>NC_071506.1:41475309-41784721 GCF_027887155.1 Malaclemys terrapin pileata | reverse complement strand
TGTAAATATTTATCTAGAAGAAATAGATACAGATCCATTAATTAGGGGTAAATGCTGGACGTTGATGGGTCAAGGAGCCAAGTTGTTGCTCATTGCTCAGCATGGAACTGGATTTATTGGGCAGTTTTGTTTTGTTTTTTAATTCAGATTTTAAAACCCTATGAGTATCTAAATGCTCAACGTTTTTATTCCTGGAGCTCTCTCCATCACTACTTGGCAGAGAGAAATGCTCATTTGCCAGCAGATGATCATCTCATTACAATAATTAAACAATGACAGTGTATGTGCAAAGTGTATTAAAACTTCCATTTCTATGCACATTCTTTTTTAAAAGCCAAAATATCTAAAATCAAAATACAAACTGAAAAAAAAATTCTCATCCCCCACCTTTGGCTTATGCAAACAAGATCACCTTACTATGCATTATTAAAATGCAAAGCAGTCACTTGTTAATTTTTCACTTGAAGAAATTGCAGGGGAGCCCCAGTGCTAGTGCACCATTAGCCCAAAGTGAATTCAGCTCAGCAGCCTGTAACTAGACTCCTAATGGAATCAAAGTTAGCTCTGACATTCAACAGTGGAGGGAGGAGGTAGTGTAATTGGTGTTTCAAACCCTCAAAGAGGGCCCATACCATCAGATATAAATACCTGACCCCTTCCTCTCTCCTTTCACTGGCTTTTGTAACCCATGCCCCTTGTCAAGCAAGTGCTACTTAGGTAATGGTGAAGAACTCACTCAGTCCTTCTGTCATACAACAGGTTCACTGCCCTTGATTCACAGAATCAGGGTAACAAAACTTTATTCTTCCTGCCCCAATAACAGAGAACTTGGGGATCCCACACCAGCCAAAGTAACCACTTTGAGTTGCTGTTGTTTCCTGCCAGGCGAGTGGGTGTGCCTATGCAAACAAGATCAGCCCCTGGAGTTCTTTTCCACACTCGCCATAATTCACCACCAGATGTCAGCGTAGAGCTCATCCTGACTCTGCTTACAATTCATTGGACTTTCATGCCACAAGGTGGGAAACTGAGGCAAAGGATACTACCCCCGTGTACTGTGGGGTGGGTGTTTGCTTATGGTTACATGCTTTTGAATGTGGTTGTGGTGTTTTCACAAATTAATACTGGGTTCCCTTTTCCTTTTACTAACAGTTTTCTTTGTTAGACCCAGACTCAGTGCTTGAGAGTGGGGAAGTATTGCCTCTTAGAGGTGCCCAGCAGTGGAGTTGAGCTCACTGGGTGGGGGCTTGAGCCAGTTCTGTGTTGTATTGTTAAGAGGAACCCCTAGGTATTGAACCTGGCCCTGGCTGCTGCTGACTCCACCAGGCAGAAGGGTTGCACTAATATTTTTAGGGTTTTTTTTTTAATAATAATCAGGCCCACTGACAGCAATTCCGGGCCCCAGGGCAGAACAGTCAATGGGCCCCCATGCACACACAAGCCATGCCCGCGCGGACGCGGTCCACCTGACATTTGGGTGGTGCTGTGCCTGCGCTGGCTGGTGCCCAGTGAGCTGCCGGCTGCACTACTGGGCACGCTTTTCCGGCACGGCCAGAGCTTACACATGCCCTCCCGGTAGGGTTGCCAACTGTCTAATCGTGCAAACCCAAAGACCCTTGCCCTGCCCCCTGCCCTTTCCCTGAGGCCACGCCCCTACCCTGCCCCTTCTCTGAGGCCCCACCCCCTGGTCACTCCATCCTCCCTCCCTCCGTCGCTCGCTCTCCCACACTCACTTTCATCAGGCTGGGACAGGGGGTTGGGGTGTGGGAGGAGGTGCGGGGTGCAGGCTCTGGGAGGGAGTTTGGGTGTGGGAGGGGTGCGGGCTCTGGGCAGGAGTTTGGATGTGGGAGGGGGTGAGGGGTCGGGTTCTGGAAGGGAGTTTGGGTGCAGGAGGGGGTGAGGGGTTGGGATCTGGGAGGGAGTTTGGGTACGGGGTGCAAGCTCTAGGCTGGGGCAGGGGGTTGGAGTGCAGGAGGGGACCAGGGGGTCAGTGCTTACCTCGGATGGCTCCGGAAAGCAACTGGCACACCCGTCTGGCAGCGGCTCCTAGGCAGGGGGCCCAGGAGGTCTCCACACATTGCTGCCCACAGGCACAGCTCCTGCAGCTCTCATTGTCCACAGTTCCCAGCCAATGGGCGCTGTGGAGTTGGCGCTTGGGGCGGGGGCAGCACGTGGAGACCCCCTTTCCAGGGTCTGCAGGGACGTGCCAGCTGTTTCTCAGAGTGGTGCGGAGTGAGGGCAGGCAGGAAGCCTGCCTTAGCCCTGCTATGCTGCCGGGGGCTTCTGGGCCCTTTTAAATCGACTGGCCCCCTGGACAATTGCTCCGTTTGCCCCTCCCTGTCGGTGGGCCTGATACTAATGATTTGAAATTGCACCAAATGGCTATAATCCAGCACCATTGCCCAACAGAGCTCCTTGATGATACATCTGTGTTGGACCTGGGATCTGTGCCTCTGCCCTGTCCCCCTCCCTTGGCATAGGGGGTACATTGGGGAGGGAGGGAACTGAATGATGCTTGGCAGCCAATCTTGCCCTACTAGGGGGTTCATTAAATACCCTGCATCACTGGCACAAATTAATGCTGTCCAGGAGCAGCAGTTCAGACACAGCTCCCTGAGCCCTAACCCTAAACTACCCCGCTCCAGAACAGAGCTCCAACACAGCAGAGAATTAAGCACACTTGTGAGAATGATACTGAAATACTGCAAACAGATCTGCTGTCCACATTTTTAAAAGGCTCTTGACAATTAGAGAAGGTGCAGAGAAGTGACACAAGAATTATTCGAGGACTGAAGAAAATGCTTTACAGTGAGAGACTTGAAGAGTTCAATCTGCTTAGTTTATCAAAAACAAGATTGAGAGGTGACTTTGATTATAGTGGTATAAATATCTTCACAGGGAGAAAATACCAGGTATTAAAGGGCTCTTTAGTCTAACAGAGAAAGGCAGAACAAGAACCGAAGGATGGAAGCTGAAGCCAGAAAAATTCAAATTAGAAATTAGGTACACACATTTAACAGCAATTTAACATTTAACAACCACTAGAGCAAAATACCAAGGTAAGTCACAGATTCTCCATCTGATTGATGTCTTCAGATCAAGACTGGCTGCTTTTCTGGAAGTTATGTTTTAGCCAAACACAAGTTATTGGGCTTAATATTGGGCAGGGGTGGGCAAACTATAGTCCGCGGGCCACATCCAGCCCTCCAGCCGATTTAAACCGGCCCTCGAGCTTCTGTTGGGAAGCGGGATCTGGGGCTTGCCCTGTTTCCGTGCTCCAGGCGGGGAGCAGGGTTGGAGGCCACTCCCTGCACACGTGCCGAGGCTCCTGGAAACAGCAGCATGTCTGGCTCCTACGTTTAGGGTCAGTCAGGGGGCTCCACGCGCTGCCCTCGCCCCAAGCGCCACCTCCCGCAGCTCCCATTGGCCAGTAACTCTGGTGAATGGGAGCTGCAGGGACGGCGCCTGAGGATGGGGTATCATGCAGAGCCGCCTGGCTGCACCTCTGCTTAGGAGCCAGAGGGGGGACATGCCACTGCTTCCAGGAGCTGCTTGAGGTAAGCACCGCCTGGAGCCTGCACCCCTGACCCCCTCCCATGCCCCCAAGCCCCTGCCCCATCCCTGATCCCTCTCCTGCACCCCAACTCCCTGCCCCAGCCCAGAGCCTCCTCCCATACCCATAACTCCTAATTTCTGGCCCCATCCCAGAGCCCGCATCCCCAGCCAGAGCCCTCACCCCCTCCTGCACCCCAGCTCCAATTTTGTGAGCATTCACGGCCCACCATACAATTTCCATACCCAGATGTGGCCCTCGGGCCAAAAGGTTTGCTCACCCCGATATAGGGAGAACTGGGAATAAATTAATGGCCTGTGATATACAGAAAGTCAGACTAGATGATCCCTTCTGGTCTTAAACTCTATGAATCTGTGGGCATGTCTACACTGCACCTGGGGGTGAGCCTCCCAGCCCAGATCCATAGACTCATTTTAGTGAGGCTTGCACTAGCCCCCTAAAACTAGCTGTGCTGGTAAGGCTTTGACCTTATGGCTCCAACTGGAACTCAGGGGTCTACACAGCTATTTTTAGAGCACTGGCATGAGCGCCGCTAGCACAAGTCTCAGAGTGGTAGGTGTGTTAGTCTGTATCAGCAAAAACAATGAGGAGTCCTTGTGGCACCTTAGAGACTAACAAATTTATTTGGGCATAAGCTTTCGTGGGCTAAAACGAAAGCTTATGCCCAAACAAATTTGTTTGTCTCTAAGGTGCCACAAGGAATCCTTGTTGTTTTAGCACAAGTCTGTGTACCATCCTGGGGTAAAAAATCTCTCCCAGCACAGCTGTCTCAGCAAGTGCATGGTAAAGCCAATTGTAACTTCCCTGCCCCTCAAGCCCAAAGGATGAGTCTGGCCTAGTGTCAAAAAAATATAAAACAAACACAGATATCAAATACATGTCACAATAACTGGTTATTAAGTTTAACCTACATAGTTGCAATGAAGAGTTCTGTTCCTCTGTAAGCAGATGTATATTAGTGGGTGGAGTTCAAACAGTTAAGCACAGATATCTCACAAATGTGTTTTGGCAACCAATTCCACAAAGCAATACCTATGATAGAACATGCACAACAACTATAATATTTCAATAGGGATTTAAAAATAGATGAGATTTACTATTGGAAATGAAAACCAGGATTTGATGTTTCAGTGTATGGGGAGTTAAGTGTTTGGCTGAGTGAGCAGAAGTAACACTGAAAAGCTTTCAACATTAGAAAAAGAATCTTGAACTCAACTCCCTTAACTGGAAACAACTGAAGAGAGTTATGGGAATTAATGAAATTATAGTGATTTCTTTAAATGTGCTGGCATTTAAGCTCCTGCATGTTTGCACACTTATTGCTTCTGTAAATAACAAAATTCCTACTGGTTCTGATCTCAAGTCATACCTCATTTATATTGGATTAATTTGATTGACTTTACTGGAGTTACTTCTGATAAACATCCATAGAAATGAGAAATCAGGAACACTGGGCCAGATCATCAAAGGCTGTAAATCAACATAGCTCTATTGACTTCAGTGTCATTGGTACTTCAACAACCAAATTAACATTATGCGGAAAATTCTGCCCTGAGTTTCACCCTATGGAACCTCCATATTGACTTTGTAACAGCTAAATGGAACTTGGAGGGAGGAGCACAGGTTGCAAGAGGGAAGAGTTTGGAGGAAACACCAGGAGTCCAGTCTCCGTTCACATGGCTGAAATGCTAGCTGCAGTTGCAGCATTACTGTAAATGTCCATTTTAATAAAGAGCCAGTTTGGTTTTAAAACCTCTTCTGTTATTACCCATCACACAGTGGAAGAAACAGCCTTCAGTGGGGTAAAAGTCAACGTGGAATTTGCTCCATTAAGCAGCTGTGTTAGCAACTTTGGTGTTTCTTTTAACGGAGCTTCACTGATTTACACCAGCTGATATCTCATCCATTTACTTCAGTGGAAGCCAGTTTGGGTCCCAATTCAAATTCAAGGGATAAGGAATAAAATATAGAAATATTTGGAGGCTGGGAGAAGGGTGAAGTCCATGTAAAAATAGTTTTAGGTATTGTTTAGAGTAGGGAAGTTTGCACTGGTGTAACTATAGCAAGAATTAAAAAATTTTAGGCCCACAGATACTACAGCAATGGGAGCTATTAGTGGAAGTAAGAAAATTACCTCTCTTGTAAATGGAAGTGAAAATTTAGACCTCATAACAAAAGGCAGTTTGTTAAACTGATATTTTAAATCAGGATTTACTAGAGCTGGGCAAATACTGCAAAACATTTTCTGTGATTCATCCACATTTTTTAAATAGTTTCCTTTAATTGTATTAACACACCTCATGCGTTTGCTGTTTGTGGATATTCTAGGGCAGCGCTTCTCAAAGTCGGTCCACCGCTTCTTCAGGGAAAGCCCTTGGTGGGCCGGGCTGGTTTGTTTACCTGCCGCGTCCACAAGTTCAGCTGATCGCGGCTCCCACTGGCCGCGGTTCGCCTCTCCAGGCCAATGGGGGCTGCGGGAAGGGCGGCCACCACATCCGTGCCACTTCCCACAGCCCATATTGGCCTGGAGCGGTGAACCGCGACCAGTGGGAGCCGCGATCAGCCGAACCTGCGGACACGGCAGGTAAACAAACCGGCCCGGCCTGCCAGGGGCTTTCCCTGAACAAGCAGCGGCCCGACTTTGAGAAGCACTGTTCTAGGGAACAGACTTCCTAGCCAGTACATTCATGGAAATCATGCATTTTAACCAGATCTGTCAATGAAACTAAGTGTATGCACTAGGAATCTTATTCTGAGAGTTACAATCAACCATGTGATCTATATATCCACTCAAAACTAACAAACACAACTCAGATTTTGAATATCAGCTATTCCCAACAAAACTGCTCATGATCAGTCAGTAGGCCAAAAATTATTTACAGAAATATTCAACAAATAATTTCAAATAAAGAATAGGTTTGAGAAAACTCTAAACGGTTCACAGACATTTTGCAAACCGCAAAAGAGGCAAAGTTCATCTAATAAATTATTCACTATGCATTATTTCCCCAGCTGTAGATTTTACAGTGCCATAGAGTGGAAAGTTACACAACAGATTCTCAAGTGCAATAGAAGAGGAATTCCATCCTGAGCAAATAGCAATTTCAAGGGTTGTAAAAAGATTAGAAGCTCTTTAAATTAGGTAGAGTTTGAGTTGTGAGCATTGGATAACTTGCATCCTTGAGTTTTAAAGGAAGGAAGGAAAAATAAAAATTATAATGAGGTCTTTACTGATAAATGTAGGTATTCAGGTCCAGGAGGATTAGAACATGTAGACATAATACAGATAATTCAGAACAGGTAGCAACAGGCCAGTTAGTTTCACATTAGTATTAAGGATATTACTTTAAACAATGTTAAAGGATTTAGTAATGGAACAAAATGAAAAGTGTAACTTTATTAGTGATATCCAATATGGTTTAATAAGGGGTAGGTCATATTTAATTAAGTGACTAATTACTTTTTAAGATATAGTTGTCATGGTAACTATGGAAAGGCACAGATATTACACACTTGAATTTTTGAAAGGCATTGGGTAAAGTTGATTCTCAGAGATTATTAACTAAGGGTTTTGAAACTAGCTTAGAAAGAAAACTGGGTCAAAAAAGTAAGCAGTAGTAGGTTTTTAAAATCAGATTGATTAGTAATTCTTTCTAAGTATATACAACTTCTCAAAGCCCAACAGTGCAACAGTCCGTGGACTCATATCGCATAGAGAGAGATTTATATAAAGGAGCTACAGAAATTTACACAACTAACATCAACAAATCAAAATATTAAAGATGAAAGTTTAGAGGACAGCCCTAAGGCATAGAAGCCTTTATTAATACAGAGCTTAAAAAAGAGGGCCCGATTCTGCCCTCAGATATAGTTCATAATGGTGAACTTGTACTGAGCGTTGTATGACTCACGCTGAGGTTAATGTGAATCCTACCTCTGTACTGTTACTGAAAATGGAATTAGATCAAGATATATTAATTTTCTGAATTTATAGTCTCAGCTGGTGATGTCCATGCATGCAATAGAGACATCAGAATAAAAGAGTGAATACAAGAAAAATGAACGAAGTCTTCATGGTTTAATGATACTTCAATTTCCCTTGCTCACGTAGTCTATGAAGAGTAGCTACATTCTTATGTAGTGTACAGAAAATCTTCCTGTTGTCATTTATTATATGTCCATTTTTCTATAACTGCAATGTCCCACATTTCAGTGTCCAATTCTTCAGTCTTTTCCCACTCTGTTGACATTGTACAATGTGCAGCTAACAAGAGCTGGTAGACAGTTTTCCTCCTTGTATATTAAAGAGATTCTTCGTCAAACCAAGAATAAAGACTTCTGGAACCTACAGAAGATCAACTTAAGTTATTGCTGAGAATACAGCAAAAGAGAAAAATCCAAAAGCCCCAACAAAAGTAAAGGAATGATACCCCCATACCCACAATTCTGCCACTAGCTATTAAAGGTGATCCCATATATTATATGAAACTCCAAGGAACAGGTAACAAAGAACCAAATTTGCAGCTGGTATAAATTGGTGTAGCTTCATAAAAGTCAATGCAGCTATTCCAGTTTACACCAGATGAGGTTCTGGTCCAGAGAATATCTTTGAGTGTTTTTCTGTATCTTTGTAAATGTGGATGAGGGAGCTGCTCTGCAACAAATTGAATGCTACCACTGAAATGAGAATGGTGTTTCTCATACTTTATTCAAGGATTGCATATATTTCTCTGTATGTTACCCCTCTGTTTTCCCATGAATTCAATATTTATCTCTGAATTGTTACCTGTTGTGTTTCAAATTAAAATGGGCTTACCCACTGGTTTTCTGTTTTCTTTCTATGTGACAAATTGTGTCAACTGATTAGGTGTAGGAGAGGACCGAAATTATGATCTGGTATTTTAATCATAAGAATGGTTGTAAATGTTTCTTTAAAGAGATGGTTCCAAGAAGTTACACCAGTGCTTTTCCAGCTGGCAGTGCTAGAACCCTTAATAGCTTGTCGGAAGCCAGCTGTATCCTTTGATAAAGGATAAAGGAGAAGGAAATGTTAGCCATCTGGCTGTACTAGAAGTGGCAGCTTTTCTAGATGAAGAGAAGTTATGAGAAGAGTTACCCTGGGTTTTCAGTCTAGGTACATTTGGGGCCAAATTCAGTAGTGACATAAATTCTGGTGTAAGTTGAGGGCACTCGTGGACTCATGGACCTGGGCTATGGTTACACTACACTGCTTACAGTGGCGCCGCTGCACCACTGTAGTGCTGCTCGGGCAGATGCTCTAAGCCAAAAGGAGAGCTCTCCCATCGATTTAATTACTCCAGGCCCCACAAGCAGCGGTAGCTATGTCAGGGGGACACGCTCTCCTGCCGACAGCACTGTCCACACTGGAGCTTAGGTCGGTGTAATTTATGTCGTTTAGGGGGGTGGTTTATTCACACCCCTGAGTGACATAACTTATACTGACTTGAGCTGTAGTGTGTACATAGCCCTAGATTTTATTCAGACATACAACATTCCCAATCAGTGTAAGACCATCCCTGATTTGGTGAAATCCATTAATGGGTCCTTTATCTCCTCTGGCCCAGTTATTCACCAAATGACACTGCTGACTGTGATCACACTTCAGGACCACCAGGGGGCTCTATAGTTTGGACTGATCTGTGCCTCTCACTCCCTTGTATTCTCAGCATTCCGGGGCTGGTTGCCCACAACTCATGCTTCCAGGCAAAAGATGCTTTATGTCAAGATTTTGCCACCAGTCACATCTTCCAAGGTTGAGTGTCAGACCTGAACCTCCTCATGATGCAGTAGCTGAAGGAGGGATTCTGAAGGTAGCTGACACCCTTTCCAACACCCCAGAATCTGTTTCGAGTATTCTGAAGAAATATTGGGACTATGCTGATCTCTTTGATTAAAAAGAGGACACACGTCTTGCTGCCACATTGCAGTTATGATTGCCACATGAACCTGCACCCCAGGGCTGACATTCCCTTTGGCCCTACCTATTGGCTCTCAAAACCAGAACTCTGGACACTCTAGGAATACCTCAGTGAGAATTTAGAGAAGGAGTTTATTCATCCTTCTACCTTCCCAGTGGGGGCTCTGGTCTTTTTTGTAGCAAAATAGCTCCCTATGTCCCTGTGTTGATTACCAAGCTCTAAATACAGTGACAACTTGAAATTGCTACCCCTTGCCACTTATTAATGAATTTTTTTAAAGACTGCACTTGGCTAGGGTTTTTTTCTAAACTGGAGTTTTGCAGCACCTACAATCTGGCTCATATCAGGGAAGGCAAAAAGTGGAAGATGGTGGTCCACACTCAATATGGGCATTTTCAATGTTTAGTTATGCCATTTGGACTATGTAATGGTCTAGCTACATTTCAGCATTTACTGAATAATCTTTTCTGGGGTATGCTGGACCAATTTGTTTTTATTGATTTAGATCATAGTCTTGTCTTCTTTGAAATCAGAAGCTACATGAGCTACACTTTGGCCTTGTCTCTCCAGAATCACCTTTAAGCCAAACCGGAGAAATGCAAAATAGACAAGAACATTATTGAGTTCCTCATTTATGTCCGAGGACCTAACAATAACCCACAGAAAATATCTTCCATCACTGGATGGAGAGCCCGAAAGGATTAAATGGAGTGTCAGATTTTATGCTTCATTAAAGGATTCTTCTACCTAGTAGCACCAATAACCACACACCTCTGACACTGGTTTGCTTTGTGTGATCAATGGAGGTACAGTCTGCCTTCAATCAGCTAAAGAGAGCCTTCACGTTAGCTCCTGTTCTGGTGCATCCAGACACTGCCAAAACTTTTACTGTGGAAGCAGATGCCTAGGACTTCACAATTAGGGTCATACTTTTGCAAAATCCTGTAACCAACTCCATCCATGAACAGATTGTTCATAGACACTAAACCCCACTGAGAAGAATTATAATGTCTGGGACAAGGAGCTACTCACAATTAAAACAACATTCAAAGAATGGAGACATCTTTTGAAGAGGGCTCACCTTGTGGTCCAGATCTTCACTGATCACAAGAACTTTGAATGTCTTTGAATGGCCCATAATCCCATTATCAACATCAGATCCACTGGTCTCTTTTCTTTGCCAGGTTTGCTTTCATTGTTACCTATCCTCTGGGACATGAAACAAGAATGCAGATGCCCTTTCCCGCGAGGACGAATACGCTGTGCTGTACATGGCTCCCTGAAATATTCTGCTACCCACAGGCAGCCCAAATCTGTCAGATCATTGATACCGTGAATGCCCTGTTCAGCTCAGGTTTCCATTTGCATGACAGCCTGCCCATTGGCTCTGGTATTCAGCTTCTGATGCCTGGCTCTAACCCCCGGCTCTGCTACCGGACCATGTCTCCAGCTCACCCATTGGCTCTGGCATTTGGCTTTTGAGCTCTGGCCCTGATTCTTGACTTCGGCTCGGCTCGGCTCCTCTCTATATCCAGGCCTTGTCACCCCCCAGTTCCAGCCATTAGGCCTGACTGTGCAGGTCATGGTCGTGATTCTGACAAGGTGTGACTTTGACTTCTAATCTTGTGAACATGCTAATACATTGATTTGAACTATGCAGCTTAAACATTGCATGAATGTAAATCTTTGTATTAATAAATTAAGGAGAGCGATTATGAGGCACATTGATCAGAAAGAAGATTTGGGAATTACTGTGGAAATACCCTTTAAATCTTCTGTCCTGTTCATGGCTGCAGTTACAATGAGAAACGGGCTACTGTACTGTACTACTACACACTGGAGAAGAAAAGGGCTACAATAGAAATCTAAAGATCTATCATTTCTACATAGGGCACTTATTGAACCTAATCTGGATTATTGTGTTCAGTGCAGGTCACTGTACAAAAAGGATCATATTGTCTTTGAAAGCTGTTGCATGGGACAACCAAATTAGTGCCAGGACTATGTTCTGTTCAATTACACCAGTGTAAATGTGGAGTAAATCCATTGACTTCAGTAGATTTACGCCAGATTTACACCAGTTTACTTGAAAGCAGATCCTGGCCTAAGATGTCCACACTAAGAGTTCTGATAAGGAAAGTCTAATGAAGTTGAATTTTTCCTTTCAAGACAGGCAAGGTTGAGATTACCTAACAGAACAAAGGTCTTCAAGATTATGAAGGGGACTGATAAAGCTGATCAAGGTAAAATTGATAAGAACAGTGTGAGGCCAGCTGGTTATCACATCTTGTTTTTTTAAAGTGTGTGTTAATCATCTGATCCTACCTTTTTGCTTTGTCACATTATTATGTTATGATTTTGTCCTCCAAAAGCAACTCTAAAGGTTTGATTCTGTTCTTACACTATATTCATAATGATGTGACTCAAACCCATGACGAAACAGGGCCATCTACATGTTAATGCTGTTGTCTGTGTATACCATGGGGGGGGGTGAACGGGGATGCCCATCCCCTTGTCCTTCCCACACCTCCTAGAGGTGGTTCAGAGGAGAAGACTGTTACCAACTTGACTCAGCAACACCATTGTCTGAATGCCTGGGCTGTTCTTGCATGTCTAGAATCCAGATATTGACATGACCCTGCTCTATTTGTTTAGTGAAACGTCACAAGACCACACCACAAGGTGGCATGGGATGGAAAACTAATATAGGCAGAATGGTGAAAGAACCTGTAAATTGACTAGGGTAGCAAACACTTTTTAAAATATTTTTTCATTTTAAATTCAACATCTTACGTGTCTCTGGTAGTGCAACAAAAGGATCCCCAATTCTTTCTGTATACTGTTGTAAAATTCCCAGCAGGTGGCTCTGCTGGGATGAAAATGATATTCATCAACCAATGTGCAGTGGCTACAGTAGATTGAAACAGGATGGGGCGCTCTCACGGCATTAGCCAAGGAGGTAAGGGGAGCTGTTGGAGAGAACTGTTTACTCAAGCCAAGGAAAGGAAGGGGATCTGTACTCCTCCCCCACACCTTCACCTAAAGTTGCCAATAGTCTCATATTATAAGGGATGTCCCTTATTTAAATAAAAAATTGCCTTTCCATGCTAAATCAGTGTGGGGAGACCTTTTATCCCGTATTTCAACCAGGGGTATAGAACTGCTGGAGTGGTGCAGAGCATCGCTCTGGCACCTGAAATCCAGGATGGAGAGGCATTCTGGACTTCACTTTGCAAAGTTCTACTGACTGGCCACTTGACCTGATGCATGGGGTCACAAGGCCACTCAGACAGAGGGGCAGCTGGACCAAATTTGAGTGGGATGGCTGATGGAGGGGCAGCCAAACCAAATCTGAGTGACATTGCTGGTCTGGCGTGGCCAGGCCAAAGTTGAATGGCATTGCAATCTGGCACACGGAGTTGCAACACTACTCAAATTTGGCCTGGCTGCCTCTTTGTCCCTGGACCCCCACCATAAGTTGCCCCGCCACTAAAATCTGATATGATATCTGAGGTGTCCCTACTGGTTGCAGTGAAGCCTCCTCCAGCTGCTGCCTTCCTCCAATCCATATCTCTTCTTTCGGCTCTCACCCCTGGTGGCAAACACAGCGCTGGAATAGGCAGAGACTGGCAGCTGCAGACTTCAACTCAGCTCCCAGGACGCATGTGGAACTTGAACAGGACCTGCAGTGGCTGCCCAGCCCAATGCCTGAGGCCCAGGGGCCTCTGCAGCACCCAGAGCTGGAGAAAGAGCAAACCCCTAGAAAGGACATGGAAGGAGAACAGACTCGCCCCCAAAGGCTCAGATCAAGGCTGAACCACCCTGAACACCAGCCTGATTTGCCCCAGGCCACTGGCCGGCCCAAGCACCAACCCGACCTCCGGGCCGACTCAGGCACTGGCCAGCCAAGCCCCAAGCTCCAGGCTGCAGGCCCGGGCTGAGCCCCCACCGGCTTAGGGGGAGAGGGGGAGTAAGGGCGGGGCTTTGGGGTGGAGCGTGGGTAGGGCTATGGCCTAGGATAGGAGAGACTTAGCCTCCTCTGGCCTATTATACCCGCCGCCCATGTTTTCTAGTCTGGATTTCTGAAATAAGTTTGACAACCCTACTTTAGCCCCTGCCAGTATGCAAATCTAACTCTGGGGAAAGGCTGCTGGGATTTAGCTGTGTACTATATAAAAGGTGGTCTCATTTTGAAAATGTTATGAGAATGTTTTTGATCTATTTGGGAGATTATGTGTAACAACAGGTTGTGCTGGCCCTTTACGACAGGCTGTGGGTCCAGCACGGCTCTTGTCCTGGTTTCCAGAGCAAAAAAAAGACATCTTGGGGGTTTTATTTCTCAGGGTGCCTGGGAATTGCAAGCTTCTCTGTAAAGAATGCTAGGGAAAGAGGCAGCCTATAAGCCACTTCCCTCTCAGTGTGTGGGAAGACCTGGAGGGCTCAGGAATTACTTGTAGGGTATTCATTGAGAAGCAGCATGCTGGGTCAGAGAGCCAAGATGGAAGTCTGGGAAGTAGTAGGGTATGGGGAACAGGAGCTTTCTAGACAAAAGTCCTTGGAAGAGCCTGGGAGAAGCTTGGGGAAAACACAAGGGAAGAAGCCTTGGAGGAATGGTAGGAACCAGGGGAAAAGGGAATTAAATACATACTTTGGTACAGAGTCCACAGAAGAACAGAGCTGAGGGGGTTGTTGGCTAGAGAGAGAGACAGATGTATCCTAGTTCAGATGGCTACATGAAGGCTGGGAGCTTCCCATTTGCCTCCTTGGGATGACTGGTGGGAGATTGCTGTTCTGCCTCAGAGAGAGGAGAAGAGTTAAGCAGGTCTGTGATTGATCTATAAATGAAGGACAGGCTTGACAGCAGCCTGTGAATCCTCAGAAACATTAGAAAACATGGGCGGCGGGTATAATAGGCCAGAGGAGGCTAAGCCTCTCCTATCCTAGGCCATAGCCCTACCCACGCTCCACCCCAAAGCCCCGCCCTTACTCCCCCTCTCCCCCTAAGCCGGTGGGGGCTCAGCCCGGGCCTGCGGCCTGGAGCTTGGGGCTTGGCTGGCCAGTGCCTGAGTCGGCCCGGGGGTCGGGTTGGTGCTTGGGCCGGCCAGTGGCCTGGGGCAAATCAGGCTGGTGTTCAGGGTGGTTCAGCCAGGGCTCCTCCGGCCGCGGTGGGGGGCGGGCTTAGGGCTCCGGCAGGTAAGGGGGAGGGGGAATGGCGGGGCCTCAGGTGGAAGGGGTGGGGCCAGGTCCTAGCCTCCCTAAAGGGGGAGGGTTCACCTGCCGTCCATGTTAGAAAAGGTCAAAACCAAATGTCATTTTGATTTTTCTGAACTGAAATTTTGGAATTCCTTCTCCACAAGAAATGTTGCTCTTTCATTCCTTTTCAGAACCATTTTCTTTAAAGGTAGAAATTCCCCACAGAACAGGGATTCCAGTTTCTGGACAGCTCTAGTGTGGAGGGGGTTTTTGATTTTCTTTAACTCTGGCCCAGTTTGACCTGAGCCCAGGTACATAGAGAACCTCCTGCATGGCCTGTGTCTCAGTACTGTTAGAGAAAGACTTCTGAGGAGAACGGAAACTTCTTTGCTGTTTTTCCTTTTTGGGCCCTCACAATGGGTGCTTTTGTGTACCAGAAAGGCAGTTGAAATATAGGTGGGCAATCAAATAGGTAACAGCACTACCATCTTGCAGAGCAAAGTGATGCTTGACTCCCTGTTACCCGCCTCAGGGCTTTACCACTCCGTTCTGCAGCCTCTTGCACTGTATCTTGGCTGCCCTGCATAATGATGTAAACTCATGGCACAGCTAAGCTGCTCTCAGTCCTTTTTGGTTCCCTTATTACAGCAACCACATGGATCTCATTTATTATATGTATTACCGTAGCACCTAGGAGCCCAATCATGGACGAGGACCTCATTGTGCTAGGCGCTGCACAAACACAGAACAAAAAGACAGCCCCCCCCCAAAGAGCATACAATCTAAACATAAGACAAGAGACAACAGATGGATACAGATGAGGGAGAACAAGGAATAAATGAGACAATATTGGCCTCATAGGCAGTGGTCTCTGTGACTTTGGCAGCTTTGGGATAAGAGAACCAAATATCCTTCTATCCCCAGTAGCATCTCTGCATAGAAGCAAGAGAATGAAGCAATAAGCCAGATCCCAAATATTGGCATTTCCACAAATGATTGGTTTATGTAAAAATACACACTTACATTCACACACTTGAACATGTACTAGATGCTCAAACTCAAAGTAATTGTAGTCAGAGATGAGTTAAAATTAGCCTAGGAAACTGCATACAATGTACTGAATATCTACAGTCCCTGACTGGTTCCTTTCCATGAGAGAGAAATATTTGGCTAGGACAACGAGGGTTAACTAAACTGACAGTTCCTCTGAGAAATTCTCAAGCCAAAGGAAGTTGAAAGGGGGGTGGAGGGAAGGAGAGGAAGATATATGAATGATTAAAATATCTAAAAGGAAATCAGTAATTTTGAAACTCCAGAGCTGGAAACAATTAGAGGCTGGCTGGCAACTGTCAAGAATCAATAAAAGAAGGATGCAATTTCTAATAACTCAAACATAAAATATGCTGATAAATTAAGAAGGAGGTGAATAGGAAACTAAATCTGTTAACAATTATTGTCAGTGCCAGTGCTGCCTTGGAGGAGTTACGTTTATTCTACCACTGCCACTCGACCAATTATAACAATATGGATTCACCATTCTCCCAGGACAGCTGTACCCACCAATCTCACTAATGTTAAGGATCTGCTGGCATTTGTTTTTTGGAATTTATCACTCAGCTGTTTTAAATCACATTGGGCTAAAACTTGGCTTCCAAGTTGTCTGTTCTAATGCTGATGTCTTTGCATGTTCTGTGTGTGTTTATGTGTAATATGTATATTTTCTGTAAAACTGCCAGCCCAGGCATAAATTCTACTCTCCCACCCTTTAACAGGAGGATTGATCGCTTAATAGCACTGACGTTTCACTTACTCATCAAAAATCATACAAGCTGGCAGGCAAGCAGAATTTTGCAAGGCTAGTGTATGCATTGTGTGGGTCTAGTTCACCATTCTGTTACACCAGTTTTACAGGTACACAACGAAGTGGTGAATCAGGCTATATGTGTGCACACACATCACATGTAAGGCGATGATATCCATGTGATTTCCTTAATTTCTGTAACCAGGTGATAAACTGCATAACCATGTGATAAATTGCATTTATTTTTCACCTTTTGACCTCTTCACTTGTACTCTGCCCACTAATCCATTTCTGCTGGGACTACTTCTAACATTCCAAACCTCTGAGCTGCTTTCAAACAGCCAGCATTAAAAAAAAAAACTGTCACAAATTGTTTCCTTCTTTCCCTTTTAAATATGGAATTCCCTTCTTTCCCCATTCCCCAAATTACGCTGATCCAGGACAGATAAATTTCAGTCCTTGACCAGTGACATTTATAAGGCTAATATCTCTATCTCTGAAGGGTCAGAGCTAGAAATACCTACTTGAGGGAGCTGTGAATCCTGGCTTTCTAATGATGTAAAGCAGTTGTTGCTGCCCCAAGATATTGGATTTGAAAATTGCAACATTCTAATGCATCGAAAAGTTATGTTAAAGCAGCTGCATAAAGGTTTTTCAAATCTAGTCAGTTTTATTGCGACTGCAAAGCCTGTGTATGAGAAAGACAAAGTAGGTGAGTTAATGTGTTTTATTGGACCAACTTCTGTTGGTGGAAGTTACAAGCTTTCGAGCTACACAGAGCTCTTCTTCAGGTCTGGAGAAGGAAGCAGAGTGTCTAAGCTAAATATAAATTGGGACTAGTTGTTAAGAAGAAGGGGTAATTTATGTTGGAGGCAGTCACTTGAAATGAAGTGGGCAATTTGGGGTTAGATTATGCATAAAGGGTCTAAAGTGGGCAGTTAAGGGTAGCAGTCAGGTGGTGTGTTATAAATTGTTGTAATGAGCCATAAAACCAATCTCCTGGTTAAGTCCATGATTGTTGGTGTGTGACAGAGTTATGAATTTAAGTTCCCAGGCTTATCTTTTGAAGATGTTGTGCAGGTTTTCTTTGAGGACAAGTTTTGGAAGATCAGATATGGAGTGATCATGCCAGAACAACAGATGCAAAGCCTGCAGACATATTTCCACTGCTACAATGATAAATACCCCCCCCCAATACACCTTTTGAAGATTCATAGGTCCTACACATGCCTATCACAACATGTGGTGTACCTTGTGCAGTGCACTAAATGCCCCAAAAATAACTATGTGGTGAAACCAGACAATCACTATGTTCTCAGATGAAAAATGATAAAAGACAAAAACACCGTATTACCTTTGGGTGAACACTTTTCACGAAACAACCACTCCATATCTGATCTTTCAATACTTGTCCTCAATGGAAACCTGCACAACACCTTCAAAAGGTGAGCCTAGGAACTTAAATTCATAACTACTAGGCCCTAAAAAACACAGACTTAATGGGACAGTCATCTGATGCTGAGCTAATTGCAGGATTGAGGTTTTATTTTGTACCATAGTGGTGGAAAAATACAACTAACGATTCTTTGTACTTATATGGTGCTTTTCATTTGTAGATCTCCAAGGGTTTACAGTTGATTTCTGTCCCATTTCCCTAAGGTCTAAAGGACTTATTTAAGCTCACACAAGTTCATGGCAGAGCCAGGAACAGAGTTCAAGTCTTCTGTCTCCCAGTCCCATGACCTGACCACATTTTTTATATCATATCAAGTTAGGTCTTCTAGTCACTTGGACCTGATGTACACCTCTATCCCGATATAACGTGACCCGATATAACACAAATTCAGATATAATGCGGTAAAGCAGTGCTCTGGGGGGGCAGGGCTGTGCACTCCAGTGGATCAAAGCAAGTTCGATATAACGCGGTTTTACTTATAAGGCAGTACGATTTTTTGGCTCCCGAGGACAGCGTTATATCAAGGTAGAGGTGTATATAGATTAATCATAATAACATAAACCTCTGTGCAATTCATGATTCATCGTGTAGTCAACCTACATAAATGATCTGGAGAAAAGGGTAAACAGTGAGGTGGCAAAGTTTGCAGACGATACTAAACAGCTCAAGATAGTTAAGACCAAAGCAGACTGTGAAGAACTTCAAAAAGATCTCACAAAACTAAGAGATTGGGCAACAAAATGGCAAATGAAATTTAATGTGGATAAATGTAAAGTAATGCACATTGGAAAAAATAACCCCAACTATACATACAATATGATGGGGGCTAATTTAACTACAACTAATCAGGAAAGAGATCTTGGAGTTATCGTGGATAGTTCTCTGAAGACGTCCACACAGCATGCAGTGGCAGTCAAAAAAGCAAACAGGATGTTAGGAATCATTCAAAAAGGGATAGAGAATAAGACGGAAAATATCTTACTGCCGTTATATAAATCCATGGTACACCCACATGCTGAATACTGCATACAGATTTGGTCTCCTCATCTCAAAAAAGATATACTGGCATTAGAAAAAGTTCAGAAAAGAGCAACTAAAATGATTAGGGATTTGGAACGGGTCCCATATGAGGAAAGATTAAAGAGGCTAGGACTTTTCAGCTTGGAAAAGAGGAGACTAAGGGGGGATGTGATAGAGGTATATACAATCATAAGTGGTGTGGAGAAAGTGAATAAGGAAAAGTTATTTACTTGTTCCCAGGGTCGGTGCAAGGAAGTTTTGCACCCTAGGTGAAACTTCCACCTTCACCCCTGCCCAGCCCTGCGGCAGCTCCCCGCCCCCCCCCACCCTTGAGGCACCCCTCCCCCGCGGCAGCTCCGCCCCTGCCCTAAGGTGCCCCCCCTGCGGCAGCTCCCCCCGGGGGAGCCGTGCAGCAGCTCCCCACCCCAGCTCACCTCTGCTCCGCCTCCTCCCCGAGCACGCCACCCCCGCTCTAACTCTCCTCCCCTCCCAGGCATGTGGTGCCAAACAGCTGATTGGCACCGCAAGCCTCGGAGGCGGGAGAAGTGGAGCAGCAACGGTGTGCTCAGGGAGGGAGCATTGCAGAGTTGAACTGGGGTGGGGAGCCCTGCGGCAGCTCCCCCTCCACCACCCTGAGGCACCCCCCCGGCCCGGGGAGCCGTGCAGCACCTCCCCATTCCAGCTCACCTCTGCTCTGCCTCCTCCCCGAGCACGCCGCCCCTGCTTTAATTCTCCTCCCAGGCTTGCGGCGCCAAACAGCTGATTGGCGCTGCAAGCCTGGGAGGCGGGAGAAGTGGAGTGGCGACCGCACGCTCAGGGAGGAACGCTGTAAAAAAAAATTGGGGGCACCACTTTTTAGCACCCCCAAATCTTGGTGCCCTAGGCAACCGCTTAGTTTGCCTTAATGGTAGCACCGGCCCTGCTTGTTCCCATAATATAAGAACTAGGGGCCACCAAATGAAATTAATGGGCAGTAGGTTTAAAACAAATAAAAGGAAGTTCTTCTTCACATGACGCACAGTCAACCTGTGGAACTCCTTGCTTGAGGAGGTTGTGAAGGCAAGGACTATAACAGGCTTTAAAAGAGAACTAGATAAATTCATGGAGGTTAAGTCCATTAATGGCTATTAACCTGGATGGGTAAGGAATGGTGGAAGCCTCTAGCTTCCCCCTAGCCTCTGCTTGTCAGAGGATGGAGATGGATGGCAGGAGAGAGATCACTTGATCATTACCTGTTAGGTTCACTCTTTCTGGGGCACCTGGCATTGGCCACTGTCAGCAGACAGGATACTGGGCTGGAAGGACCTTTGGTCTGACCCAGTACGGCCGTTCTTATGTTCTTATGTTATGTTCTTATGTACTGAATATATTACCCATAGTCAACAATGCTTAGTAAGAAACTCTAGTGATATTCTCAATAGTTTTTTTTCTCTAAAATAAAATTATGGACCAGATCCTTGGTTGATATAAGTCAGCATAGCTCCATGCCAGTCAATGGAGTTATGCTGATTTACACTAACTGAGGATTTGCCCATATACAGCTTTGCTCCTTTGCTCGAGTCCTTAACAAAATAGTGCCAGAATGGTGTTCCGGTGTGTTCTGGCTGGATTCAAGCTCTGATTTGATCCAAAGACCATGGAACTCAAGTGGAAGACTCTCAATGACTTCAGTGAGCTTTGGGTCAGGTTGCATAGTTCAGAATTTTCACTTTGTAATTTAAGTTAATTCTCCTGTTAAAACCAATGGAGCAGAATCTGATCTCACAATTTTTTTTAAATCCAGACTAATTCTGCTGAAGTCAATGGAGATATATTAGATTTATAACAGCATAACTGAGATCGGAATCTGGCCCAGCGTGTCTAAAACCAGCCCTCTACCCATTTATCTTTTCTACACCAAATCTTAATGAGTTCAGTGGGAGTTTTCAAGGGGCAGAGTAATCATAATGAGAGTTCTTCTACCCAGACATTGACTGGAGCACATTAAGAGGCGGAAATCAGGCTGGGGGGTGTTTGTAGATCTGTTGCATATTACTCTTTCATTCAATTTCTGTATCAGCCAATAAGAAACTCAGTTATATCTCATTTATTAAAGGTCACTCCGCATGGATTGATAAAAGAAAGATCATGTGTGATAAATTTGCTTGAATTCTTGGGGGTACATTACTGAATTGGTGGTAGACGTGATTTACCTGGAGGAATGGATTTAGTATGATGCCACACAACAGATGGAATCTTAGTAAGTCTGAATGTATTATAGGAAGTTTAGGGCAGAGATTGTTGAAAGAAACAGGTTAACAGTGGAGCCGGGCAAGAAGAATATTCAAAAAGTGGGATATTGCAGATTACAAACAACAAGGTGAATTCTTAGAGCACTTCATTTTCTAAAACTATGGCATTGAGGACACTGTACTTTCAAAACCAGTTATATTGATCCAGTGGGGAAAGGGACACTAAATACAGAGGAAAAAAAGACCAAATGAGATGTAGGTGTTAAATGATTTAAGCAGATCAGAGAGTGGAAGAACCCACAGGTACTTCACAGGTTTGCAAATTTTGGGCTCAGTTATGAGTGGTAAGTCATGGGTGACTTACACCAGAGCCAAGATGGGGAGAAGAGAAGCTGTTGCTGGGCTTATGAGCTCTACCCTCAAATGTACCAGCCAGCACCTTGGAGCTGGGGCAAATGGGGAAAGATGCACTAGCAGAAAAGCTGGTGGAGCTTCATAGGGGAAGTATCAGATTGTGATTCAGTCACGGTCTGGTTCATGGTCTGCTGCTGGGGCACCACAGCTATGCACTGCCTTATTTGGACTGGATTGTAAGGTTACAATACAGCCTTCTCTGATCTTTTTATTCCCTTTTTTTAACTTCCCATAAGGAAAAACCCAACGTTATTTTTAGAGCTGCTTAAATTATTTGTTATTATGAAAGATTTGTCCAATGAATTTTGGCTTATTCTGTACATGAGTCATTCACAGACTTATTTCTGTGATTGTATTTGTTATTCATAAGTAATAACTGAATAGTTTATGCAAAGACACTTCAGTCTCTGGGGCTGTTCCCAGTTTTTTGTAACTTTTCACTGTTAGTCATGGGGTGTCACTGGTCACCTAAATTAAGTAGGATCATTCTCCCTGATTAGTAATAAAATATTTTGAACTGGTGACTATCAATAACACTTTCCCAATGGAAAAAAATGGGGGGGCGAGTATTTATGCTAAAATTTGTTAATCTTTGGCGCCAGGTGTTTTCATGAATAAACTCTTGGTCATCTAAATAATTACAAATTCCATAAATAACAGCAGAGAACTCAGCACATTTAGTCACATAAATATTAAAAGATCTTTTTGTACTATTCAGCTAGGTCTATTCATTAGCTCAATTAGTCTGACCTTGTATGGCTGTTCTTATGTTCTCTAGTTATTTTTATGGTGATTCAGTTTTAAAAAATTGCTCTACCAGCAGGAAAGCCCATGATATGCAAACAACGAAGAAAGTCATGAAAGGAAACCTTCTTGCTCTTTGTTCTTGTAGCTAGACTCATGACACCAAGAAAACTTGGCTTTGTATGTTGAGGGATACAAAAGAATACCAGTGACGAACCTGATTTTCCTCTCACCTGTGTAAATCAGGGTGTAGCACCTTCAAAGTAATTGCAAATCCTATTGCGCAATTATAAGTCATGAAATAACAAAAAATATGAAATCCTACAATGTCATTTGTATTGAGTCGCCAGTGTATAAATCAGGTCAAATCAGAATTGTTATTTGTTTTATTAGTATAGCACCTAGAGGCCTCAAACAAGATTAGGGTCTCCTTGTGCTAGGTGCTGTATAAACACACAGTGAGAGACAGTCTCTGCCCTGAATCGCTTACAATCTCAATAGATAAGATAAACACAGGATGGGGGAAAGGGATATAACACACAGGTAGAACAAACAATGATGGTTTGCAAGCTTCATGGTAGAGCTATGATTTCCTTGTTTAGTTTTTGTAGGTTTTGTCATTTTGGGGTAGGATTCTGTTTATTTTACATTGTATTATATGTGGTACACAGCAAGGATGTGAAAGAAGGGATAACAGGAAGGGATTAACATAAAGGAAAAACAATGAGAGGGGGGATAGGAAGGAAAGATGGGGAGAGTATGGAGGGAATGATAAAGAGGCCTATGGAGTGCAGAGGAGAGTGAGGCTTTTGTGAAGAGACTTGAGGGGGGGAATGGGGAGGAGGGTGATTGAAGCAAACAGCCAATCAGCAGAAAGGAAAGACTATTCAGAGCAAAATGCTGTAGAAAGCAGCTTGACATCATCAAGCTTAATCTGGTCAATATCTTCATTAACGACATAGATATTGGCATAGAAAGTACACTTATTAAGTTTGCGGATGATACCAAACTGGGAGGGATTGCAACTGCTTTGGAGGACAGAGTCATAATTCAAAATGATCTGGACAAATTGGAGAAATGGTCTGAGCTAAACAGGATGAAGTTTAACAAAGACAAATGCAAAGTGCTCCACTTAGGAAGGAAAAATCAGTTTCACACATACAGAATGGGAAGAGACTGTCTAGGAAGGAGTATGGCAGAAAGGGATCTAGGGGTTATAGTGGACCACAAGCTAAATATGAGTCAACAGTATGATGCTGTTGCAAAAAAAGCAAACATGATTCTGGGATGTATTAACAGGTGTGTTGTGAGCAAGACACGAGAAGTCATTCTTCCGCTCTACTCTGCGCTGGTTAGGCCTCAGCTGGAGTATTGTGTCCAGTTCTGGGCACTGCATTTCAAGAAAGATTTGGAGAAATTGGAGAGGGTCCAGAGAAGAGCAACAAGAATGATTAAAGGTCTTGAGAACATGACCTATGAAGGAAGGCTGAAAGAATTGGGTTTGTTTAGTTTGGAAAAGAGAAGACTGAGAGGGGACATGATAGCAGTTTTCAGGTATCTAAAAGGGTGTCATAAGGAGGAGGGAGAAAACTTGTTCACCTTAGCCTCTAAAGATAGAACAAGAAGCAATGGGCTTAAACTGCAGCAAAGAAGGTCTAGGTTGGACATTAGGAAAAAGTTCCTAGCTGTCAGGGTGGTTACACACTGGAATAAATTGCCTAGGGGGGTTGTGGAATCTCCATCTCTGGAGATATTTAAGAGTAGGTTAGATAAATGTCTATCAGGGATGGTCTAGACAGTATTTGGTCCTGCCATGCGGGCAGGGGACTGGACTCGATGACCTCTCGAGGTCCCTTCCAGTCCTAGAATCTATGAATCAGTGTCTGAAGGTTCCAAGGATCTGCTCCTCTGGCTTGAGTCTTGGCTTGGCTCCATCTTGGGTTTCTTTCTTTCCCCGTGCCCACATGAGTGGGGTGGGAGAGGGAGAGGGTGGTGCTGCATGGTGGGTGCTTAGCACCCACCAGCAGCCAGCTCTCCCCCGCCCCACCAGTGCCTCCGGCCCACCAGCAGCCCCGCTGATCAACTCCTCTCCCTCCCTCCCAGCACTTCCCACCCACAGTAATCAGCTGTCCTGCGGTGTGCATGAGGCGCTGGTGGGGAGGGGAGACGAACGGGGATGGGGCATGCTCAGGGGAGGGGGTGGAACTGGGCGGAGCAGGGGTGGGAAGAAGCAGGTGGGGCCTTGGGAGAAGGGGTGGAGTGGGGGTGGGGCCTGGGGCTGAGTGGAGGTTAAGCAGCCCTGGGGAATGTAGGAAGCTGGCACCTATGGATGTGAGTGCTCTGGTTGGGGTGGGGAGTGTGCCCTCTTCATGTTTCTGGGTAACATCTTTTCAGGCCTGCCTCCCTTCCCCACTTCCCCCTGTGCTGCAGAACCTGCTCCAACAGAATAGGACCAAAAATGCTTACAACTGCTTTTCTCTAAAATACGTACAAATACAGAATTCAATCTGGTGTGATATTAAGGTCATGTTGTTTTATTGGTACTCAGGCATTATATCACACCAACTCATCATATAACACACATCTAGAGGCTGTATGTATGTGTGACATGCACACAATTAAGTTAAACTACCCAAACCTAAAGATATGGAAGCTAAACTTGGGGAAAGCCTCCATTAACTCTTGCTTGCGCAGCACTCAGTCCATTTGCAACCACACCCACTGATAACTTTAGAAACTTTTTTGTGTATACACAAAGTTGCTTTTTGCAAGAATATACCCTTTGGAGTAGTTCTAGGCTACCAGAGTCATAATTACAAAGTACAATCCTTAAATGCCAAATAATACCAGTTTCTGTACCTTTTAAAGGCCATCTCCTTGATTACAAGAGGCCTAAAGACATCAATTAGAGCAAGAGATTTCTAATATCCTCAGGCAAAACTTTAGTTAAAACACTTGCAAAATGGTTTTAAATTAACCCCTTTGAAAGCCACATCTTCAGCACACTCAAGGCATAGCTTTCAAGGCAAACCCATTATTTTCCATAGAGTACTAGAAAAGACAAACTAAAGTTAAGGCCATTGTTCTGGACCTACTATTTCAATTTGATTTGGGAGATTTTTTTTCTTCTTTGCTTTAAAATGCCTATTCTATATAGTTTAACATACTATGGGGCAAGATTTCTTTAGGTTTATGCACATGCATGTACTGTGATTTTACATGCAACCACAGTAATCATCCAGGAAAATGAGCAGATAAGTGTATAACTGGTTACACACTCAGGCTGTCAGCGCCCGTGCAGCAGGGCTCCAGCTGTGAGCCTGCACTGGGGCTGGCAGCCAACAGGCGATGTAAGTAACATAGTGTTGACACTGACACTGCGTCACCCTAACTACATCGAACCAAGCGCTGTGCCTCTCGCGGAGGTGGAGTTATTAAGTTGATGTAGTGGGCCACTTACATTGGTGGGAGTACACAGAGTTAGGTCGACTTAAGCTGCCTTACGTCAACCTAACTCTGTACTGTAGACCAGGCCTAAGTGTAGTTATAAAAATCTGCCTTTGTTTTGCTGTTTTCTGCTTCACAGACTGAAATCTTTCCATCACATTAAAATAATTCTTAAGCATTGGCAAAAAAAATCTGAAACTTTCTATCTGAAATTGGAACTACACTAGTTATCATACAAAGGACTTACATCCATCTCCATCTTCAAAGAGCAGTAAAGACATTCATTAATATTCACAACAGCCACGTGAGGTAGCTTAATAAGTATTAATAAGGCACATGGCTGGTGAGAGAAAGGCAGCTGGGAGACTAAGGAGTTAGCCAGCTGAGTGTGCCAGTGGAGGGAGGCAGGGAGATAGGGTTGTGTGCTTTTGCTTTCCTTAACTTGCAGGTACATGACAAGGAAGAACCTGCCATGGGAGGAAAACAGCATGATGCCAACAGCACTGCTTACCCTTTCTTTGCCTGCACATTGCGGCCCCCCCACCAGACAGGCATCCAGGTCCTGGAGGCTTCCACCCAGACCCTAACTGGGACTTGTTGGGAATGTGGCCTGCATATCCCCACCAATGAAAGGCAGGCTGGGGGAACCACCAGGGGTAAGAGGTGTCTCTTGGTGGAGTCCTTCAGGAAGCAGATAACAGAGCTGCAGGAGGAAGCGGCTCTGGGAACTAAAGGACTTCATCAACAGTATGCACATGGAGCGATCAGGGATGAGGGATGCTAGCCAACTCCAGATGACGACAGTAGCACCAGAGGAGGAAGGAAAACTGGCTACTTTATGGGGAGGAGACTGGCTGCTGGCCACCTCAGACAGTAGACAGTGCTCCATCCTCCACCCAGATCCATCGAGGTGAAAAACTAGTATGCTGTACTGGCAACAGGAGATGAGGCGCAGACCCCAGTGACTAAGAGGAGGAGCCACCTCACCCAAGAGGAGGAGAAGAAGAGTGGTGGTCGGGGATCTACCTTCTTAGGGGAATGGAGGCATTCATCGGCTGACCTGACATGATGTCCTGAAAGGTGTGCTGCCTGCCTGGAGCCAGAGTCTGAGACATTACAGAAAGGTTCTCAAGGCTCATCTGTCTCTCTGATCACTACCCCATGCTGCTTATCCGTGTGGGCACTAATGATACTGTGAGGTCTGATCCTGAGCAGATCAGAAGAGATTACAGGGCTCTGAGAGCAAGGGCGAAGGAGTCAGGAGTGCAAAATATGTTCTCATGAATCCTCCCAGTTGAGGGCAAGGGCCTAGGCAAGGACATGCACATCCATGTCTGTGCAGATAGTGTCAACATAAGTGTTTTGGGTTCTTTGACCATGAGATGCTGTTCTGGAAAGAAGGTCTGGGGAGAGATGGGGTCTATCTGACCAAGAAGGGGAAGAGCATCTTTGCACACCTACTCACCACCTTAGTAAGGAGGGCTTTAAACTAGGTTCAAAGGGGGCACACAGGTAAGTATAAAAAAGGCGCCCTCAACAGTGGGTTAGATGTTGGGGTAATAAGGAAAATTACAGTAGGGTCACAGGAGAACTGGAGGGAAATTAGTGAAGGTATCTACTCAACATCTTAGATGTCTATACACAAATGCAAGGAGTATAAACAGGAAGAACTGGAAGTATCAGTACATAAGCTAATTTATGACAATTGGCATCACAGAGGCTAGGATAAGTCTCATGACTGGAATACTGGTATAGAGGGGTATAACTTGTTCAGGAAGGGCAGGCAGGATAAAAAGGGAGGATGTGTTGCACTATACATCAAGAATATATACACTTGTTCTGAGGTTCAGAAGGAGGTGAGAGGCAGGCCAGTTGAGAGTCTCTGGATAAAGATAAAAGAGGTAAAAAATGGGGATGATGTCATGGTAGGGGGTTTATTATAGATCATCAAATCAGGAAAAATGAGGTGGATGAGGCAGTTCTTGAACAAATAACAGAAATATCCAAAACACAACTATCTAGACATCTGCAGAAAAAGTAATGTGGCAAAACACAAACTTTCCAACAAGTTCTTTAAATGTAGTGGAGACAACTTTTTGTTCCAGGAAGTGGAGGAAGTAATCAGGGGGACAGCTGCTTTAGACTTTATTCTGACCAACAGGGAGGAATTGGTAGTGAATCTGAAGGTGGAAGGCAATTTGGGTGAAAGTGATCATGAAATTATAGATTTCATGATTCTAAGGAAAGGAAGGAGGGAGAGCACCAGAATAAGGAAAATGGACATCAAAAAAGCCAATTTTAACAAACTGAGAGAACTGGTAAGTAAGGTCCCCTGGGAAGAAAATATAAGGGAAATAGGAGTTCAGGAGAGCTGGCAGTTTCTAAGGAGACAATATTAAAGGCACATCTGCAAACTATCCCAAAGCGAAGAAAAGATAGGAAGAATAGTAAAAGGCCAATATATCTCCATCAGGAGCTCTTTAATGAACTGAAAATCAAAAAGGAATCCTACAAAAAAGTGGAAATGTGGACAAATTGCTAAGGAGGAGTACAAAAGAATAGTACAAGCATGTAGGAACAAAATCAGAAAGGCTAAGACTCAAATGAGTTACACCTAGCAAAGGACATAAAAGACAATAAGAGGTTCTATTATAGTACATTAGGAGCAAGAGAAAGATGAAGTAAAGTGTAGGGCCTCTACTTAGCAGTGAAGGAAAACTAATAATGGGTGACATCGAGAAAACAGAGGTGTTTCATGCCTTTTCTGCTGCAGTCTTCACTAAAAAACAGATACTCAGCACAATTAATATTAACAACAAGGAGGACTGAACAAGCCAAAACAGGAAAAGAACAGGCTAAAGAGTATTTAGGTAAGTTAGAAGTGTTCAAGTCAGAGGGGCCTGATGAAATTCACACTATGGTACTTAAAGAACTAGCTGAAGCAATCTCAGAACCATTTGCAATTATCTTTGAGAACTCCTGGAGGAAGGATGCGGTCTCAGAGGACTGGAGAAGGGCAAACATAGCTCCTATCTTTAAAAAGGTGAACAAAGACCCAGGGAATTATAGGCCTGATCTACACTGGGGGTGGGGGATCGATCTAAATTACGCAACTTCAGCTACATGAATAATGTAGCTGAAGTTGACGTACTTAGATCTACTTACCGTGTTGTATTCACTGCGGTAAGTCAACGGCTGACGCTCCCGCGTCAACTTCGCCTGTGCCTCTTGCCCTGGTGGAGTACCGGGGTCGACAGGAGAGCACTCGGCAGTCAATTTATTGCATCTAGGCTAGGTTTAGACATATTCTCTCACTCTCTGATGGGTCAGGCTACGATTTTGTCATGAAGGTCATGGAAAGTGTGAATTTGAATAAAGTCCATAAAATCTTGGAAATGGCTGTAAAATCACATTTGATTATGCGCCCAAACCAAGTGGTGTTGTGACTTGGAGCACAGGGGTCTCAGTGGATGGGCCAAACTTAAGTGGCACTGCAATCCTGTCAACCAGTTCACAACGCTACTCAAATTTGGCCCATTTGCTCCTCTGTCTCCATCTACAGTGGGCCGGATGGGCCAAAGCTAAGTGCCACTTCAACCCCATGCAGCAGGTAGGAACCCCAAGAGTGGGGACCCAAGCCCAGCCCTGCAGGACAGAAGCTGCCGCTGTGGAGTGAGTACAGAATGGGCTCACTATCCAACTCTTCTTCCCTTTTCCATGACTTATCATTTTTTCCATCCTTCTGCCTTGAGTAATTTTAGTAAAAATTTCTGCGCCAAAACTGTAGCCTGTGAGTAAATGTTTTCTCATCAGCCTGAACAAAGTCACAGAAGGAGAGTGGGAAGAATTGACTTTATCTTTAGTTTGGAGAAATGCAGGGAACTGCTTTTCTTTTGGGGAAACTGCTGGTGGGGGTGGGGTGATTTGATCTTTAGCCCAATGGATCTATCAGAATCTTTAGAGTGCACAAGCAGTTGATTATTTGCAGATAATTTCTGGTTTATTTTCATGACCATATTTTCTTTTCTTTTCTTTTCTTTTCTTTTCTTTTCTTTTCTTTTCTTTTCTTTTCTGATAGCACCCACAATGTGATTGGTGCTGTCCAAGCATATAGGCAGACACAATTTTCCCCCCAAAGATTTTGCAATATAAGGAACATGATGAGGAATTCAGTAGTGGTGGGTGAACTCACAAATTCAGAGAGTCTTGTCAGATAAGCTCCCAAAATCTGGGTGTTTACCTCAATTGTCCTCACTTCTTGAATCTGCCAAAGTGCTCCCAGCCCCACCTGAAGACTGAAAGTAGGCATGCAATTTGAAAAACAATAAAAGAAAAAGTTAACCACATGAGCTTGCTCTCAAAATTTCTGGTACTTCCTACTGCTAATTGGGTTGGAAATACTGCAAAAACAGCTTTTCTTGCTTTATATTGGCAGTTCTGCTTTCTGTCCCAGACAGGATCAGGAAGAGCTGAAATGAGTGAAAAAGTTAAATATAACTTTTCAAACCTCAAAGTTTAGTTCAAGTTTGTAGTAAAAGCTTACATCAGTTAACTTATTGGGACCAGTTTACTCAGCTCTGTGAGGAGAGGGGGCTGGGAGTTTGGAAGACCAAGTAGTGGGGGTACTCCAGTCCCTATGCATGGATGCACTCTTTACTTTGTTCCACCACTTAAAATCCCTCCTGAAAATATGTAGTTGTTGTGTGATGATCTCAGTATGCGAGTCAAGAGTATGAACCTCCTACATTTTTATCTTCTATATGTCTATATTTTAAAAACCTCCAAAGAACACTATAAAGTGTATATACCTAAGTCAGCTAGGCACGTAATCGTATTGTTCTAACCCTGGTCCTTCCTTGCCTCATCCCTTCCTTACTGTTCAGCACCTTCTGTTCATTTTTTCACATCTAATCCATGATTATGTCGTCAGTTGTTTCCTGTGAAACACCTAGTACAGCTTCAGGTATTACAATAAAATAATAACAAGGTATGGGCATCAGAGTCACTGCCACAGCCCTCTGAGATGGGGCTGGAAGTGTGCAGTCTCAAGGAAATTCCGGATTTTGGGGCTGAAGCAAAATGTAGATTAACACAGTTTCTTAAATTTATTAATATAAAATTGGGATGCAGCTTTATTTTACTTTCCCCTCAAAAATATACACATGTAGAATCCTGTCAGGGGATTAAAGTGGTCTCCAAGAAATGCCAGGCCCATTACTTCCCAATGATGTAATTTGTGAGTAAGGAGTGGAAGCAACAATTTTATTTGGCTGAAGGAGAGTGAAGTTAAAGGGCCAGATCCTTAGACAGGGCCAGATCCTGCGTGACAGAGCTGCAACAATGATGCTTTTATGCCTTATTCTTGGGCTGGTTAAGTGCTAATTCAGCCCCAGTGCAATTTAGAGCAGACTCGGGACTGCTCTAAATTGTACCTAAATACAGCATCCCTCCAAGGGACTCCTCTGGTAGCCAAGGACATTGGAGAATAGTGGTACTCCAGCTGTTTCCTCTCCCCTAGTCTCATCACCAACATGCTCCTTATCCCGAGGCTTTGCGTCCGCACAAGGAGGGAGGTGTGTACAGTTGACTACATTGGTTTTATGCCACTTGAGAATTTCCCTATGTCAAACAAACCAAACCATCTGGTTCAGCTTTTAGCTGGTCAAGACCAGTCCTCAGGTGAAACAGTTTGACGTTTCCAGTTGGGGAGCCCAGCTAAGGGTCCATCTTGGGTTTCCTACAAATAATAAAGGACCTTATATGTTTTATCTATTTCCTGAATAGCTATCATTCTCATGCATAATTGTACAGCCTCACCTTTTTTCCTACACGTCCTTACTCACCCTCACAACATTAGCATTTTCCACACCGCAAGCCACACACACACACTCACACTGTGCAAAGGGTGTTCCTCTGCATAGTCTTGCTCATCTGAGTAAATATTTCTCAGACTGCAGTATAAATACAGAACTAGCATCACACCCTTCATAGGCGCATTCTTTTCACTTCTCATGTGGTGAGCATCTGTGGCTGCCTGGCAAGACAATGGCTTGAAATGTGGGATGTTTTCTGGCTCAGTGCATCTTGTAATTGTGTTTCTCCATACATGCTTTTCTGAGTTTGTCCCAATCTTTGTATGTTCCTATAATTCACCCTCATGTTTCTTGGAGGCTAATGTGCCAAATTCAGTCATGGTACATGCCAGTGCGATTCCACTGAAGTCAGTGGAAAGGCACTTCTTAAGGTCACTGCTTCTCTTTCATATTAGGGATCCATGCTGTTTAGAAACCATTATGGTCAGGCCTTTATTTGTGGGTGAAATACCTTCCTTTTGATACTCTCTGGATTACCTTTCAGAGACCCAACACAAGCCGAATTCTTTGCTTTGCTCCTAACACACAGTTCAGGAAACACACCTCTTTTCTATAGTTCAGCTGGTGACTGGAAGCTACCTCAGCAGCTTTACAACAAGATCAACAAGCTTCTTCTTAAAATACCCACTTCGTATGTGCACACGTGTGTATGGGCTTTCTTATTAAAATCTCATCTTCCCAACCCAGCGCTAAAGATGCTGGTTTGTCATAAAATTTAGCCTCACTAAAAAATATAGATGGGCTCAAGCTACAAAATCCAGTTTGTGGGGAAGGATTATGCTTCAATCCTTTATAAAGATAAGGACTTTTGCAAGATTTGGATCCAGGTCCAGGTCTCTCCTTACAAGCCTCCTTGCAGCATTATTCAGGACAGGAGATTGACACTTTTTATCAAGTCAGGTCATTGTCTATTTCTGTTCTTACTAGTCTCTGTCCAAGGCAGCTACCTGTGATTATTCCCACCTGTCGGTATTCAAGGCCAATGGCAGGTTTTCTCACAGCAGAGTAGATTTTACTGGCAAGTTATGGAAATCAAAAGAATAAATAAAAGGTAAGTATCATACTATAAGTTGATAAGCTCGAAGCTAACATTAAGCATGGATATATATTACCTATGGCATGCCAGTCATTTTTTCCTCTCCTGCCGACATAGCACTGTCTATACCGCCGCTTTTGTCAGTGAAATTTATGTGTGTTTTTTCACACCCCTATTGACAAAAATACCAGTGTAGACAAAGCCTTAAGCAAGACAATTACCTCCTGTGCCTTACATATGCCACTTCTGTTAATACATCTGTGAGCTGGTGCCCCAGTGCGTCAGTGCACCCTTTGGTCAGATAGGTTGTTGAGCAGAGTCTGCTTGAATCAGGGAAGTGGTCAGCCTGCCCTTCTTGTCTGAGTCTCTATAGTTCTATTCTGGAGGCAAGGGCATTAATTTCTGTCCCACTGGGGTGTATGGCCCTTATGTTTGGCAGGGGTTACATTTGGCTTGCCTAATTATACTATTACACTGACTTGCCAGCGTTTATACTCTTTTCTATTTTCCTCAGTAGGGTTTGACTTCCAATTTTTGTCTCTAACCACCTTTTCTACTCTGTTGTTTAGCCATGGTGGCATTTTTCTTTTGGTCCTCTTACTTTTTTTTTTTTTTATAATTTGGGATATACATTTAGTCTGAGCCTCTATAATGCTGTTTTTAAAAAGTTTCCATGCACCTTGCAGGCACTTCATTCTTGTGACTGTTCCTTTTAATATCTGTTTAACTGGCCTCCTCATTTTTGTGTAGTTCCCCTTCTTGAAGTTAAATGCTACTGTGGTAGGTTTCTTTGGTATTTTCCCCCTACTAGGATGTTAAATGTAATTACATTATGGTCACTATTACTGAATGGTTCAGCTATATTCACCTCTTGGACCACAGCCTGTGCACCACTGAGGACTAAATCAAGAATTGCCTCTCCTCTTGTGGGTTCCAGGACTAGCTGCTCCAAGAAGCAGTCACTAACGTCTACAAATTTTATCTCTGCATCCCTTCCTGACGTGTTCCCAATCAACATGACGATAGTTGAAATCACCCATTGTTATTACATTTTGTGGTTTTTTAGGCTCTCTAATCTTCCAGTCACTGTCACCATCTTGGTGAAATGGTCAGTAGTGTATGCCTACTGCTATACTCCTATTATTCAAGCATGGAATTTCTGTCTGTAGATTCTATGGTATGTTTGCTTTATTCAAGATTTTTCCTATATTTGACTCTATCCTTTCTTTCACATATAGTGCCACTCCCCCACCACCATGACCTACTCTGTCATGCCTATAAATTTTGTACCCTGGTATTACCGTGTCCCATTGGTTCTAATTGTTCCACCAGGTTTCTGTGATACCTATTATATCAATGTCCTCATTTAATCCCAGCCCTCAAGTTCATCCATTTTAGTATTTAGACTTCTTACTTTGCAAACAAGTCCTTATAAAATTGATCAATATTTACTTGTCTTCCTTTCTTGTGATGTAATTGAATGGGACTCTTTTGTTTGACTGTTTCTCTTCAGATCCTACCTGTACTTTATCAATGTCTATCCGCTCCTCTTTACTTGGATATAGAGTATCCCCTTTAATAAATCCTCCCCCAGGGATGCCTCTTTCAAAACCTGTGCTCTTCCACATCTGTTGGCTTTCTCCCAACTCTTAGGCTAGGTCTACACTACCCGCCTGAATCGGCGGGTAGAAATCGACCTCTTGGGGATCGATTTATTGCGTCCCGTCGGGACGCGACAATCGATCCCCGAATCAACGCTCTTACTCCACCAGCGGAGGTGGGAGTAAGCGCCGTCGACAGGAAGCCGCAGAAGTCGATTTTGCCGCCATCCTCACAGCGGGGTAAGTTGGCTGCGATACGTCGAATTCAGCTACGCTATTCACGTAGCTGAATTTGCGTATCTTAAATCGACTCCCCCCTGTAGTGTGGATGTACCCTTAGTTTAAAAATTCCTTTACAACCTTTTTAATTTTACATGCCAGCAATCCGGTTCTGTTTTGGTTTAGGTGGATCTCATCTTCCTGTATAGGCTCCTCCTATGAAATTAATAGGCAGCAGGATTAAAATAAACATAAGGGAGTACTTCTTCACGCAACACACAAATCAACCTGTGGAACTCATTGCCAGAGGATGTTGTGAAGGCCAAAAGTATAACTGGGTTCAAAAAAGAATTAGATAAGTTCATAGAGAATCATCCATGGCTATTAGTTAAGGTGGTCAGGGATGCAATCCCGTGCTCTAGGTGTCCCAAAGCCTCTGACTGCCAGAAGCTGTTACAGGAGTGGATCATTCTGTAAAGTGCCCTGTTCTGTTCACTCCCTCTGAGGCATCTGGCACTAGCCACTGTCAAAAGACAGGATACTTGGCTAGATGGACCGTTGGTCAGTATGGCCGTTCTTATGGTCTGTTGTTTTCTGGTCCTTGTAGCCCCTTTGGCTCTTAAGTTTCTGTTAAGGGGTACATAGGCAACCCAGGCCCACTCATTCCACTGTGTTCCAGCTCAGGGCCCTTAACCCAAGCAGTCAGAATCAGTCCTCAACAATTCTCTTGCCATACCCTGAGGTCCTTCGTACCTCCCTTGGTTTTATAGGCTTCTGCAGCCTGTGGCTTTGGTCCTCCCTTCTTTGGGTTGTTGTCACTTTTTGGCAGCTTCTCACTAGCTTGCTGGCAGGACCTTTTTCTCTGGCCAGCTCTGATGGTGTGTTTGCAGCTCAATGTTCAGAAGACAATGGAAGGGTTAACGCTGGCTCACCAAGCTGCTGCTCTACATCAAGGGGGTCACTTCTGTTTCCCTGGAGCTGACTGAAGATTCTTGGGATAGAGAGACAAAGTAGGTTGGGATTGTGTGATACTTTTGGTGGACTCCTAGGACCCAAGTTTCGGGGGGTGGGCAGGAGCTGCATCTATACTGCAAAGTAATAGGGCTCAAACCCTGGGTCCCGGCTGGACTTGGACTTGGTCCATCCACACTTGCAGGGTTCTAGGACCATAAATCTGAGCCCAAGTCTAAGAGATTTGTATGTAGATAGAAGCCTGAGTCTGAGCTCAGGCTTACATTGCAGTGTAGACATATCCCCGGTCTCCCAGCTGCAATGAGGCTGCCAATCAGTGTTGGCCGACAGTTCCTGTATCAACTTCTTGATTGCCAGGCCCTCATGGGGTCTATACACCCTCTGACAAACCTCAGAATGATATTAGCCTTTTTTGCAACTGCATCACATAGTTGATTCATATTCAATTTGTGATCCACTTTGACCCCCAGATTCTTTTCAGCAGTACTACTGCCTAGCTAGTTATTTCCCATTTTGTAGTTTTGCAACTGATTTTTTCTTCCTAAGTATAGTATTTTGCACTTGTCTGTATTGCATTTCGTCTTGCTGATTTCAAACCAATTCTCCAATTTGTCAAGGTCTTTTTGAATTCTAATCTTGTCCTCCAAAATTCTAGAAAACCCTTCCCAGCTTCATGTCATCCACAAATTTTATAAGCATACTCTCTGCTCCATCATCCAAGTCATTAATAAAAAAAACAAATAGTACCAGACCCAGGAGAGACCCTTGTGGGACTCCACTACCTATGTCCTCCCAGTATGACAACAAATCATTGATAACTACTCTTTGAGTACAGTCTTTCAACCAGTTTTGCACCCACGTTATAGTAATTTTATCTAGATCATATTTTCCTTGTTTGCTTATGAGAATGTCATATGGGTCTGTGTCAAAAGCCTTACTGAAAGATATATAGATATCTGAAACATATGCCACATCTACAGCTTCCCCCTATTCGTTAGGCCAATAACCCTGTCAAAGAAGGAAATTAGGTTGGTTTGGCATGATTTGTTCTTAACAAATACTGGCTATTACTTATAACCTTATTATCCTCTAGGAGCTTACAAATTGATTGTTTAATAATTTGTTCCAGCATCTTTCCAGGTATCGAAGTTAGGCTGACTGGTCTTTAATTCTCCAGATCATTTTTGTTCCCCTTTTTAAAGATAGGTCTATGTTAGCCCTTCTCTAGTCCTTTGGGATATCACCTGTCCTCCATGAGTTCTCAAAGATTATCGCTAATGGTTCCAAGATTGCTTCAGCTAATTCCTTAAATTCCCTGACTCACTTTAAGACCTTTGACAGCTTTCCAGATTATAACTCTTTGAGCTGGGCCTTTGATTAGAAAATATTATGTCTACTCGTTTTAGACTAAGATTATACCATAACTGTATATTCCCTCTACCCTCAGTGGTGAAACATCAATTTGATAGGAACCAGGCAGGTAATACATAACAGGGAATTTTTAAGAGCATGTTCACTTATATGTTGAGCACTAAATCATACATTTAGATACAGCTGTCATGTAGCCCATTAGAAAATGTTTCATTGTGCCAGATGTATGCTGCCCAGCTTCCTCAAACCAAGTAGATATGCCAAATAACATGTCTGAAAACAACCATTTTTTGTATCCCACTTTTATGGGTACCAGTAACAGTCAATCCTACAATACTCCCTAGATTTACATCACCTATGTATATCATGAACTGGCAGATACCAGTGCAAAGGTAGGCCTAGTAGATCAGTTAATTTGACTATCCACAATCTCCCAACATCCTTATCTTATGACATATCTGCAGTTCATAAGTTCTGCTGAGCCCACTTCTACACTGAATAAATCTTCAGTGCTATGAGTAATATTATTACTAATGCATAAAGGTCCTGTTTAATGTAGCCAGTGTTGCGTGTCTGACTTTTAAAGATGAGTTTGGATGCTTTCCAGGTTACATATATATATGTCTCCTTAAAATACACCTCAGAGGATGAAGCTGACCAGAGAATCTGTGAAAATGCTAAATTTATTAGGAGTGGGTTGACTACTCTCTCTAGTTATGTGAAACATTTATGGATGATCCCTCAAGAATCTGGCTGCTGGTTGGATGATTAACAAATGCCAGCAGACAAATCTATGTTCCAGATACTCTTGTAGTTATGCATGTGTACGCAGAGTCTGAATGAGCTCTCCCCTGACATCTAGTGATGAGCTGTGGAAGAGGACTTCAGGAGCTGATCTCGTTTGCATGGGCACACCCACCCTGCTTAGGTGCTCAGCATGATGGGATTGCTTGCCCAAATGATCACTTTTGGCTGGTGTTGGATTCCCAGTTTCCTTGTTATTGGGACAGGAGTAATAATGCATTGTTATCTTTGTTGTGTGAATCAAGGGCAGCAGAACTGTGCTTGGCATACCCTGATTAAGGTACTCACCCTCAACTAAATGGCACTTGCTAAGCAGGGGACGTGGGTTCCAAAGCCCTGTGAGTTGAGAGAGTGTGGGGATAGGTATTTGTATTGGGTGGTGTTAGCCCTGTGTAAGAGTCTCTGACATTGTTTGATCTCCTCACTCCACTGTCTAATAAAAAAAATTAATTTAGACTCAATTGAGATTCTTGTTACACACTGCAGAGCTGAAATCAGTGATACCTAGATCTAAGCATTAGATCTACTTTAGGATAGTGTCTCTGATGCAAAACACTGCCCAGTATGCACCAGCAGTGAGGCTCCCCCACTAACAGCTGAAATCACTGAGAGTTGTGTTAAGTGATGAGATCTGAAGACATCCCAGTGGATTAGCAATTGGCTGGCAGGATGGCTGGCAAAGCAACCGGTGGAGAGGACTGGAGCAGAGCCCCACAGAAAGGTACAGTGATCAGGTGGCTGGTGAAGAGGAGCGGCGAGTGAGTGCCCAGGCAGTGGAGCCAGTAAATTGCCTTCTAAACTCTCCTCTACCCAGGGTGGGAAGTGAACTTTGCAGGTGCACCTCTGAACTCTGAGTCTGCCCTGCCCACTACAACTGTGAGTGGGGTTCAGAGAAGGGACGGGCATGTTAAAGGTACTTTTGGTTGCTGGACTTAAGTACCTGAGGGAAAAGGACACTGCCCAACTTAGTTGGAGGTGGGTCTTTTGCTAATGGTTTATGTTTATGAACCCTGTTTGCGGTGTTTTCCCAAATTAATGCTGGGTTACTTCTCTCTTTTTATTAAAAGTTTCTTTGCTACACTCAGACTCTGTGCTTGCCAGAGGGGAAGTATTGCCTCTTAGAGGCACCCAGTAGATGGCATGTAATTGTCCCAGCCCTTTGTTGTTGCCTTCAGCGGGCCGAAGGGTTACATATGGTAACCCTTATTCTTCTACATTCTTCTACAGGATTTACTGTATATGAATATCTTTCAATCTTTTATGGTGTATTCTGTCATTTTGCATCCCAGAGAGAGTAGTCAACCCACTCTTACAAACTGTTTACGGGATTCACTGACATTCTTGCCACGGAATGTAGCACTTGTGTAATAGTACACTATTAATCAATAAAATAGTTTAGGGCAAGAATTGAAGAATACTGTCTGCAGCTGAAAATGCAGGTGGAATTTAGGTAAAAAGAAAGTACCATAGTTACTCCCGCCAGCAGGAGATTGGTGCTAATACCTGTACTCTTCTACTGACTCTCATAAGAGCCACAATTCCCACAAATGGCCAGAACCCTTTTTTACCTAATTGAAGAGACTAAGGGGTATGTCTCTGCAGCAAGAAAACCCCCAAAACCTGCAGCAGCAAGTCTCAGAAGGTTTGTGCTACCAGGCTAAAATAGTAATGTAGATGTTTGGGCTCGGGCTGAAGCCTGGGCTCTGAAACCGGGTGAGGGGGACGCGGGGGGACTTTATCGGAGCCTTGGCTTCAGCTCAAGCCCAGACGTCTACACTGCTATTTTTAGCCGTTTGGCGAGCGTAGCAATCCGGAGTCAATTGATCCGGCTCTGAGACGTGCTACTGTGAGTCTTTTTTTGCTGTGTAGACATGCCTCACTTTACTATAATCTCCATTACACAAGTGTACATCTGGAGTAATTCTGGATGTACAGAAACTAGCCCAATATACTGTATTTTCTGGCGTATAAGACTACTTTTTAACCCAGGAAAATCTTCTCAAAAGTCGGGGGTCGTCTTATACGCCGGGTGTCGTCTTATAGGGCGGGTGCTGAAACTTCCGAGCCGGACTGGAGAATCTGCGGTCGCCGCATATGGTGGGGGGAGCTCAAAAACTGCCGCAGCCGCATCCCCGCCCGATGACGAGGTGAGGGGGCGCCTCACCGGGAAGGTGTAAGTGAAGGGCGGAGCAAGCTGCAGGCGTCCGGGACGCCCGGGGTATGGAAAAAAGAGATAGAGCGGCGCTGTGCCCAGAAAAACACGCCTCTTTCACCCGTCTGGCCCGCCCTTGTATCCTATTACCGTACCTCCTTCTCTGCCTCTCAGATCTCGCTCCTGAGGACTGCAGTGAAGCGGCGCAGGCGCGCATGTGCGAGATCTGAGAGGCAGAGAAGGAGGTAATAGGATACAAGGGCGGGCCAGACGGGTGAAAGAGGCGTGTTTGCGCTATGGCTCTGATAGTCTTGGAGACAGGGAGGGCTGGGCAGGCAGGGAGAGCTGACCAATCCAAGCAGGCTTTGTATACAACAACCAGCCAATCGCCGGTAAGGTACATCGCTTGCCGTGATTGGCTGGTTGTTGTATACTGGGTACCACATACAGTACAGCACCAGTATCTGTACCTGTTCATACAGTATAGCACCAGTACATACAGTACAGTATACAAATGTCCAACAGTCAAAACCCCATCATGGCTCCACCATCAAGAAGAAAGAAATATGAAGCCAGTTTCAAACTTAAAGTTGTAAACTTTGCCATGGAACATAATAACTGCGCTGCTGCAAGACAATATGGAGTAACAGAAAAGATGGTTCGGGACTGGAAAGCAAATGAAAAAGCATTAAAGAGTATGCCAAGGGGTAAGTGTGCATTAAGAAGAGGCACTCCACATTGGCCAGAACTCGAAAAACATGTAGCAGACATGGTGAATGAGCATCGCCAAAACAGTTATGTAGTGACACGAAATAAAATACATTTGTTTGCACTTCAGTGGGCCAAATCTAACCCAGATCACAGCAACAGATTTAAGGCCACTGTATCCTGGTGTACTAGATTCATGGGAAGGCATAATATGGTACTGAGGCAAAAGATGAAAATTGCCCCAAAATTACCTGCAGATCTTGATAGCAAAGTAAATAGTTTCCATCGATACGTAATACAACAGCGCACTAAACATGGCTATGCGTTAAGTAGTATTGGAAATATGGATGAAACTCCAATGAATTTTGATATGGTTGGAAATAAAACTGTCCATCAAAAAGGTGAAAAAACAATTTTAATTAAAACAACAGGACATGAGAAGTCCAGTTTTACAGTGGTACTAGGATGCACAGCTGATGGCGCCAAACTGAGACCAATGATTATTTTTAAAAGAAAAACAATGCCGAAATTCAAGTTCCCTGTTGGTTGTTTTGTACATGTGAATGAAAAAGGCTGGATGGATGAAGAAGGGGTAAAGCTATGGCTTGATAATGTATGGAGCAGGCGACCAGGTGGACTTATTCAAAAATGTAGTCTACTGGTGTGGGATATGTTCAGGGCTCATTTAACTCCCAGCACCAAGCAAATGCTTGCAAGACTAAACACAGATGCGGCAGTTATTCCTGCAGGATTGACATCGTTGGTACAGCCACTGGATGTGTGCCTAAACAAGCCATTTAAAGATTGCATTCAAGAACAGTGGAATGAATGGATGGTTAGCGGCGAAAAGTCATTCACAAAAGGAGGAAACATGCGTGCTCCACAGTTGGATGTTTTGTGCAAGTTTGTCATAAAAGCTTGGAATGATATTGATGCAGAAACAGTAATCAAGTCTTTCAAGAAGTGTGGCATATCAAATTCATTAGATGGTATGGAGGACGACTACTTGTGGCAAGATGAAGAGGAAGCCGAAGCTGAGACCACACCATCTGATACGATGACTGCGTTACAAATGTATCACAAGATGTCATTAATGTACTTATGATATCAGATGACGAACAGGAGGATTTTGAAGGCTTTTAAAGGGAAACTGTCACGCCAGCAAACCCTGTAAAAATACTGTAGCTTGCAGTTATGATGGGCGTTGCTAACTTGCCAGGGACTTGCCCGGCACTTGCTCTCTCTCTCTTGTTTGTTATCTTCCTCCTATCATCATCAGTTCCAGTTTGGTTGACAGCTTAGAAAACAAACAGCATGGCAGCTCCCATGGGTTTATTGTCTTATCCTTCCTTTCAGCTTTAGAGTGAATTAGGAAAAGTTTAATCCACTTGCACTGTTTTATGTTTACATGTTTGATGACAAACAGCCTTATGTTTATAAGTGACAGTTTTCCTGCTAAGTACCTGCATGTCATAAGCATTTGAATTAAAATTACCATATTGAAATCAAATCTGATGTTTTTTTTAATTTTTTTTTGGTGTGCGTTGGAAGAGGGGTAGTCTTATACGGCGAGTATATCCCAAACTCTATATTTTAACTGGAAAAGTTGGGGGTCGTCTTATACGCCCAGTCGTCTTATACGCCGGAAAATACGGTATTTACAATGCCTACTAACACATGTACCCTATGAATTCATTTCTTTGTCATGCAGTGTTCTCATGTAATTTGGACTAGAGTGGTTCCGTCAGGTTATATATTAACTGAAATGGATTCTGTTTTGCACATCTTCCTTTCTAAATCAAACTATAGAATATTTACCCTAATTTGTCAAGCAAAACACCAATATAAAACAGCTAAGTACCATAACAAACGTCAAATACAGTTTGGTACTGCGATCTGGAAATATCTCCTTATATGTTACTTTTAAATACTGGAATCAAAGAGGAAAACCACAGCACATACATAAATGTAGAGCTAGAATGAAAAACAAGACAAAATAGTAGTCAGTGTTCAAATTATTTCAAAATTAATCTTAATACAACAGTCAAAAACAAAGATAGATTGAACTCTTTAAGGAAAATTTTCACTAGAAAATGACAACAACAACAAAACCTTTATCCTGATTCTCCTCTTACTTACTCCATTGACTTCAGTGGAGTAACCCCTTATTTGCACTACTGTAAGTGAGAATAGAATCAAGCCACTTCCTTTAAGGGCAAAAAAGGAGTGCTTCTGTCCCATGTTAAGAGATTGTATTTCAAATTTCAGATCCAACAGATTTTCTTGGCTAACTAAAGAGAATTTATAACTGGAACGGTTGTTAAACCCATAAATGTTGGGAGTGTTATCACCAGGCTCTGCTATATTAAATTTACAGAGTACTGGCCTTGAATAATAGGCATACAAGATTCTGAATAGTTAAATAAGACAGGGTATTCTAATAATGAAACACAGACACTTCACAAGCTGTGTCTGTTGGATGTAGATCTTAGTAGCTTCACCAATCTCCCAATCTTTTGCCTTTCTTTTCATCAGAACAGCCACTGTTCATTTTAAAATACTCTGTGAAGGAACAGAAGAAACTAAAAAGAAGTTCATAAAGGCTTTGGGTAATATTTTTCACCTGTAAAAAATGAAAAGTACAAAAATTCCCATTATATTAGGGTGCAGCCTGTTTCTTTATGACATTCTTTCAGTATTTTAAACATAATGTATGTGCCAGGTGTTTTTTGGTTTGAAAAAAAATCATGTAAAACCTTGAACGGTATTAATAACCAGAGCTCAATGCAGAGCTGCCCCTATACAGCTTTAACCTAGGCCCTCTATGGCTTTGCCAATAGTTTGAAGTTTGTTTTAATGAACAAATGCAGATTTTGGCTACAGGAGCATATCATGCCAGTGTTTAATTCTCCCCCTCTTTAAGGGCATTCTCCCTGGCCTATAAGTGTCTAATGGAGATGGTCACTCATGTACAGGAGTAAAGCAGAAATTTTAATTTAATTTTAATTTTGCTTAAATTAATGTAGCTAAATTTACTGAAATTAACAAAGGATTAATCCTTGTAGTGGAATTCTGCTTAATATACCAAAGGGAGGTTTGGTATTCTAACACAGTAGCTCTACATAGGCACTGAGTGCCAGATTTTTAAAAGTATTTAGTCACTTAGTGGGATTTTCAAAAGTATCTAGGCACCTAACACTCTTTGAAAAGAATGGGTGTTAAGCTCCCTGGTGCTTTTGAAAATCTCACTAGGCATCTAATTGCCTGTAAAAGTCTATCTCTAGGCCTAATACTCCTATGGGACATTGAAGTACCCAGACAACCAAGACTTTGTTGGCCTCTGGCTCTACAAAGTCTGCTCACTTTTTTAGAGCCATAGAGTTTAAGGCCAGTATGGACCACTAGAACATCTAGTCCAGGGGTTCTCAAATTGGGGGTCGGGACCCCTGAGGGGGTCGTGAGGTTATTATGTGGGGGGTCATGAGCTGTCAGCCTCCACCCCAAACTCTGCTTGGCCTCCAGCATTTATAATGGTGTTAAATATATAACAAGGTGTTTTTAATTTATAAGGGGTGTAGCACTCAGAGGCTTGCTATGTAAAAGGGGTCACCAGTACAAAAGTTTGAGAATCACTGACCTAGTCTGACCTCCTGTATATCACAGGCCACCAACACCGCCGAGCACCTGCACGCTGACCCAACAACTGAAGTTTATATCGATAGGACCACATTTTTCCCCATGAGGGAGACTTCAATGGGCACTGGGTCAGGCCTCTTGATTTGTATTTAGTTATCCAGTCTAAAGTGCCACATGCAACTTCTAAAAGGTGTCCTCTTTATTAAGTAAATAAGGTATTATTCTCCACCCATCCATAAGATAATTTCATAAAGTCAACCTGTGCTCCTCCCTCCATTCCAGCACTGAGCATACCATGGCAAGACATAGGGATCTGGCCCTGTGTGCCCTCTTCTCTTTCCCCACTCCACCCAACCAGATCTATGCACAGTCTAGCCTTTTAGATCTGTGTGTGAATGGATGGTCTGGTGAATATTTGGATCACTGTATGGGGTCTTTCATGTGCAGTAATGATATAACACAAGCACTCAGAAATTCTGGGTTCACTCACACCTGCTGCTTTGCTCTTTGTCTTAATGTGATTGTGTGGGATTTTCCTTGACCAAGATAGCTATGTTAGAGATGATGTATTAAAGGTGGTGCAACCTCTTTAATCACTCAACAGAAATCCATAAAATTCTTGCTCTTGTCCAGCACAATCTGCAACACTTTCAGTGCAGAAGATTCTTCAGGATGTATTCTTGTGTCCTATTACTGTGTGATCTTATATATCAGAAAGTAAGCAATCCAGGCAGGCCATTCTGTCTCATATACTGGGTGAATATGATTCTCTGTGCTATACAATGAACCATGCCAGAAGGAGCACCTAATTCTGGCCCTGATTCAAGACCTCACTTTACTACATGTTTCACTTTCACCATATTGAGTGCTGTCCTGAATAGGGGTGCTTTCCTGAATCATTCCTCTGATCCTAAAATCTTTTATGATTATTAACAAGAAAGTCTTTATGGAAAGAGCCTCCTTATGTCCTGTTATTCCACACATTTAGCTAGTAAAGAATTTACTGGACAAAGTCTTGTCCTCAACCAGACTCTACCCTTGCAACAGAAGTGGGTAACAATTATTTCCCTTTCCCTTCCCCCCCACCCTCATTCTCTTGCACAGGGACAATGATTTCTTAGAGTTACATTTTACTTGTCCTGCATTCACCAGGCATAGTTTGTGCCCATATTTTTGCATGGAATTAATTATGGGTACAAATCTTTGTGTTTACACTGTACACATATACCTGATTGTAGGTGAAAATCTGGTAGCTAGATGTGGAAGCGACCGAGAAGGAGAAAGACCTGGGTATATTGGTTGATCACAGAATGACTATGAGCTGCCAATGTGATGTGACTATGAAAAGAGCTAATGCAATCTTAGGATGCATCAGGCAAGGTATTTCCAGTAGAGATAAGGAAGTGTTATTACCATTAAACCAGGCACCCATGAGGTCTCATCTGGAATACTGAGTGCAATTCTGGTCTCTCATGTGTAAGAAAGATTAATTAAAACTGGAACAGGTGCAGAGAAGGGCTACTAGGATGATCAGAGGAATGGCTCAAAGAGCTTGGTTTGTTTAGCCTACCCAAACGAAGGCTGAGGGGAGATATGATTGCTTTTTAAAAATACATCAGAGGGATAAATACCAGGGAGGGAGAGGAGTTATTTAAGTTAAGCGCCAATGTTGACACAAAAACAAATCGATATAAACTGGCCACCAACAAGTTTAGGTTTGAAATTAAGCAAAGGTTTCTACTTTCTAACCATCAGAGGAGTGAGGTTCTGGAACAGCCTTTCAAGGGTAGCAGTGGGGGCAAAAAACCTAACTGGCTTCAAGCCTGAGTTTGATTAGTTTATGAAGGGGGCGGTATGATGAAACTGCCTAAAATGGCATGTAGCCAATCTGCAACTGCTAGTAGCAAATATCCCCAACAGCTGGAGATGGGGCACTAGATGGGGAGGGCTCTGAGTTACTACAGCAAATTCTTTCACAGGTGTCTTGCTGTTGGGTCTTGCCCACATGCTCAGGGTCTAACTGATCGCCATATTTGGGGTCGAGAAGGAATTTTCACCTAGGTCAGATTAGCAGAGACCCTGAGTTTTTTTGCCTTCCTCTGCGACATGGGGCACAGGTCACTTGCAGGTTTAAACTAGTATAAATGGTAGATTATCTGTAACTTGAAGTCTTTAAATTATGATTTGAGGATTTCAGTAACTCAACTGGAGGTTATGGGTCTATTACAGGAGTGGGTGGGCAAGGTTCTGTGGCCTGCAATGTGCAGGAGGTCAGACTAGATGATCATGATGGTCTTAAAGGTGGTCTTCTGGCCTTAAAGTCTATGAGCCTATGAGATGTGTACCTCAAAAAGAAATTGTGCTTGTAATTTTTTTTTTTTTTTTTTTTTTGAGAGGAGAATTTCCACAAAGACATGTAGGGTGGCTGGGTCTCAAACCACAGAGATTGTTGATTGAAAATACCCTGTTTTCTAGTCTATTTTCACTGCAAATTCAGCATATCATTCCATAGGAATGGCTACATCAGATTATCTTTTTCAAGAGTCCAAGAAGAGTTTGGATCATAAAAAAAAATTCTCTTTAGAAATACAGAAATCAGATCTAGCAATAGTTAATAAATTATACTAGGTTAATACAAAATACTTTATTTTGTGTTCTTCTCTGTTTGAAAGCTACTTAAATACATTGGTGTAATATGTACCCAGAAGGCCAAATAATGCAGAAGAACAGTTAGACACAGGTAAGAAATCTTAAAGCCCAAATGTTAACACATGCAGGCCTTCTATTGATTTGAGATCAGTAGTCGAATTCAGTAGATCAAATTCAGCCCTGGTGTAAGAAAGCATAATTCCATCAGATGAATGAAGTTATGCCTGTTTACACCAAGGGCAGAATTTGTCTTATGGAAGCAAGGCAGCATGTCTACGTGAAGACACAGTCTCTGGTCTCTGAAGTTTTCCTGCTTGTGAAATATGACATTGAAAAGAGTGACAACCTCCTGAATAGAGATTCATCATATTGCATTTATTGTGTTATCAATGGGAAATAGAAGAGGAATTTTAATAAGGAACAGAAATGGCATGTTAGGTAGTGAACACAATCAAACCTGCTAAACGTACACATTAATAGCAAGCTTAACAGTTGGCTTAGTTTTAAACCTACAGCTCAGAAAAATGAGCCATGACAGTTTTAACAGCGAGTATAAAGTGCACTCTTGTGTTAACACAAACATTTAAAATATTTTTTAGGAAATGACGTGTTCTGACATCTTGATTTTTTAAGTTTTGCCAAAAAGCTCAGATTGGCTGCTTCACCTATAAAGAGCATTATAAACTGATCTAACTGTGCATTGCATCTAAGGGATAATAGGTGAGGGACTAGCATTGTTCCCATAGTAGCTGTAGCTTATCCCAATGAAGGAGTCTGATTACTGCCAGGAGAAAAAAACAATAAATATCATCATTACAGAATCAGCTAGATTGTATTACTAAACCTATATTTCTCTCCGTCCCGTCCCACCAGAATCTCTTCTAAGCCATTAATAAAAACCCAAATTGAGTTTGTTCAATTAATTAACTGCTTAATTATCATTTAATTAGCCAATTAATAACTAATTAACTGATGCTGACAATTCCAGATACATCCAGATAGAACAAAACTGCTCTACTAGTGAATGTCCAGGACAATCCTAACAGTCAGTGCATTTCAATGGAACGTTGAACTCAGGAAAATGACTGTAAAACGGCACCTTCTTAATCCATGTATCTGCTCTTTGCATGTCTTTGGGTGATATCGGCTTGTTTTACTGCCAAAGTACTGTCAAGTTTTTACTGCTGTTCCTATTCCAGAATCAATATAGCAATGGGCAAGCGAGCCGGAGTCAGTGCTATTAGCTGAAAGTTAGAAGTGCATGTGCAAGGCTCCCATTAAGGCACCTTTGTGTCCAACTCTCCAGATCATGAGGCTGCTTTGCACCAATCTGTTCTGCTAGCATGAGGTAGAGCAGCCTGCAGGAGCTACTTCAATAGATCTACACTGATTTATATCAACAGAAGTGCTGCTCTCCTATGTTTAGTTTGTGATGCTAACAGGAAAAAAATATCTTTTGACTTCAAGCAAATCTCAAATATATATATATATATATGGAGAGAGATCTCTCCTAGAGCTGGAAGGGACCCTGAAAGGTCATCGAGTCCAGCCCCCTGCCTTCACTAGCAGGACCAAGTACTGATTTTGCCCTAGTTCCCTAAGTGACCCCTTCAAGGATTGAACTCACAACTCTGGGTTTAGCAGGCCAATGCTCAAACCACTGGGTTATCCCTGCCCCCCGTATGGAGTAATCTAGGCAAACTGGATGTAGAGAGACACTAGACAGCATCTATTCTATATAGGTATTTATACTGTGCTCATCACCATAGTTTCTGGGTGCCTTCCAATAGTGCATTGGCAACATGACTATGCCTCTTCCTTGTGTTCTTCGTTCTCTCATCCTCTCTCTAGGGGGAAATGCATATATATGGGAGAATCTTGATTTGGTAGGTTGTGGGTTTTTTATATAATATACATGTTGCTAAGTCCTTATATTAGAGAAGGCAAGCTCAAAGAAATGTGCCTTGCCCTGGAAGCAGTCTGGGATGCCCTTGGAGAAAAATCTGTCTCCTGCACCAGTAGGGTGACCAGAGGTCCCGATTTTATAGGGACAGTCCCGATTTTTGAGTCTTTTTCTTATATAGGCTCCTATTACCCCCCACCTCCTGTCCCAGTTTTTCACATTTGCTGTCTGGTCACCCTATGCACCAGTGAGCTTTACCCTTATTGTGGAGAGTTTCAATGTCTACAAGGACCACAGTTGTTGATCAGAGTCTTCGTGCCAGAACTTTAGATGGTCTTTTAGATATCCTGAGTGCAGACCATGGGCTGCTGGAAGATAAAGACTGAGACCTTGAACTTGATTTGCAATTCTATGGGAAACCAATGTAGAGAGCAGAGGACAGGTATGATGTGCTTGCAGTTGCCTGTGCTGCTGAGGAGACGTGCTGCAACATTCTGTACTAGATGGAGTTTCCTAAGCAATGAAGGCTTCATGTCCAGGTCTACCACACTGCTGAAGTGCTTTTGTTCAATGTCCCTGTTCTGAGGTTACTAGTGCTTTAATACACACCAGGTTGCACAATCGGTGCAGCAGAGGAAGAGAAGCAAAGGGATTATTAATACATGAGAATTTTTCTGCACTTCTTCCCAGCTTGGAGCTACAAGCCCTATTTTCATGGTACAATTTTCAAAATGCTCAAAAGAATCAGTGTAAACTAGCAGTAACCTGTGAACCATTCACCCTTACATAGTAAAGGGGGGTTCTTCAGTGCACAGGAGAAAAAGGCATGTGAGTTCATATTGACCCAGTGGGGGGTGGGGTTGATGAAAGGTGAGGGATAAGCTGCCCCTGGCATATTTTCAGAAATGCTCTTGACGCCATTCCTTTCCACAAACAGTTCCGTGAATACAATTTTACCAACACAAATGTTCATGAAATAATAAAATGAGTTCTCAATACCAGCAAAAAGAATTCATGTTCTTCATTCGAATACATGTTAGTAAATATTTCTCATACCATTTATCATGCTCCAACCACAACCTTGATACTACAGTTCATTTGCAAAATGGCATCACCACCAACACAGTTTCCAGAAAACACCAAGCTGGGGGCACATTGGTTCAGTATTGACTTGAAGGTACTGGTGCAGCGCCTGGGACCTGCTCCAAAGCTCACTGAAGTCAAAAATTCCCATTGACTTCCATGGGCTTTGGTTCCAAAGGGTCCTGCTCAATGGAACTGGTTGAGTGCTGACACAAGAGCTACTTATTGAATCACCATTACCACTTTCTATAAATCCAAGCTATTCCCAAGTACTAACATGATCCTGCTTAGCTTGCATAATCTGATAGGACCACAGCCCAAGGTGCTATGCTAGCAGAGAAATCTGATTTGAATCTTTCCTCATTCCCAGGAATAATATTCCTGTTGCTGTTGGGGTTATGTTCTAATTTTCTGAGGCTAGTATTCGCATTAGGCCTAACCCTTACCTGGTAACAATCAGCCCAATGTGAAAGCAACAGGGCTACGCTGATTGCACCAGCTGAGGGTCTGGTCCATTAGCATTAACTGAATAGCACATGCCGTTAGCCTACACGATTGCTCCTTCCTCTTGCTCCTAATTTCTTTTGCTAAATTCTGTTGATAGCAACAGGAAACAAATAGAAAACAGTGGCTCCCTTCACGTTCAAAGGGGGTTAGATGTGTGACACATGGGTTTGTCTACATTATATAGAAAAACCAGCGATGCCAAGTCCCAGAGCCTGGGTCAATTGACTTGGGCTTGCGGGGCTCAAAATAGCAGTGTAGATGTTCCCACTCGGGCTGGAGCGTAGGCTCTGAAATCTAGTGTAGGGGGTAAGTCCCAGAGGCTGGACTCCGGCCCGAGTGAGATCATCTACACTGCTACTTTGAGCCCTGCAGCCCCAACCCTGAAAGCCCGCATCACTTGACCCAGGCTCTGGGCCTTGGTGCTGCTGTTTTTTCTTTGTAGTGTAGACATACCCGGATGCCACATTTGGGACCCTAGTGGTCCGTAGATTAATGCATATCTCTGCATCAGACCAGGACATCTGGAATTTGTAAAACTCTGTGCTGCATGACAGCTCTTTAGAATGTGCCTCTCTTTTTAAATTTATCAACGTCTATAATTGTGTATTAGGTTTTTAGAGGAGAACATTAACAGTTTCACCAAAAGACTTTGAGCAGCAAGAATGGCAAAGCAGTATTGTTCACATCATGCTATCTTCAAATGACTTTTTTGAAAGCACAGATCCAGTGAAAGCTCATATAATGTGTTTATTGAGATGGATAATCAATACAACATGGCATTTTCAATGAGAAATAAGCATTTCTCATATGGTGGCAGCAGGGAGAAATATGCCATTTGACTGAAATATATACTGTAGTCACTCTTCAAGACAGACAAGCAATAAAACAGAAGAGAACTTCCTAATGGAAATGGGAACATAAATATGGGTAAAAGTAGTTTCAAATTCACACACCTCCAGCAAATGTGTTCTTGATTTAAAGTATAGACCACATTTAATAATATTGTCAGATGTAATAAATTGTGAAAGATTTAATACCAATTTGTTACATGTAACATATTTTAAATAGCACTTAATGATATTTTTATTTATGCAAGGCTGAGTGAAATGTAGAACTGGCTTTCCTTTTGGCAGCTGCAGCCACTGCAAGAGTTAGAAGCATGCATACAAATCAAGAGCAAAGAAGGCCTCTGATGGGAACCTTCCTGTCTGGAGATCTGAGTCTGTTCAAATTTATCCAAGTCAAATTAAACTAATAGTGCTGCAGTTCTGGCACAAGCCCAGTGAGCACCTTTTCATTTGTTCTTTTTAAGTACTGAAATGATCCACCAAATAATACAATACAACTGTCACAGTGTCTGAGTGGCTCACAACTGAGTGCCCATCTCAGGGCAGACTGTCAGAAACAAGGGCAGGCACCCCAAACTGGTGCTATGTTCTATAATTAGATTTCACCAAGCCAGTAACAAATGCGAACTCCTGGATCACTATACCAGTCTTACCAAGGAGTCACTGATAGTCCCCTTAGACTCTCCAGTCTAGCTTGCCACCCGGGCAAACTGAACTTTGCGATGACGGTCACTTAAACCAAAAATCACACCACATCAGGTTGCTCCCAGTCCCAAGAGATCAGTCACTTACCTCAGATCAATTGATTCTCTGGACCTTACACCAAAGACAAAGCTGGCCGCCAAGTCTATAGTAAACTAACCATAGGTTTATTAGCTAAGGAGAGTTACTGAGAGGTGAAAGCAAGTAAAATGTATGTACAGATGAATAACAGGGCATGGCTACACTTGCAGATGTAGAGCGCTTTGAGTTAAACTAGCCTTTGTAGAGCGCAGTAGAGAAAGCGCTGCAATCTGTACACAGAGACAGCTGCAAGAACACTGGCGTGGCCACATTAGCAGCTCTTGCAACAGCCACAGAGAGCAGTGCATTGTGGTAGCTATCTCAGCATGCAAGTGGCTGCAACATGCTTTTCAAATGGGGGGAGTGGGGTGAAGTGTGACAGAGAGTGTGTTGTGTGTATGTGGGGGGAGAGAGTGGGTTTTGGGGGGGCTGAGAGCATGTCACATGCTGTCTTGTAAGTTCAGAAAGCACCAGACCCCCTCTCCTCCCCGCCTCTCTCTCTCACACACAGCATTCCACAGTAATGGTTGCTTTGTCTCGGAGCAGATAAGCATGCTGGCTATCAGAAACAGAGCTTTCAAAGGGCATATACGCATTCCTGCAGTGATTACAGAACAATGACAAGAGTGGCCACTTGACTTAAGGGGATTATGGGACATTTCCAGAGGCTGATCGGAGTGCAGTAATGCAACACCTTGTTCACATTGACGCCCGAGCGTTTCAGCCAATGCACACCAAGCGTTAATCTTCTCGCCGAGGTGGAGTACCAGGAGCGCTCTAGCCCTGGAGTCAGAGCGCTCTATGTGCCTTGCCAGTATGGATGGGGAGTTAGGTAGAGCATCTGGGGCTGCTTTAATGCACTCTAACTCACAAGTGTAGTCAAGTCCACAGTTTGTAACTCCAATGGTGGCACTGATGTAATAAACTGCCAGGTTCCCAAAAGTCTTTCAAGGCTACCCTAAATAACTCTGGGGATCTCCAATGTCTCGTTCAGTTTTCCTGCCCTCTTAGAATCCAAATAGTCCAGAGATGAAGGATCTTTCTTGAATCCATATTTATAACTTCTGACAGTGTCTCTACCCATCTGGGCTTTTCCTTTGATGACAATGGCTGAGGAATGCACTTTGAACCTCTGACCTCCACTCATTCGTTTTGGAATTAGCACCTTTTCTGATAAAGTCATTCATTAGCATCCCCCAAGGTTTCTTTCATGTCTGATGAGTTATTTAGTTACAGGGGTATTTGTAATGTAAATGTTTGCTATTACATTATAACAGGAACAGATTAGTTAAAACAATGCATGTAACATCCAATTAGTTTTATGAAGTTTAAACACCCAAAACACTAATTGCTTTGATCTATACTAACACAAAAGTGAATTGACCTGAATACACTCTGACATGACCCGGTCTGTCAGTGTTCACAACAACCATACGCTGAATGGGATACTGATTTGTGACTCAGTCATTTGGAGCTGGAAATACATTATTTTGATCCAGACCAGGCATCTCCACAAAGGATTACAAGAAGAAACTGTTTTCTCATTTTAGAAACTAAATAGGACATTGGAGTGAAGTGCCATGGAATTAGAAAGGAGTCATATCTATCTAAAATTGAGAATTTAAAAGGAGGAGAGAAGGTTGCTAAGGAACAACGTGTGTTAAAGAGTTCTTTTTCCTTTATTATTTTTTAGTGCTCCTAAATGAAAAGCAGCCCTTAACCAGCCATAGAAATATGATAAAATTAATCAGAGATAAAAGTTTATTTTAAAATTGTTTAAGAAGACTGAAATAGTTAATATCTATATATTTTAATATTTTCTATTGTGATTTGCTTTGAATGGTAAATGTACAAACTTGATCTACTTTCAAATATATTGAATTGCAATCATTTATTTTATACAGCTATAGGTATTGTAATAGTATACTATGCATAAGCAAAGAAACACATGTAACATATAGGGTTATTAGCTAAGTTCTTAAACTGATGAAATTACAGTGTGCCATGGTGCTGTTCACCCAACGACAGTGGAAAGTTTGGTAGGATTTCGGGTGAAATTTCTAATGTTCCATTCAAAATGAATAGGAAACTCTGAGTTCCTTCCAGAGCCCCTCTGCTTTTAAGTGAGACCAAGGGAATGAAGGAATAAATATGCATATACACTTTGAAAGAACCAATGATATTCCCTGAGTTTTTCAACAAACCTATGTGGTTCTCTGCAAAAGTTATATGGTAGGAATGTATCAGTCTTCACCCTTATCATGACAGTTTTGCCATAGACTTCAGTGGGAGCAGGACTTGAGCCTTGGCATTGTGACATGGCAAAGGGGGGGTTGTTTTTGTTTTTTATTAGTAAGTCATAACAATAAGAGACCTGTTTTCTCATTAAATTCTCCCTGCAAATGTATTGGATCCAATTCAGTCCTGGTATTAGTGGGCACAACTAATTGTGGTGAAGACAGTGAAATAACTCCAGGTTTACATCTGACCCATAGATTTTTAATGGAGAACATATCAGATGTTTAACATGGCTGTGCCAGTAGTCCGCATAGAAACGAAACCAGGCTCCAAATCAGAACCCCATTATCCTAAGCATGTTTCCGTTTGTTGGGGAGACAGGACCTTAGTTTGCTTCCACGTGAAACGTGGTTACAGACCATGTTACAACAACATTTAAAACCATGCCATCAGGGTTGGTTGATAGCATGACTTCTGTTAGCACAGTGATTTTAAAAAAATCCTCCCTCCAAACTGGATACAAAAACTTCTGAAACTGTGGTAGCCACAGTCACATTGCAGCATGGTAGAACCATGTTTGACAATCAAATTTGAAAACAGCTGTAGCATCTATGGTTCTGCTTCTGGTGTCCATAACTTAAATTAAACATTATTTTGGAGGGTATTAGAGGTCCAGTGTCAAGATTTCTTGATTCTAATGTATCAGAGACTTTTCTGTTGTAATTTAGGGCTATTGAGAGAAGATATGTAGTCAAGAATTGTTTAATATTTTTAAATATGCCTCAAACAAACAAATAACAAAAGTCAGACTTATTTTAAAAAGCCTAATTATGCAGGCTTCACAGACCATGCCACATTTCCAGCTTTACATAGGATTCATGTACCCAACACCTGTTTCTCCAGGGGGTGAAGAAGATGGATCCTTTTGTTGATTGAGTCACGAGTCAGGGGTAGGCTGGTCTTATAGTTAAGATGCTGACAAGGACTCAGAACATCTGGCTTCAGTTCCCAGCTCTGTCACAGACTTCCTGTATGACCTTAGACAAGTCACTTAGGTCCTGACTGAGGGCAGCACTTAAGCACCTGCTTAACTTTAAACTTTGAGATCAATGGGATTTAAGCACATGCTTAAAGTTAAACATCTGTTAAGTGTTTTGTTATATTGTGGCCCCTATTCTTTCTGCCCCTCAGATCCCTATGTGTAAAATAGGGATTAGAATACTTCTTTTCTCCTCTCTAGATTGTAAACTCTTCACTGTGTCTCACTATCTGTTAGGCCATTGAGCTAGGCACTGGACAATCTCAACAGGTCCCACTGTAATACAGATAATAATGGAACAATGGGATGCCAAAGTACACAGGCTGCCTTTTGAATGCAACAGTGAGGCTAAAACTACTTAACCAAAATAAATAATGTTGATGGAAGGGATGGAAAGTCAAATGGCATCTGCAGAATCCAGGCTGGCAATGCATGGGCACTCCTGAAGAATTGGGAAAGCTTTCCAAGTTGTTTCCAAAGAATTGTGTGGTATTTGAATAGTGGACTGACTGACTATCAGCTGAACCAGACATGTGGGAATCTCTGCATATTGCGGGTGCCAGTAAAAAAATAAATAGGGAGGGCCTTCTATAATTTTTAGATCCTCAAGCTCGAGTTAGATTTTGAGATGATTCAGAGAGAGCTCACTTTGGATGCTGAGTCAAATGCATTGTACATTGACTGAGGGCAATTTGTCCTGGTGACGCACAAGCCAACAACAGCATTGTAGGAAAAAACATAATCACATTATCCGAAACAAACAATAAACAGAAGATCTTTATTGCAACCAGAGAGAAGAAATTAATAATAGTAGATCCCCTTTTCCTATGAACTGTGTGTAGTTACTTAGGCAAGATGGGGCTATTTCAAGAAGCCAGTTTGGAGGAAAATGTATTTGCAAATCTGCTTTATGCAGCTAAACTCCAGATGAATTATAATAGCATAATATGTATTTTTGAGGCTCATTCCCCTCCTTCCTTGAAAATAATTTAGTAAAATGAATTTGTAGCACATTCTAGATGAGGACATGGACAAGTGATGTTTATAAGAAATTGCTGTGTTGTTTTTTCCACATTCTCTTTGGGCTGAAACCTTAAATGACATTATATAAATATCTGTTTGTTGGGTCTGCATTCCTCACATCTGATTTGCACTATTTTCTGATATTCAGTTCTAATGATCCTCCAAATCAGAGATAGTGGAACCTAGAAAATTATTTGTTGTGAAGAATTTACCCAGTGAAAGTACCCCTTTCATCAGTTTGTGAATTATTCACGAACAGAATTTGATTGTTATGATGCATTTGTTCAGAACTGTTAATCAATCACAGTATGCAAACATATTATTATGGCAGCGAAGATGTTATGGTTTTGGACTGGGGTCTCTCAGGTAGACAGCCCAGGAGCTAGGACAAAGGACAGAACAGAGTGTTTCGAAGCATCTAGTGCAGGGGTTCTCAAACTGGGGGTCAGGACCCCACAGGGGGTTAGGAGGTTATTACATGGGGGGTCGTGAGCTGTCAGCCTCCATCTCAAGCCCCACTTTGCCTCCAGCATTTATAATGGTGTTAAATATATTAAAAAGTGTTTTTAATTTATAAGGGGGATCACACTCATAGTCTTGCTGTGTGAAAGGGGTCACCAGTAAAAAAGTTTGAGAGCCACTAATCTAGTGTTCAAAATAGAACGGACTAGACCCAAGTGGGACACTGTAATGGAAAGAGCTGTTCTTTAGTGGCAGGGCAGTGGTGACTGAAATGAGGCTTCTGGCTTAGCATATGTCCAATTCCAATTGTTTAAAATCAACAGTGCTTATGTACATAGTCTAAATAGTATATGTCCTTAATGTAAACAAAATGCACTGGGCCTCTCTTGATGTCACTGACTTCTGCAACAATAGAAACTGACCTAACACGAGGCCTCAAAATCGGCCAACAGGCAACAATATTTTGGCTTACCAGTTATTTGTGAACACTTCAACTACATCTTTGACTATTTGCTACATCCCTGGTGTGTGAATGGCCTCCTAAGTCACATGGCATGTCTTGTTTCTACTCCCTGACTGGACGATTGAAACATTATACAGAGGGGGTGAGTACATCTGGCTCAAAGAGAAAATAAGCATCTGCAAATAGTATTGTTTGCATGTGAATACAGGTATTCACACAGAGAACAACTATTGATTGCCCAACTGTTTGGGCAAGCAGAAACCCATGTGCACAAATGTTTGTGGAAACGTGAAGAAAAAGGACCACAGACATGGCTGAACCAAACAGCTTTTCAGAGTTTCAACAACTGCTCACGAACGTTTTCCAGTATTTGCCCTTCTCTAATTTGAATTTATTTGAAAGTTACTGACCAGATACATATTTTATTATTTTTGACCTGATTCTGAAGCCCTTAATCATGCGAGTAGTCCCATTGATTTCAAAGAGCTACTTGCATCACTACAAATGGCTAAAAAGAAGTTTGAAAAAGGAGGCTGCTTAAACTGTACTATTTCTATGGACGTTCTTTATAGCTGAAAATTGTCTACTGTTTCCATTAGTTAGCCTAGCTAAAATGACCTGCTGGTAAATGTTTGAAGAACTAGATCAGTGGTTCCCAAACTTGTTCTGCCGCTTGTGTAGGGAAAGCCCCTGGCGGGCCGGGCCAATTTGTTTACCTGCCGCGTCCGCAGGTTCAGCTGATAGTGGCTCCCAGTGGCCACGGTTCGCTGCTCCAGGCCAATGGGAGCTGCTGGAAGCGGCGCAGACTGAGGGACATACTGGCCGACACTTCCAGCAGCTCCCATTGGCCTGGAGCAGCGAACCGCGGCCAGTGGGAGCTGCGATCGGCTGGACCTGCGGACGGGGCAGGTAAACAAACCGGCCTGGCCCACCAAGGGTTTTCCCTGCACAAGCGGCGGAACAAGTTTGGGAACCACTGGACTAGATCATAGGGAAAAGAAAACTAAGGACATATTTGAGTTTACAGAGATACCTAATTTTCCATCACTTAATGAGTATCTTCTTTATCTTACAATTTATGTTATTCATCAAGTAATTCATGACACTATTTACTGGAAAGTAATGGCTCCATTTACCAGAAAGCTAGTTTAATCTGCTACTCATTGTTTTTCATCCATTAAATAAAACTGACCTTTCATCTTTAGCATTGTGCTTCCAATGAAGACTTGCCAGAGAAATTAAAAATCTGTCTCATCAGACAGCTGCAAGGCATCCTACATAAGTAAAGAGTGTTGGTACCACCATCACCACATTCAGTGATGAATGAGTCCATTTCACATAACCGCAAAGCCGGCAGTGTTTTCACAAAGCCAACAGCATACAAATGAATGAAAGAGGCTTGTGTCGTGGTTGGAGGATCATTGAGGAAACAATTTACAATTACTTAGAAATTGAAACTTTCAAGGGCAGTGTAATAAACACGTGCAAATCTGAGATTTGCCCTGGAAAGTTTGAACAGGATCATGGATTAGGCATTTCCCCACAAAATGGTCCTTGTGTGTTTTTTCTAAGGGCCAGATCCCTTGGGATCCTTACTCATTCCTGACACAGGCTAAGGTTGATAGGCCAGATTATCTACAGCCCTGCAGCAAGTGAATACAAAATAAGTGTAAAACTCTGCCAAAGCAGAATGGTAACATCTTATACTCGCCTGACTATGCAAGGTGATGAGCCAGATTCCCCAGTGTCTAATGGGTGCTTTCCCTGCAGCAGGATGGAAAGTTGTTTTGCCATCCATTTTTTTTAGCAGAACTCCCTACTGATTACATTTGAGAGTGCTACTTAAAATGGGTGGATGGCATCATATGGCCCGCAAGTCTCCCTCATGTAAGTTATCCCAGCAACAGAATGTGAGTCTGTCAGGTGGTGCAGAAAAAATGAAGTGATGTCATACCGGGCCTGATCCAAAGCACATTGAAATCAGTGGGAAGACTCTCAGTGATTTCAACTGGGTTTGAATCTAGTTCAAAGTGAGCAGGGCTTAAGATCTGTAAAAACCTTAGCATTTGCCTAGTGAGCATGCTCAGAAGTAATTTTCATAACTTGTAACTTTCATATTACCTAATTTCCTCCCCCTAAACCATACAGACATTTCTCACTGTGGGCTATTTACAGGCAGAGTTTCAGATTTCAAACATTGGTCATTTTTGTGCCAGCTGTATTCAAAAAGAGTGGTTAGAATATTTTGCAATGGGAAAAGTGAGGGTTCCCCCCCAACACCCGTTCGTCCATAAATCAAAAACATGGATTTGCTGAAACAAAAAAACTTCCAAACCTTTAGGTAGAGATAAAGCATGGGAATTCTCAGACTAAAAGGTAAATATTTTGAAAAGTTGTGAGTGTTTAAAAATAGGGGCTTATAAGTAAATTGTTTTGTAATCTAAACTACAGCAGACATAACCAGTGCCTGAGATAAACGAGGTAGATTTATTCGCTACACTGCATTTCAGAAAAGATCATAAGGTGAAAATTCTCATGAAAAATGGAGGTGATATATTTAACGTGGAGGGGGTCTATAGATTTAGTTTCATCATCTTAATATAAATTATCTCCACAGTATCTTGCTCATAAAGGGAGTCTACCAATGAAAATTGGTGTTCATTATCTTCACAGTAACCAAATTTGTGTAGCTAGAGAATGGGTAGAAATAATCTATTACAGGAAAGAGGTGCATGTCTTTTAGCTTTCAAATTCTTTCTGGTTGTAAGCTCATTGGGGCAGAGCTTGTTTGTATAGCCCCTAGCACAATGGGGTGCTGACCAACTGAGGCCTCTGGGTGCTACCACAATATAAACGTTAAAGTAATTTCTCTGTGAATGTTTATAAATTATGCAAGTTAGTGCATTGATACTGGTGGTCAAATGTGCTTCAGGAGGAATGCTGCTCAAATGCAGGGATCAGGAAGGACGTCTTTTTCCCCTTGTTTTTATACCATTGCACAATGGCTAGGTGCATTAAGGTGGAGGGTGTTTTGTTTTCCACTAACTCATCATGTCTTGGCCATTGCTGGTGATGTTTGCTGGAATACAGTAGATGAACCCCAATGGTCTAAGCCACTATGACAGTTCTGATGTTCCTAAATGGAAAAATAAAGGTCCAGATTCTGCAGTAAGATCTGTTCACTTTGTTCCATTCAGACAATGCAACATGGCCAACTCTGTCTGCAAACAACCAGCAGAGAATGCCTCTTGCAGAGGAGAATAGCCTGCTTCGATAAAGCTAACTAATACAGAGGTTCTGACTCCTGCACCAGCTGTCCCCTTAGACCACCATCAGAGGAAGAAGTGTGGTACGGTGGGCCAGGATTGTGGTGGAGCGGAGTCCCACCACTTCTGTTCTTCATTGACATCGTGTTGTTTATGGACCTGTCACCAGCAGCATAGAGCAGCGCCTGGGCTGCTCTAACTAATGCTGAGGCTGGGCAGCATGGATTCAGGGAGCTGTAATCAGCTTCTTGATGCCCCTCCACCACCTTCCCTCCCCTGCACCAAGCAGAGCTTGGATGCAATGGAGACTGTAGCCCATTTGATGCAGCTAACAATGGCTTGGTCAAGAGGGTCTTTTCATCAGTGAACTGGAACTGACCCTGTGGCTGTGGATTAACATATCCTAAACAATGAAACTGTCTTACAGCTTTAATGGGCTTGTTCTCAAAGGTGGATTCATAAAGTTAATAAATGCATAATATATACCGGTACACTTACCAGATGATCAGACTTGCACATGAAAAAAATCATTATCTTCCGCTTTGACCTCATTTTAACCAATGTACTTTTACCCCCAGAGGGTTTGAAGATATAGACGATCTGAACTCTAACATTCATTAAAAGATTTCTTTTCAAATAAAGCACTAGTGACAGCATAGTTAGAAATGTGTAGACTCAAATGTTTCAGAAATTACTTACGTTTATTATTTCCATTTTTATAGTGTCCTAAGTAAATATTTTATTAGCCCACAAGCGCACAGCTCAGGATTTGATATTTTAATTTGCACAGGGAAATACAAAACCCTTCTTTCTTCAACTGTCCAGAGACACATAGTCTGATTATTAGTGTTCAGGGAGTATTTTGAGTAATGTTTATTTCGTTGCTTAGCTCATTATAGCTATTTGTTTTGGGGCATTTTCAAACTTTTAATTAAAGTGGAGAGAGGATCTGGGTAGTCCTATACGGTATAAAGTATGTGCACACTTAACCTACTGTATTATATATGAATATTTAATAGGGTTTTAAAAAAATAATTTGATCATACACACTTGTATGTACAATTGGTGACTCTTTGCACAAGATTTACATTAAGTGGTTTTAATTTATAATAACAGTTCTGTCTAATCAAGCACACACTTCAAGAGGATTTGGAGAGTCAAATCTTTTAAAGCAAGTCACTCTCACATAGCAGCTATCCTTCCTGCATTTGGACAGTCTCAAATGAATTGCTAGTATATTAGTTACACATATTTTAATATGCACTGCTCTTTCTCCTTTTTTGTCCCATGATTTTCCAAGGGTTGCTTAATATCCTTAGCATTTTCCTAACATGTGGACATTAGACAATATTTGAAGACATTGTCTGCTATTTTCAAATCCATTTGAGATTAGCACATATATATAAGCAAACTTGAAAACCCAGTTTTCTGTTTGGAAAAACCCTTTCCATTTGTCTTTTATGTGAAGCTTATGCACACATACACACTTCACAATGTCTGCCTGATTCTCCACGGTTGTGCATTTTGTATAGTCATTCCATCCATGGAAAGTGAGTGCAGAGTAGAACAAATTCAGAACAGTAGGTTTTACATTCCCTTTGCACAGTTGCAAAAGCTTGCACAATTCACAATGTAGTACAGACGCAAGTTCTTTATGGGCCAGATCCTCAGCTGCTGTAAATGGGTGTAGCCCATTTGAAGTCAATGGGACTAGACTGATTTGCACCATGATGTAGGCTTTACACCAGTGGTGGGCAACCTGTGGCCCCCAGCTGCACGCAGCCCGTCAGGGTAATCTGCTGGCGGGCTGTGAGACAGTTTGTTTACATTGACTGTCCGCAGGCACGGCCGCCCGCAGCTCCCAGTGGCCGCGGTTCACCGTTCCCGGCCAATGGGAGATGCGGGAAGCAGGGCCGGCTCTAGGCACCAGCAAAACAAGCAGGTGCTTGGGGCGGCAAATTTGCAGGGGCGCAAGAATCCAGCATGAGAGCTGAGAACCAACAGGGAGTCCTGGGAGCTGTAGTTCTTTGGTTAGCTCCCTGCCTATAGAGCCAGCCCTGGAGCAGGGAAAGAACTACATTTCCCAGCATTCCCGTGGCCGCAATTAACAGGAAAGGGAGGGGGAAGGAGTTGTAGAACTGAAACCTCATGCTGCAGTTTGCTGTAAATGGTAGGAACAGAGCCAGCTCTAGGTTTTTTGCCGCTCTCCTCTCCCCCTCCCCCGCCCTGGGCTCCCTCCTCACCCCTGTGTTGCCCCAGCCCTGGACTCTCCCCTGCCCATACCCCCTGCTGCCCCAGCTCTGGCCCCCACCTGCACCCCCCACTGCCCCAGCCCTGGGTTCTCCCCCACCCGCATCTCCTGCCACCCCAGCCCTGGCCTCCACCCGCACCCCCTGCCGCCCCAGCCCTGGGCTCTCCCCCGACCCACACGCCCTGCCACCACAGCCCTGGGTTCTCCCCCCACCCGCACCCCCTGCCGCCCCAGCCCTGGGCTCTTCCTCCCCCCCACCCGCACCTCCTGCCACCCCAGCCCTGGGCTCTTCTCCCCCCCCTGCACCCGCACCCCCTGCCACCCCAGCTCTGGCCCCCACCCGCACCTCCTGCCGCCCCAGCCCTGGGCTCTCCCCCCACCCGCATCTCCTGCCACCCCAGCCCTGGGCTCTTCTCCTCCCCCCTGCACCCGCACTCCCTGCTGCCCCAGCTCTGGCCCCCACCTGCACCTCCTGCCGCCCCAGCCTGGGCTCTTCCCCCCCACATACACACCCGCACCTCCTGCCGCCCGCCCTGGGCTCTCCCCCAAAGAAAGAATTGGGTGGACTAAATGGACATTGCACCTCTCTATCTGAAGCCTAGCAAGGCAGGTACGTGGATCCCACTAGAATTTAAAATGAAAAGTAAGGGCGGGGAGGCTCTACTAGACTGGGCAGCTTTAGATACAGTACCAGGCACGTAGGAGGTTTTACACTTCTAAGCCATGGAAGCAGAAATTGACTTTTCTTTTCCAGATTTAGCTAATATTCAGAAAGGGAATCCAGCACCTGCCTTCCAGATTTGAACACCCTCAAAATTCAGGAGTGCTCAAGCTCAATGTGGGCAGCTGTTATTTCATTTCTCCCAAATCAAATATACTGATCCACTGTAACTTGCTGTAGGAAAAAGTAGAATAAATTGAGCAAGAAATGCTTCCCAGTGGTTATTAGGACTGGAATTGCTATTTTCAACAGCCATTGCTTTTATTATTATTATTATTATTATTATTAAGTTTTAGTTTCCTTTGTTTAAAACGAAGACAGTGATATTGCATTGGCAAATTCCCCATAAAAACAAAGAATGGAACAAAAGAATAATAAAGGCACCTCAACTTTTCCTCATTTATGCATCCAGATATCCTCCAATCACACAAGCTGAAAATTGTTCCACTTTACTGCAGTTCTATAATCATATGGGAACCAATCCTGTCTGTGTTCTGTGCACATCCAAAATTCCTGCTGAATGAGCTGCCCTGGGAGCGAGTTACCAGTGACCCAGGGTTGGGGCGGCAGGAGGGTCCAGGGAGGGGGGGGCAGCCAAAATTTTTTTTGCTTGGGGCAGCAAAAAACCTAGAGCCGGCCCTGGCGGGAAGCGGTACGGGCCGCAGGGAGCTGCGGGCGGCCATGCCTGCGGACAGTCAATATAAATAAACTGTCTCGCGGCCCGTCAGCCGGGCCATTTGTGGCCCGCGGGCCGCAGGTTGCCCACCATTGCTTTACACTGTTGTAACTTCATTGACTTCCGTGGAATTATTTCTGATTTACATCAACGTTACTGAGATCAGAATGCAACCCAATGAATTGATGCTCACTTATTTTGCTCACTAGATGAAGCAAAATAATTGCGTTTTTTACAGTATATATGTACATGTACTTCTTGAAGTGCTCATTTCCTATGTTATGCACAATCCTGCAGGACACTGAGTACCCCCCCGCCCCATCCCAGTGAAGATTATGTTGGGGAGGGATGCTTGGTTCTTTCAGAAATGGCTCAGCAACTCACAGAATCTGGCCTTTAGGGCAGGTCTATGTGGCAAGTTACTACACGACAAGCCAGGGTGTAAATCTACAGTTGGCCAGTTTGCCCGTGTGGACACAGCTACATTTCCCTGGGAGTCCCAGAGTGTGGCTTGGCGTTTAGAAGCATATGTTAATCTTAATGTGAGGCAGAATAATTTGTTCTCTACAGTCCTCTCAGACATGTAACCGACTGGTTTGATTTTACACACATATTTACTAATGAAAAGGTCCCAATGCAGCGTTAAGCACTCAAGAAATTTACACTGATTCAGCACAGCCCCAGAGGATTTTGGTACCATAATATATATATATATTTTTTTTTATTGGCAGCTTGTACCAATATAATGCTGCTCCCATATGTTTAATTCTATTAGAGGGGCAGATGAGCATTCTGAATGTTCAGAACATATACATAATGAGCCTCTCCGCAGGCATAAACTGAGAAATAGATATGAAAATAAAGAGTGTGAATTTGTTAACCTTCCAGACACTTTCTGAAGCCCATTATTTTTTCTCTTTAGGGAAGAAGTGGGTGAAGGGATATATAAACTATTAAGAGGCTTTATCATTGGGCTTGTGCTGTATATGGAATGTGTGTGTGATTAATTTTTTCTTTATTTTCATAGAGAACCAGACAATGAAAAGTACAAAAAGGTAAATGACTTATAGCTTGTATGGTTCCAAAGACCACATGTTTTATGGAATCACCAATAGAATTATGCAATTTTACAACGTGTCACAGCTGCAAGATCAGACAATACCGAACCAGATAATACTTCAGAGACATGATACTGTATGTTTTTAAAAGCAACTAAACACACTCAGAGTATGTGATAGCTGCTTACTGATATACAAATATATTATTATATTAAGGTAATCAATTTGAACCTAAGATATCCTAGGATTTTACCAAAGCTACCAGAATACCATTCATCTCCCACAATAAGCTGAAAATTTCCAAAACCAACCTGTTTTAGGAGATCTGTGGTGAAAGCCACAGAATAGGTGCTTCTGGACTTCCACTGGTATGATAACAGTTGGAGGAAATGCCATGTGTGGATGCTACAGCAAGGATTTTCCATGGGAACATGCTACATGGTTGCAAAGATAAATGGTGCAATCAGTGCTTAGGTCAATTGTTTGTATCTAGAGCAGTGAACTGGGGTAGATGAGCCTTATAAATTTCAGCAGTAATCACTCTCCATCATGCACTATATTCTGGACAATGTAGCCAATTGGATCTCAGGATGCTAAAATGCACTGTGCAATGAGGGCAACAGACAAATCTGCTCCTCATTAATATTTCTCTTCTTGTTTTTACTCAGACAGTTCACCGGCAGATACTTTGGTCCTTAACTATCTTGAAAGGAAGCACATGCAAACTACTAATTTAATCAGTGTCACAGTATATCTGCAGAACTTCAAGAGCAACATATCTGATGTTAGCATTGGCCCCAGTCCTGCAATTGGAACTGGGAAAGGAGAGCCATGTACCCATGTGGGATTCCCTTTGACTTCAGTAGGGTTCTGCACAGGTGCAGGGGTCTGCCCAGGCAGCAATGATGGCAGGATGAGAGCTGCTGTGTGCATGCTGATATAGCCATTTTTGCGATACCGGCTCGTTTTCATCCTGCATTTATCTTGTACAGACAACTGAATATGCTGCACCAACATCAGCCTCAAGACTTCATGGGACTTTATTTGTGCACACACATCCAGAGCCCCACTAAAAAGTGCCTTCTTAGGTCCTTTATTCAGTGCCCCCTATGTTCATTCAAATGTCCAGCAAAGAGTGTCCAGTAAACAGGTCTGTTCGCCATCATGCTGTTCTGCTGGTATTTTACTTATGCCACATTCACATTGTACATGTATCATCTTAATTGTTTCATAATCCTGTAAAAATTGGCCAGTGTAATCAACAATGCTGGAGTGCATGAAGTACAATCTTTTTGAAATGTACTAAGATATTAGTTCCATATGATAAAATGCATAAAATACAATGTAGATGCCAATGGGATCAGGAAAATAGGCTCTTCTCCTAAATACTGGAAAGATGCACAAGTTATTAGCTTTATATCAAAATAATGATCTCCTGAGGCTCTGCTGAAGAATTTAGGAACTGGGTAAACATGAATAAGTAGTATATAAAGACACACACACTGGGAGAAACATTCTAGCATTCTTAGGGCAAGTCTACACTATAGAGCTAAGTCGACCTAAGTTACGCAACTCCAGCTATGTGAATAATGTAGCTGGAGTCAATGTACCTTAGGTCGACTTATTGCAGTGTCTACACCGCGCTGGGTCGATGGGAGAAACTCTCCTTGTTCTGGTGGAGTCAACAGGAGAGCAATCGGCAGTCGATTTAGCGGGTCTTCATTAGACCCGCTAAATCAATCCCCGGGGGATAGATTGCCATGCGTTGATCCCCCAGAAAGTGGAGACAAGCCCTGAGATTTAGAAGGATAAAGACAGAGAAAGGCACACAAAACTTTCATATAGTGACCATTCACCCTCATTGAAGATAGATCTGCCTTACTCAGGCACATCCAGATCCGAACTTCTCCAATATTAGGATCTGTTCAAATATGGGGTTCCAGTTTGAGCCCATCTCTATTCATGATACTTTGAATTATTCACTAATGTTGAGGAGAAAAATCTGTGGGACAGTGAGGGCAGCGCTGTAGCACTTCAGTGTAGACACTACTTACGCTGAGGCCTGGTCTACACTACGACTTTAATTCGGATTTATCAGCTTTAATTCGAATTAACCCTGTAACCGTCCACACAACGACGCCATTTAATTCGATGTAAAGGGCCCTTTAAATCGATTTCTGTACTCCACCCCAACGAGCGGAGTAGCGCCAAAATCGATTTTAGCAATTCGAATTAGGGTTAGTGTGGCCGCAATTCGATGGTATTGGCCTCCGGGAGCTATCCCACAGTGCATCATTGTGACCGCTCTGGACAGCAATCCGAACTCGGATGCACTGGCCAGGTAGACAGGAAAAGCCCCGCGAACATTTGAACTTCATTTCCTGTTTGCCCAGCGTGGAGAGCACAGGTGACCACAGATACCTCATCAGCACAGGTAACCATGCAGGCTGATAATCGAAAAAGAGCACCAGCATGGACCGTGAGGGAGGTACTGGATCTGATCGCTGTATGGGGAGAGGATTCAGTGCTTGCAGAACTTCGTTCTAAAAGACGAAATGCAAAAACTTTTGAAAAAATTTCCAAGGGCATGATGGAGAGAGGCCACAATAGGGACTCTGAGCAGTGCCGCGTGAAGGTCAAGGAGCTCAGACAAGCCTATCAAAAAACAAAGGAGGCAAACGGTCGCTCCGGGTCAGAGCCGCGGACATGCCGCTACTACGCCGAGCTGCATGCAATTCTAGGGGGGGCTGCCACCACTACCCCACCTTTGTTCGTGGATTCTGGGTCGGGGATAGTCTCGACGCCTGAGGATTCTGCCGATGGGGTAGAGGAGGAGGAGGAGGAGGAGGATGAGCTTGCAGAGAGCACACAGCACTCCATTCTCCCCAACAGCCAGGATCTTTTTATCACCCTGACTGAAGTACCCTCCCAAGCCTCCCAAGCCAGTACCCAAGACTCTGACCCCATGGAAGGGACCTCAGGTGAGTTTACCTTTTAAAATATAAAACTTGTTTTAAAAGCAAACGGTTTTTAATGATTACTTTGCCTGACTTTGCATTCGCGGTCAGTTCAGCTACTGGAAAAGTCTGTAGCTACTGGAAAAGTCTGTTAACGTGTATGGGGATGGAGCGGAAATCCTCCAGGGACATCTCCATGAAGCTCTCCTGGAGGTACTCCGAAAGCCTTGCCAGAAGGTTTCTGGGCAGTGCATCCTTATTCCCTCCTCCATGGTAGGACACTTGACCACGCCATGCTTGCAGCAAGTAATCTGGTATCATTGCCTGACAAAGCCTGGCAGCGTATGGTCCCGGTGTTTGCTGGCATTCAAGCAACATCCGTTCTTTATCTTGTTGTGTAATCCTCAGGAGAGTGATATCACTCCTGGTAACCTGGTTGAAATACGGGAACTTAATTAAGGGGACAGAGGTGGCCGTTCCTACTGGGCTGTTTGCCTGTGGCGGAAAATAAATCCTTCCCTGCAGTTAGCCAAGCGCAGATGGGAAATTGGCCCTGAAGTTTTCCGCGTTTGGCTAGCAGGGATCTTCCCTGTTACCAGCCACGCGGTGGGGGGAGGGTACCGTGATCATCCCAGAGAATTCATGGCGAGGGGGGGGGTCGGCGGCGGGGGGGGGGGGGTAGTTTGGTGCCTGCAGGGATCTTCCCTGATACCAGCCACGCGGTGGGGGGAGGGGTACCGTGATCATCCCAGAGAATTCATGGCGGGGGGGGGTTAGTTTGTTTTCTGGTGCTGCTGAATGTTAACAGAAAAACCGCAGCACTCTACTTGCCTGAAGGGGCCCAGACAAGCCCCCCCACACTGCCCCCCCCCCAACTGGCTGAGATTGGCCAGGCTTCTGCAGCACTCTACAGGCTATGCTTGGTATGTGGGAAAGGAGGGTGCAGAAGCTGTAAAACAATGGCTTACCATGGCCGCATGCAAGCCGAATTCTGTTGCCCAGACCTGTGATCTCTAGCAGCAAAGCCACAGGCACTCAGCATTAAGAGGCAAAATGCGACCTTGCAAGGAAATCACATGTGCTATGTAATGTGAACAGTGTTGGTCACCGTGAAAGAGTATAAGCATTGTTCTGCAAAATGTAGCTTTTAAAACAATTCTCTCTTTTTTCCCCTCCCTACAGCAGCTGCAAATTCCTCAAGCCTCCCTCCTCCATCCCGAAGGTTATCACAGATAAGGCGTCGTAAGAAGAAGACGCGGGAGGACATGTTTTCTGAAATTATGCAATCCAGCAGGAGTGACAGAGCTCATCTGAATGAGTGGAAGGAAACAGTTTCAAAGTATAGGAAAGAAGTCAGTGAACGTGAGGAGAGGAGGGACCAACGTGAGGAGAGGAGGGACCAACGTGAGGAGAGGAGAGACGATCGAGATGAGAGATGGCGGCAGGAAGACCAGAGGATGAAGGATGCAACGCTGGGGCTGCTCCGGCGTCTGGTGGAGGTTCAGGAACGGCTGCTGGAAAACAGACTGCCGCTTCAGCCCCTGTTCCACCCTCCCCCCTCCCCATGTTCCGTATCCTCCTCACCCAGACGTGTAAGAACGCGGGGGGGGAGGCTCCGTACACCTTCCCATTCCACCCCAGTAGACAGCCCAAGCAAAAGGCTGTCATTTTTTTAACCTTTTCTTTGTGGCTTTTTCCTTCCCAGCAATCCTCCTCCCAAATACCACCCGGGTTCCCTCCCTCTTTTTCTAATCTATTAATAAAGAATAAATGATTTTTAAATGATAGTGACTTTATTTGGTTTGAAAGAAAGATGGGGGAAGGGGCAGGGTGGGTTCCTTACAGAAAATCAGTCAGTAAAGGGGGAGGGTTTTCATGAAGGAGAAACAAACAGATATTTCACACGGTAGCCTGGCCAGCCATGAAACTGGTTTTCAAAGCTTCTCTGATGCACAGTGCTTCATGGTGTGATCTTCTAATCGCCCTGGTGTCTGGCTGCGCGTAATCAGCAGCCAGGCGATTTGCCTCAGCCTCCCACCCCGCCATAAAGGTCTCCCCCTTACTTTCACAGAGATTGTGGAGCACACAGCAAGCAGAAATAACAATGGGGAGATTTCTTTGGCTGAGGTCAGAGCGAGTCAATAATGAACACCAGCGACCTTTTAAACGGCCAAATGCACATTCTACCACCATTCTGCACTTGCTTAGCCTGTAGTTAAACAGCTCCTGACTCCTGTCCAGGCTGCCTGTGTATGGCTTCATAAGCCATGGCATTAAGGGGTAGGCTGGGTCCCCAAGAATAACTATGGGCATTTCAACATCCCCAACGGTTATTTTCTGGTCCGGAAAGTAAGTCCCTTGCTGCAGCCCTTTAAACAGAGTAGTGTTCCTGAAGACGCGAGCGTCATGAACCCTTCCCGCCCAGCCCGCGTTGATGTTGGTGAAACGTCCCTTGTGATCCACAAGTGCTTGCAGCACCATTGAAAAGTACCCCTTGCGGTTTATGTACTCGGTGGCTTGGTGCTCCGGTGCCAAGATAGGGATATGGGTTCCGTCTATTGCCCCACCACAGTTAGGGAATCCCATTGCAGCAAAACCATCCACTATAGCCTGCACATTTCCCAGAGTCACTAACTTTCGTAGCAGCACCTGAGTGATTGCTTTGGCTACTTGCATCACAGCAGCCCCCACAGTAGATTTGCCCACTCCAAATTGATTCCCGACTGACCGGTAGCTGTCTGGCGTTGCAAGCTTCCACAGGGCTATCGCCACGCGCTTCTCAACTGTGAGGGCTGCTCTCATCTTGGTATTCTGGCGTTTCAGGGCAGGAGACAGCAAGTCACAAAGTTCCATGAAAGTGCCCTTACGCATGCGAAAGTTCCGCAGCCACTGGGAATCGTCCCAGACCTGCAACACTATGCGGTCCCACCAGTCTGTGCTTGTTTCCCTTGCCCAGAATCGGCGTTCCATGGATAGAATCTGCCCCATTAACAACATGATCTCCAAAGCACCGGGGCCTGTGGTTTCACTGAATTCTGTGTCCGTGTCCGTGTCCATGTCCTCATCATGCTTGTCGCTGCACTGCCGCCGCCGCTGCCTCCTCGCCTCGTTTTTCTGGTCCTGGCTGAGCATAAACTCCACGAGAACGCGCGAGGTGTTTGCAATATTCATGAGTGCTGTCTTGACCTCAGCGGGCTCCATGCTTGCCGTGGTATGGAGTCTGCAGTGTTCACCCACCCAGGAAAAAAGGCACGAAAATGGTTGTCTGCCGTCCGTTGCTTTCATGCAGGGAGGGAGGGAGGGAGGAAGTGAGGCTGTACCCAGAACCACCTGCGACGATGTTTTTTGTCCCATCAGGCACTGGGATCTTAACCCACAATCCCAATGGGCGCAGGAGACTGCGGGAACTATGGGATAGCTATGGAATTGCTACCCACAGTGCAACGGTGCAGAAATCGACGCTAGCCCCGGTACTTGGACGCACACCACCGAATTACTGTGCTAGTGTGGCCGCACTCATTTCGACTTTATACAACCTGTTTCTCAAATCCGAATTATCTAAATTCGGATTAATCCCGTAGTGTAGACATACCCTGAGGGAGGGGTTCTCCCATCGGCATAGGTAATCCACCTCCCTGAGAGATGGTAGCTAGGTCAACAGAACGCTTCTTCCATCAATCTAGTGCTGTATACAGGGGGACGTAGGTCAGTTTAACTGTGCTGCTCAGGCATGTAGAGCTTTCACACGCCTGCACAATGTGGTTAAACTGACCTAATTTTCTAGTGCAGACCAGGCCTAAGAGGGAATACCTAGGACCATACTATACGTGGCCTGGTACAGGTGTGCCAGCAGGGTGAGATGGTGCCTCCTTCATGTCTGTTCTCCTGTTTGGGATCAGCCCCCATGGGTCTCTGGAGTGCGGGCACAGTGTGAGGCTAACATTGCATGTATACAGATCTTCCCAAAGGGCAGGGTGAGGACAGTTTCATATCCTGTCCCCAGCTAGCAGAGCTGTCCAGGGACACTTGGGAGCACACAGCAGGTAGTGCCATTTTAGTAAATGGAGCATTGTCTTTGAGAGGCAAATTATGATGTGTGTGCTGTTGAGCCAGCTGGAGCTCTCGAAATAGAATATGAACTGTATAAAGATAACTCCATGAAAACACTACTGGAAATCCAAATACTTATCTAATCTCTACATTTGGCAACCTGCGCTGCATTACTGATTGCTCAAACTGGTGAAGCAGAGTATGACTTTTACATCCCAAGGAAAGTTAGCCAAGAAAAAAGAGTACCATTTAGTTCAGAGGAAAGATGTTCATACATTTTTATATTTTTAAGGACTCCAGTTGAGAGCTTGGAAAATTAAAAGGGCACATGGCCAAAAATAGCTCAATGTAATTCTACTGAATGCAGGCTAAATAAGGATCAGCCCTATCTAACTTCTCAGAGGTACATTAACCAGAGACACTGTATAAAGTTCCAAAACTATCAGATGCCTAAAAGGGATTAGGGGATAACTAAAGTGAAGAAAACCAATTTATTCATAATGTGAAACAACAGCTCATAGAAACTAATGCAAGACAGTTCTATGGGAGACAGAGACACAGGAAATGCAAGTCCATTTGTTTAGAGAGAAGGGAGAAGTTGAATATTGCTGGATAAAACACTGCAGCTTAAATTGAAACTATTTCCAGGTGTATAACTTAATTAGGGGGGAAAGGCCATTCTAACGATCTGCTGTCAGAAAAAAATAATTAAGGGAACTGTAAACTAATCCCTAAGAATTAGTAATCCACCTGTAGGGGGAGCTAAACAGCACATGTGCATTTCATAGAATACCAGGGTTAGAAGGGACCTCAGGAGATCATCTAGTCCAACCCCCTGCTCAAAGCAGGACCAATCCCCAATTAAATCATCCAACAGATTTTTGCCCCATATCCCTAAATGGCCCCCTCAAGGATTGAACTCACAACCCTGAGTTTAGGGGGCCAATGCTCAAACCACTGAACTATTTATTCAGTCCTGAAAAATAATGACAATGGCACATTAAGGTTGAGAACAGAGCCCACAAGGTTGCCTTGCTTTCTGTCCCCTTCCCTTTTACTTCACTCCCTCTTGATCCTAGGCTCTCTTTGGTCTGTGCCCATCTTCCTTTTACCCATAATCTACAGGCCAGCTTCTTAGCCGGTATAAATTGGCTTTTATTATTTATACCTGTTGAGGATCAGACGCTTTTGCTCTTTTGTAGATACATTATAATAGGGTCTTTTGAAGAGCTATGCACAAAATGTCACAATTCACAATTTTTGGTTCACAGAATTTTGCATGAAAATTTTCAGTTTCTCATTATGTCCCATCTCTGAGATTTGCTTTAATTTCCATTTTGACAAAAGGACTACTTTTGCATTGAAAAACTTCAAAAATGCCAATTTTCAGACGTTTTCTAAGTGAAAGCCATTCTTCCCATAAACAATGGACAAAATTTCACATGTTTTTGCTTGTTACAAGTGGCACATTTTCACTGGAAAGTTGATCTGGTTTTACTCAAAACTAAACTAAACTGAACTAAAAACCCATGGATCTCATCAAAATTTGCCACAAAATGGGGCCATTTTTCAGTTCTTCTGAAATGTACAAGAAACAGAAATATGATTCGGTTTGCATTTCATAGAGACTATGTTGCGCACTTCTAGTATTTCGTTACAAGTTCAAATGCCAAGAGACAACAGGATGCTGCTGGGAAATATTTATTGTGAAGATACAAGTGAAGCAGGCAAAGGTACAGAAACATTTCTACAAGACAGCAGGGTACAAAGACTGAAAGAAAGGCAAACTTGCTATATCACAAACATTGACACTTTGAAAGATGTCCAGTCTCTGTACGGTTGCTCACATACTTGAATAGATTGCATTTGGGTTGCCTGTACCTACTTATTTATCATAACATTTTCTTTTCTTACTAGACAATGTTTGCTTAATTTACTTTCCTGTGTAGTCTTTGTTAAACTAAAAGTCAATGAAAACACTGAAAAAATAATATTTCCTATGCTGAGCTCAATCCTCACCCTCATGAAAGTCACTGCAAAAATGACCAGTCCTTCCTCTATGGAAGACACACTAACCATAGTTGGGGCTCAATCCTCTTCCTGCTGCAGTTAGTAGTAAAACTTCCAGTGAGATCAGTGGTGCAGAATCAGGCCATAAACCATCACATTATATCTTCAAATGCCCATGCATCAATGTTTGTGTTTCAGTGAGTGTTGTGTTACACCAGTTCCTCGATGTCTGGTGTCACACTCATACAGCCTCTCATTTTTTCCTAGGCCAGGTGCCCTCTGACTTTGGGCAGTACTTCCCTTTCCTGTGCTGGAGAGATTGCAGAGCTGCCTGCTGGCTATCTGTTGCACAGGGCAGCAGCCAGTAAGGAGCCAACAATGTCAACAAAAACAGTTTTCCAAATTCCAAATTTACCACTAGTAAATAAATAAAGAACTACATTGTCAAACTGAGATCCATCTCTTGCTTCCTTCTTGCCTTCCTTCCATTTCTAATGCACCTCTCACTTGGCATATATGATGTAGGAATTTGTTTGGCCAAATGATAAGATCACCAGAGAGTGTCATCCTGACTCATTCTACAGCACTGCTTCTGATCCACAATGCAAGCAGGGTACAGGAACACAGCTTGAATGTTCAAACACATATACAGCAGCATTGTGATCTCATAAACATGAAAACAAAGTTTATGCATGTAATACACCAGACTAAACGATTTATCGCTAGGACTAATGATCAGAAATATTGTGAAAAGTGGGAGGGAAGCTATATGTGGCACAGACATTTAATTTTGAAAGATTTCATAGATTTTTAAGGTCAGAAATGATCATTACAATCATCTAATCTGACCTCTGCATACACAGGTAATAGAATTTCACCCAGTGATTCCTGTATCAAGCCCATAACTTCTGGCTGAGCTAGAACATATCTTTTAGCAAATGCAAGGCCATCTAATTCTGATTTAAAAACTTCAAGTGACAGAGAGTCCACCATATCCCTAGGCTCCAATGGTTAATTACCTTTGCTGTTAAAAATTTGCACCTTATTCCATCTGACTTCATCTACCTTCAGCTTCCATCCAGTGTTATACCTTTGTCTGCTGCATTAAAGAGCCCTTTACTATGAGCAATCATCTCCCAATGTTGGTAATTACAGACCATAATCAAGTCACCTCTTAATCTTCTCTTGGATAAACTAAATAGAATGCATTTCTTAAGTTTCTCAACAAAAGGAATGCTTTCCAGCCCTCTAGTCCTTCTCTAGCTCTTTTCTGAACCCTGTCCAATTTGTCAACTTCGTTTGTGAAGGCTGGACACTCGAAATGGACAGTATTCCAGTGTCTCCTTAATGCCATATACAGAGGTAATATCAACTCCCTACCCATATTTGATATTCCCTTGCTTATTCTTCCAAGATTCATGTTTTCTCTCCTAACTATATCACCACACTGGGAGCTCATGGTCAACTGGCCATCTAAGGAGTTTTCAGTGCATTCCAGGACACGTTCTCCCATCTTCTAAGTGTGACCTACATTCTTGGCTATATGACCTCGCATATGGCTGTATTAAAACACATGTTGCTGAGTGAGCCCCACCTACCAAGTGATTCAGATTGCTCTGTAGAACTGACATCTCTTTATCAATTAGAGTGACTAGATAGCAAGTGTTAAAAATCAGGACAGGGGGCGCAGGCTAACAGGTTCCTATATAAGACAAATCCCAAAATATTGGGACTGCCCTCATAAAACCAGGACATCTGGCCACCCTATTATCAATATTTACCACTCCACCAATTTCTATGTAAAGAAAACAAACATAAGCAAACCCGTGGGATGGGTTGAATTTTGTGCAACTTTTTCTATATACATGTTAATATGAAAATTACAGATTAGCCACTTAATCACATGCCCTGCCTATTTGTTTATATGTGTAAATCATTTATCATTGTTCTGGACCTGTCCCCGTAGCGTGGAGGCCAGTGACTATGAAGGGAAACATTTCTCCTGTGAACCTTAGCATTAAAGTGAGTGTGAAATCTTGGCCTTACTGAAATCAAGAAGAGTTTTACCATGGACATCAGTAAGGCCAGATTTTAACACAGGGACTGGGTAACCGCGGGAAAAGGGGGAGTAAGACAGGGCTCCAAGGGAAAACTTTATGAGGAAGGCAGTAAATAGATTTGCTGCTTCTGGTTTTATCTTGTGATCAGTTACTAGTTATTAGGTATGCTGTGTTATGGAACTATGTGCTCTTTGTAATCCACAGCCTCAGAGCAATTTTTTAGTGAGGTGAAATCTAGTTAGAACAACAAAATTAATTGTATATTTTGGGGGAGACAGTCCACAATGGGCAGAGTGAGTCCTGCTACAGAAGTGGGCAGCCCAGCCACAAACATCCAGAAATTCTGTGATATATCCAGGTTATGAAAAGGTCTGTAAAGTACTTTGGTATCTTTTTGGATGCAAGGTGCTGTGTAAATAGAAATCATTGTATTTGTCACTATCAGTGTAATTTTTAAGTCCTCCTAGGCCAAAGTCTTAGGTAAGTGATGAGCTGACAGGTGCTCTACCTTCCTATTTTACTAATTAATTGCTTACTCCGATCACTGACACTCACCAAATAAACTATCTCTGTTCAGCTTATCTGTTGCTCCTCTTATTTACTGACGTCTTTCAGCCTCCTACCAATAGGGCTTTGCCTTGCAAACACTGCAGATACATTTCTGGTTTTGTTATTATTTTAATCATTTTTGAACAATGAAGGGGAAAAAATAAGTTTGATCAAAGTCATGTTTGACAAAGAGGGCTAGATAATTCTAGGCAGTAGATGAAATAAAAATACAGGAGGGAAACTCTCAAGTACTGTGCATGCTAGTTAAACAAAGCTAGGGACCTGATTCTCCTCTCTTTAAACTGATTTAAATCAGGCCTAATAAAATCTGTATATGTGAGAGCAAAATGAAACCACTAGGAGCTTATTACAAGAGTGTAACTCTACTTTTTAAACATATAAATATGTAACTATTATGAGAGCTATGGTAGATAGTAAAGTGAATGAGAAGTTACGCTACTTTTTAAGCATGATACTAAACCAAATGTGTCCACGTGGTGTTGGAAAACATTTGAACATGGCACAGGTAGGGTGGGGTATCTGCTTCTTTGGTGTATTTACACTGTGACTGGAAGTATTTAAAGGGCTGTCACAACAACAACAGCATCTCACGTCAGCCTATATTCAGAGGAAGTTGTTGCTTCCACTGAAAACAATGATAATCAGAAGGGCTAAACTTGCAGTGACCCATGATATTTGCCATATCTTTCTTTCTTTTTCTGGGTCTATATTCCATCTGCTCCTGCAGACAGGGAAACTTCTGTTCTTATGTTGTTTGGTGATACGTGCAGTGTGTTCCCTTGGATTGTTATTATTGGCAGGCCCATCCTGTTTAATTTTTTAATCTTTTATTGAAAAAAAGCTTGGGGTAAAATGAACTGAAAGATGATGGTTGTGGCATGACTGTTTTCTGCTAGTTTAATAGTAGTTTTCTGCAGAGTGGTTTATAAACTCTAATTATTCTTAACCGCTCTCCAGAGATGGATTCAGCAGCTCCATTGGGATTTGTGGCCTCTCCCACATTAAACTCTGGGACGTGGTGCCCTTCCAAGACTTAAAGCAGATTTCAAAGCCTTTGAGTCGAACACTCAGAAATGACTTAGGAGCCAAAGACCCATTTTCAAAAGTAACTCAGGCACTTAGGCTCCTAAGACTCATTGGAAGTGAATGGGACTTCAGCTCCAAAGTCATTTAGGCCTTTTTGAAACTTTTGCCCTTTGTGTTGTTTGGCAAATAGCACCAAGGGAAATAGCTTTTTTTGTCTGGAAGGGACCCCAACTATTCCAATGCTATGCAGCAAGGTGGAGTCTGTGATTGTTCCCCATCCCTCTTCCCTAGGGGAAAAATGAATATCAGTGAATAACCTGATTTCACTTGCTTTTACCGTTACAGGGCCCTGTGGATAGCAGTCTTTGCTCACTCTGTATAAATAGGATTTACCCCTCATGGGAGGTGGGGCTTGATTAGTTTATTGCTTATGACCATACTTTTGGCTGATTGGGATTTGGATGTAAACCGCCACGACCACTCAGCACTCACCAGATACATCATTTACAGTACGGATGAAAGAGGAGCCAAGAATATTCCTTCCTGGCACTCCGGAGTGTATATAGGGCTCTCTGTTGGAAGGGATAGAATTCCCTCTTCCATGCAGTGTCAGATCTCATACTGAGCAGCTGCCTTGGCAGAAACGTTCAGACTCCCAAGAGAGAAAGTGCAGAATGGATGGAGGGTCCATAGAGAAAGGGGGAGGTGAAACTAGCTATAGCAATTTTGGATCATAGTAATAAAGAATGGAGTAGACCTACTAAATCATCAAGCCCACCCTGTCACAAGGGCAGGATATAGTCCCTTGATGAGAGGACACAGAAAATTGAAGTTTATTCTGAGCTCTGTTTGCCTAGATACGTAAATGGCCCCTGTCACCATAGTGTCTGAAGTGACAGCTGGATGAACAGAGGCCAAATTCAAAGGCGAGTCTAGAGGGAGACTAAAAAGTCAGTGCAAGTCACACCTTCTTCTGGCTTCTTTCAGTGAGTATGTCAACTCCCTTTAGAAGTTCTCTGGACTGACTTAGACTCACTGAGACTTATTTATTTAGATTCATGCCTATTATTTGTATACTGCTGGAGCACCCAGACGTTTTAAACAAGAGGGGGGCCACCTTGTGCTGGGCACTGCACAATCATAAAATAGAAGATGAACCCTACCCACAGAGCTTACAACCGAAATAGCCACTGAATATTTTATGTCATTTATTGTTTATGTTGTGTTCTTCTACTTAAGTCTTTCTGAGCCAGTATTTCAAATTGTGTATTGACCTAGAAGCTCTCAAGCCAGCAATACTCCGGGAGATAGACTACCAGCTATCCTTTCATTGCAGATGATGACACCATGACCTCCATGGCACATAGACCTGAACACCTGACATTCAGCTGAACCGAAGCATGCTCCTTGCTCACAAATCTGCAAGCAAAGCAGGTTTCCCGGTTTGAATTATAGCAAAACTTGAACCAAATTGTTGAAGAGGGAGCTCCAGTATTCTTCTGACTTTCTGCTAAGGCTCAGCTATCCATCACCAGCTCTATCAGATACTTTTGTAAGTAATCTGAAAATGTTCATCTACAAGTCATCATTAAAAAGGTAGCAGGGTAAGACAAGAACCAGAAAGGCAAAGCCATAAGTCTAGATGTGGCAGATTTATGATTGCAGTAGTTGTAAAGACATGTGTCCACTAAAACAAAATAGATGGTTTTAGCTATGCAAGCTATTGTATCAGGCTTGAACATTTTCGTTTATATAGACCACAAGGCAAAGCTTGAAACCTGGGCTCCTATAATCTTCAGAGTTAAAAGAGCCGGCTAGTATATTTCTCTTCCTTTTCCTTTTTTGTCCTCCAAATCCTTCATTTCATATATTGGAAATATATGGTAGGTACCAATTCAACAAGGTACTAGGCATATACTTAACTTTAAGCGCCTCAATCACAATGAATGATTAACTTCAATGGGACTACTTAGGGGCTTCAAGTTAATTCCATGCTTCGTGCCTTGCTGAATAGGGGCCTGAGACTGTCACAGATCTGCTTTTTCTGTTCCTATTTCAGTACATTAAATATAAGAACATAAGAACATAAGAATGGCCGTATCGGGTCAGACCAAAGGTCCATCTAGCTCACTATCCTGTCTACCGATAGTGGCCAATGCCAGGTGCCCCAGAGGGAGTGAACCTAATAGGCAATGATCAAGTAATCTCTCTCCTGCTATTCATCTCCACCCTCTGACAAACAGAGGCTAGGGACACCATTCCTTACCCATTCTGGCTAATAGCCATTAATGGACTTCACCACCATGAATTTATCTAGTTCTCTTTTAAACGTTGTTATAGTCCTAGCCTTCACAACTTCCTCAGGTAAGGAGTTCCACAAGTTGACTGTGCGCTGCGTGAAGAAGAACTTCCTTTTATTTGTTTTAAACCTGATGCAAAATACCTGATGCAAACTTTTTAGCCCACATTGCCTTTCTACATCAGCTTTTATTTATTTAACATTGTTTTTCAATAGAAAAAAAGAAAGGAGAGGTGCCCTTTGGTTGAACATAATAATATCCCTGGCTTCCCTGCTGTTTTTCTGAAATTGCTGTAGCTCACGCTTTTATTACAAACACAGCAAAGACATATTTACTAAATTGAGAATGGGATCAGGGATTTAGATCATTTAACTTTTACACACTGGATCTACAATCTGTCTGTCCACGATCACAATAGGATCTGTGTGTCTCTCAACCAGACATCCACAAATGCACCACAGAATGCTTTGTACCTCTGCGCTTCAAAGGAGGTGGTGGGGAGAGCTTGGTGAAACTTTTCAGATAAATCGTTTATTCAACAAAAAATGCAGGTTCAGTCAACTTGAAACAATCTATGAATTTGACACAAATAGTTTTGGCTAGTCACAAAACTGGTGATTACCTTCCTCTTCCTTTAGCCCAACAGTTAGGGGGCACGGCTGGGATTTTAGAGACTCAGGTTTGAATCTGTGCACTGAAACAGTCCAAACAGACTTTTGTGAGTCACCAAAAATTTCAGATTTGGTTTGACCCAAACTGAATTTTTTTCAGTTTTTCAGAACTGCCACCAAACGAAAACCTCAGTGATTTGCTCAGCTCTAGTGCTGAGTCCTGCAGCAGGTTGAAAGGAGACCTTGTGAGAATAATCACAATAGATTACCGGACTCTTTTGGCATCTGTAGTAGATAATTGCAAGAACCAGTGCAGATCCACTCCTGTGGGAGAAAGAGAAGGAGAACAGGATCACAATTCAGCACCAAACAGTTGCTAGTGGCTCCTGTTGTCCTGTCTACACTATTTTGACTGTGGTTTTCAATAGTGGTTTTGATTCTTCAGGCTGACAGGGCCCATGGTGGTTGTAACCCACAAGCTGAGAACCACAATGTTAAATGTTGACTTTCAGGGAGACTTTAGAAACCGCATATTGTTGTCGAGATTAGTAGCAGTAACTACAAGACAAGCATGCAAGAGAGAACACATAGATTCACATGCAAGGAGAACCCAGAAAGGCTGTTAGAAACTTCCTGTCACCGAATGCTGGGTCAGCTCTAGTATCAACATTTGTTTTTCACATGTGTTTACGCCCTGGTTGGTTTATGAAATAGAAACAAAATCTCACTGGATTTAGGAACTTTCCTTTACTTGGGTTTTGGCTCACAAAAGTAGTTTGCTCTCCTTGACTAGCCTAAATTGGACCATATACAAAACATGTATCCAAAGGGGAAAAGCACTGTCAACCACACCTATCCTTTGGTTTTTCTTGTTTCCAAAATGCACTTCCTTTCTCAGGGCCCAGCCTTAAAACCCTCCCTCATGCAAGTAGCCCATTGTCTTCAGGGGCACTGTGTGTTCGAGTCAGGACAGCCCAAGCAAGAGAGGTTTGTAAGAGCAGGCCCTTAGCCTCTTGGATGACTTTGTCAAAGGAAAAAATGATGACACTCGGCAGAGCTTAGCACGCTGGGCTTTTTTGTTTTGTAAGAGACAAATATAATTAAGGAAGGAAACATGCCCCACAGAACAAGTTCCAGTGCCAAGTTGTCATGCTAGAGCAAATACCTGAAGAAGCCTCTGAACTTCATGCTGTTTGGCCCAGTGCAAACATAGGCCCAGACTCTGGTACCCTTCCTCACACTGAGTAATTAAGTTCATATCTTAAATTGAAATTTAACTTTTTTATTCACAGTCTTTTAAAATTAAGGCAATAATGAGCCTAATACAGCTCCCAGTGATTTCAGTGGAAGTAGAATCAGATCCTTCTGCCCTAATTTCATTTTTTTTTTTTAATAGTGGATGATTTTTAATGTAAACTCTAGGCCTTTCATCTGCATATATTTTGTACTTTCTCTCTTTTGATATCAGTTTCTTAGGATATGACGGTTTAAGAACATAAGAACATACATAAGCGTGGCCGTACTGGGTCAGACCAAAGGTCAGTCTAGCCCAGTATCCTGTCTTCTGACAGTGGCCAATGGCAGGTGCCCCAGAGGGAATGAACAGAACAGGTAATCATCAAGTGATCCATTCCCTCTCGCCCATTCTCAGCTTCTGGAAAACAGAGGCTAGGGACACCATCCATGCCCATTTAAATAAATAATCAGGAAGCTATTCTGTGTGTGTGTGTGTGTTTTTATGTACCAAGCAGCATGGTCAATGGGTTTTATTATAAATAGTATAACAGGGTTGTCATTATGTAAGATTTTGTGGTTGTTGTTGATTGTCAGCTCTTTAAGGCAGGCACTTTCATTTGCTACATGTTTTTTATATCTAGCACGATGGGGTACCTCTAGGCGCTAGCAGAATATAAATGGCAATCACAATTCAATAAAATTGTCCTCTGCAACTCAAAACGTTGATGGATTCTATAAGCAATGATATGAGTCACTAAACTCACCAATGTTGTCAGTGAAATTATATTATAAGGCAATATTGATGAGATTTAGGTGAAATTAATACTATAGTAGACTTTTATTTTGGTGAATGATATGCTTAAAAGCTTAGTATTGTAATAAATAATGTCAACATATCAAATACTGAGTGACCTGATGTACAACTAGTTCCCCCTCCCAGATCTTTAAAGGTGTTAATTGAAATAGCCTTAAGCCATCCTTTTTAACTTCATTGATGAATCCAGTGTTCTGTCCAAACTATAAACAGACATGTGCTCAGGGCATTGTTCATCATACTTCACCTTTTCATACACTTGAGGGGTGGAAGGAAGCAGGTATGTTTCCAGAAAGACCATTTCTTCAAGATCAGGCAGAGGGAAATTATGGAGATGGATAAACAATTATGGCATAGCTACTCTAACTGATGCAGGACCTCTGGATTTTTTAACACATGATGTGCTAGAGATCCTCTACCTCTTTGAAGCCACTTCTCTGTGTTAAAAACATATGAAGCATATATTGTACTCACTACTGTGAGATTAGTTACTTTCCTGTACAATGGTTTTTTCAACAAGTGTGTCAATCCAAATTCTTGAGTTCATGTTGGGCTTGGATTTTTTTGTCAAGTTCACAAACTCACAAATCCTAGTAAAAATCATGTTTAGTGCTAAAACTGAAGAGGTTTAATCAAGATACCTACATGGATTCAGCCACAACCCAGTCAAGGCTCCAGTCCTAGAACTGGCTCTGTGCTTGTGGTTGTCTGGAATTCCATGAGAGTCAATGAAACCGAAACAGGAGCAGGCAAGTGGATACACAGAGAGAAGGAGGCTAGCAGATAGGCTTGACCATGTTTGGTTCTGTTGCTCTTAGGGAGCTAAAAAGCATCTTATTTTATCCATTTTTAAAAAAAGTTGAGAGGGTCCTTTGAGAGAAAGGAGGGCTGGTGATTATGGCAGTGACACAGGAGACCTTGGTTCCAGTCACTGCTCTGCCACAGTCGTCTTGTGTGACCTTGGGCAAGTCACTTAGCCTCTCTATGCCTCAGTTTCCCTCCATAAAATGGGCCTTGACTTGACGTGGCTGACAGTCTAGGTATCAAAGCCAAGAATCTGACAGAAGACAACCCTACCCAACCTTGGTGTTGGAAACAGGAGATGAGAATGAGTGTCCTTTAAACCAATGTACATCATGATCTCCATAATAGAAGTCAGATTAAAACTAGCTCACCCAGTGGAATCTGATGAGTCTTTGTGTCATGTGGTGGAGCATTTTAGACACACTTTGATCATCTGGATCAGTCCCTCAGACCTGAATTGGATTCACACAGGTTGAGCCTTGCCCCATACAGAGCCCAACTGGAGTCTGATTCATCTTTTAAAATTCAGTTTGCTCACTGACAGCGGTGCCAAGCCTCACGATTTTATCTCAAATCTCATGATATTAGGTGTTTTTCCTAAAGCCCCAATTCTTGGAGTTAGGGGATGCCATAAGAATCTCCGCTTTTTTTAAAAGGGAATTTCTAGTCATCTTGGTTTCAGAGAAAAACTTGAAAAAGTTAACCCCTAAAGTCTCCAAAACCAGGATGCAAATGAAAAAAAAACCAATGTTTATTATTATTTTAATCTCATTATTTTTAAACCAATCTCATTGTTTTTAAACAATTGGGGATGGCAATACTGCAATTCTCCGATTGCCATAGGTTCATCCAGGCTAATCAAGACCTGAATTACTAAACAAGTGGGGGTGGGGGTGGGGAGGAGAATCTTTCCAGTTTTCTTTACGCTCCATAAAGGAGCAAAAGAGAGTACAAAAATATTTCTTTTCCTTTTGCAGGTCAGCTTCAACAAATCCCCTGCGTGAGTGCGACTACCAGCTTTTTGCTGTTTTAACAGGGAATGGCTGCTAGTGTTAATTTTTTAGTTCATCTGAGTTCTTGTTTATGTTTACTTTGTTACCACGGTACTCTCCATGCCTTGCACAGCTGTTGTCTTTGACTCAACTTGTCTTAAGGGTTTTGTGATAATTTAATCTTTGTCCCCTCTTAATATAGCAATGCCATCTTATATGCAAATAACAGTACCATGTGTTCCTTGTATCTTCATTGTATAAATAAATTGATTTTTTAAAAGCACATACAGTACATATGTTCAATTCATGCCAAAGAAGTCCACAATCCTGCTTTGTTCTGACTCAGATGTAGCTCGTCGTTGAATTGTGTCGTCTCTATATTGGAGAAAGTTCCCTACTCACTAAATAGTTGGCATTGCTGGCATTACTGTGGATAAGCAGGAAACATCTTCTTCCATGTGAATCTGTGAATACGATTTTGGTGGCACCTTAAAGACTAACAGATTTATTTGGGCATAAGCTTTTGTGGGTAAAAACCTCACGCTTATGCCCGAATAAATCTGTTAGTCTTTAAGGTGCCACCAGACTCCTTGTTGTTTTTGTAGATACAGACTAACATGGCTACCCCCTGATACTGAATATGATTGGGATCTTCAAAGGTGTCTAAAGGGAATTCAGCTCTCAATCCCACTGAATTTCAATGGGAGTTGGGCACTTAACTCCTTTGAAAATCCTAGCTTCTATGTTTAAGATGCCATCTGCACTGTCCAAACTGAGTTCACAGACAGTGTTTAAACTCAATTTATACTGGATCATAGCTAACATCGTTGCTGACATGGCTTGATTGCCCAGGGTGGATGGGGCTAAGGAATGTTTGAAATGTATGTTCTTAAGGTTCCCCTTTTGTTTTTAAAAGGCTGGGGTTAGTTTAAATCATGTCTTTCTCATGTTTGAACAGGACAGTTTAACTGGGGTGAAGCCCATTGTAGACAGGGCCCTAAATCTACCTAATCGCACCTTTTCTTTCCTTATCCAGATCTCCTGTTCCCCTTGCTGACAAACTGCTTCATCTGCCCTATCTCCCACTGCAGGCTCGCTGGTGCTCATGCTAACCACATCAATAGTATCTTCCTCATTCGGACCTGACGGACAGCATCAGAAAACTTCATTTCTTTTCCTTTGAAATTCATTCTCACCCAAATTAAAGCATGACTTGGCTTTTTAACAAGAGTTCTGGGAAGGGCATTCTTGCAACAAGTCCACGTGTGACACAGCATGGAGAACTCACGAAGGAGACTTGCGTTCCAGGGGCTTCAGCAGCTGTGGCAAAATCTAAAACTGTAGTTATCAGGACAGTCATTTAGTTGGCACATTTCTATCTGCAGTAGGCTGTGCCTGTTAAGAGTATGCGGCTATTTATCATTGACATTTCTTTGCAGTCATGAAAGATAACTAACAAAAGTCCATATCTGTAGCATCTCAGCAACTTTTAAATAATGTATGATTGTATGTAAACTTCTCATGAAAACCACGGGGTCCAATTCTCAGATCCAGTGCAGCTGGCCAGGGCTGCCTGAGAGCCAGCTTCTTCAGCTCCCTGGGGATGACACCCTTGTGCAAGGTGAATCTCTGGGTGCCATAGAGGGGTGTTTCCAGCAGAAAAGGGGCATGACCAGGATGTTCCTCTGCCCCATTGATCCTTGGCTGCTGGAACTGCACCTTGGGGCCATAGGCACACCTGAGTCTCTTTAATTTATGTTTGGAGACTGGATCTGCTCCAGGATTAGGAAGCCACCCAAGTGATTCACAGACACCTTCCCTCCCCCTCACTCCTTGTTTAACTGTGGCTGAGACACACGGGGCCACAATCTATACTAGACGTGGCCCCAAACTGGAACACTAGGCTCAAACACCTCTCCCTGGTGCCCATCACTGAACTTTGCAGATGTTACACAGAGATCCAGCCTGTGGAAGAGGGGTAGGAGGACTCCGATCCTTTGAGAAATCATAGCTCGCACATACTCGGGAGAGAATTGCTGGTGTAACCCCCAAGGAGATTACCTAGATTCCTGGGGCTCTGTCTGCTGGCAGCTCAGAGAGAGGCACACTGTCCCTGGTAGGGAGGGGGAGCCAAGGCAGACTTAGAGTCTGCCCAGCAACCAATAAGGAGTGAGATGCCCTTCGCAGGGAGCTCACGAAAGGGGAGAAGCCATTTTTTGAGACAGTCTGGAGCCAGCCTCTAGGGACCTGAAAGCAAGATCCCTCAGCTGGGCTTTTCCTTCTGCACTGATAACTCCCAGTTTGTAGAGTTTTTCGGGAAACTTTCCCAGCCAGGCTTGGTTCGCCCTCCAGCTCCCTAGGTGAGACCAGTCACCACATGGTCAGCTCCGCTCTGACTGTTAGTCCAGGGCTGCTGCCTGCTGTGTGTGTGTCTGGATGCTGGGCTAGGAAACTACAGTTTGGATTTTAGTATATTTGTGTAATCTGCACCTTGAGCCCTGCACCCTTTTGTGATGAGGGGAAATCCTGGGACCAGAAGCAGCCTGACTCCTGCCTGAAGAGGATCCCTGCCAGCAGAGATCAGCCCCTCTGCAGTGACTGAGGAGTCCAGAGTCATCTCTGAACCTGAGGATCATTCATGGAGTTTGTGAGTGCACCATCTTTTAGCTAGTCAGGGAAATTGTTTTGGGGACCCCCTACTCCCTGAACTGTGTCCTCAAGCCAGGGAGTAAGGGTTTGGGGATTTTATAACCTGCTGCGTATTAAACCTGCGGAGGGACTTACCACCTTCCCCCACTTGTGAGTCCTTTGGGCTGTACTGAATCCAGTCAGCCACACTGCTAAACCACTGCAGAGGAGATATCGTGGTCATAGGTCATCAAGGGCCTCAACAAAGTACGCGTACCAACGGGACACTGATCTTACATTTGCTACATTAGGTCACGTGACTGGAGAAAGTCACAGGTATTATCAGCGTGGGCACCGGTTCCCTAAGAATAGTGTTTTACCCTGTTATATTTGTCTCCTGTTTAATCTAATTACTGTGTTAAATATATTGTATGTATTTGTGTTATTTCTTGGGAGTCTCCAACTATTTGGCAAGTAAGTGGGGGTTACCTTGTGGTTAGAATTTTCCTCCCAAGTTTCCCTGGTGACCCTGCCAGGAAGGAGCGAGGGGGTGGAGGCACCACCAAATATATTGATAGGAAAAAATAAAGAAGATACACCCTGCTGAGTGGGTGTCGGGATCCAGAAGAACCCAGACCTGTCCATCAGAACTTGTAAGCAAATTGGCATTAAAGAAGGTAACCGGGTGAAGAGGGGGCGCTACACTGGGATTTCACAGCTAAATTCCCTGCGGTTGCTGTCTGCACTGAGTCTCTGGCTGAGCAGGACTTTGCCTGCAAACACATCTCTGGGCTGCTGCAAGCAATTCCAGTTTGGAGTCCAGGCAATTGACCTGAGAGCAGAGAGTCTGTGTTTTTCAATGCCCCCCTGCTGATACCCAGGCAGCATAGAGGAGGAAAGTCACTTGAATCCAATGCAGAGAAGAGAATAGCCAGACTTTGGAGTGGGAGGCAGAGAGAGTAGATTGAGGCAAGGAGCCTAGGGGAAGACTGGGACTGGAGGCTGGTGGGAATGGAGAGAGGGAACCTGGGATGGGGAGTTGTGAAAACAGCATGACTGGGACGTGAGACAAAGTGCTAAGGTGTTAGGAAGCAGGGATAAATAACCTGATGTCCCACGAGCTGGGATAATCAAATCCAGGCCAGCTGGGCAAAGCCACGGAGGTTTGCTGCAAGCAGTCAGTCTGCCTTCCAGGTCAGGGCAGAGTGGGACGCACCTAACTAAGCAAGAAGAAGCTGGCAAGTTAGGTCAGAGATACGAGTTTAGGCCTTGCTTGATCATTCTAACCCAATGGCCCTCAATCCTGTATTAATAAACAATGTATTGTTTTGGAAAGGCTGTCCTGGGTCATGGCAGACACCTGCTGGTTGCACAGCTAGTCTCCAACAGGGGTCCAGACTCCTTTGGACTGCTGAAGGACCCTCGATGAGAAAGAGACTGCTGAAGCAAGGTACCCAGTCTCAGCATTGCAGAGTCGCAGGGCTCCCGCTGAGAAATGTGAAGGCCTAGGGCCTAGTACTAAGAAGGAGACACTCCCAGAAAGGCTGTATGAAGGTCGGAGACACAGCATGCCCTTTGGATCTGTGACAAGGGAAAAAAATTGGAGCTTATATTGATAGAAGAATTACTCTTAATTCTGGTATAACAGAATTAATAGTCATTTTGTCCTCCTCAGGTTGCTTTGACCTAGTAACTTAAGCTGCAATAGTTTGGTATCCGAAAAACATTTATTCATCATTGCCTTTGAAAATCTATTTCTTTGCCTCCAGTTGAATTTGGTTTTATTGTTGTAAGGGAAAAAAAAGACATCTTAGCACCAGTCAAACAAAATTGATTTTCCAATGACTCAAAATGCTCTCTTCTAAGGTGAGTTCCCTGTGCCAAAGCTTTGAAGTGTGCCATATGTACCTTCCCGCTGCCAATTGTGAAGATGTGATCCCAGATACACAGCTTTTGTCTTTTGGCAAATTCTCACTAGGATTTTGTCTTGATCAAAGAAATGTCTGATGCTTGCCAAAAGAGTGTAGGAACGCATAGACAGCTAATGGGTTGAGCTCCTACTAGCTGGTTTGGGAATTCTATGAGAAAGGCCATTTTTTTCCATGGTGGTCTTAAACATAATCAGAAGACTCTGGCAGAATAGATTGTTCCAAATTAACTAGAATTCTCAAGTTACATTTTTATGACTTGTTCTCTAACATCTTAACTCTCTTGTTTAGTCCCAGGATTTTATGGCATTGCACAAGTGACTTAATATCAAAATTCAGTTTTTAAAATATCCTGTTGATCTGCAGTTCTCTAATGTGAAAATGTATAAATCTGGTTGCACATGTATCAGCTTAAATCCTAGACCTATAATAGCTGTGAAAACAATGTAAATAGAGCAGGTTGGAGAAATTCCTATTCAACGCGTTTTTGTTAATTTTTGCCAAGTTGTCGAAATCAAACTGTTTCATGGATCTGGTTCAATTTCTTTGACTTGCAGTGAATCCAAAATTTGAAATGTCAAAATCCTCCATGAAGCAGAATTACCTTTCTCCACTCAGCTCTTTTTGTAAGACAATTACTCTGTTTTTCAGAGTAACTCCTATAGGGGGCAAGTGGCGCTCCTCTGATCCAACAGCACCTCGGTATGAAAATGTTAGCCAGTCTCTCTCTGCCTCTGTTTTCTTCTCTATACAAAGGGGATAACAACACTTCCCTGTCTCCCAGGGCCTTGGGGAGGCTTCATTTTGTTCATGTTTATGATGCATGCTGAGATCCTGGCCTGGAAGCTGTGATAGAAAGGCAGTGTATGGTTATTTTTTAACTCTTTAAGACTGTTGTAGAAGAAAAGCCCTGTCAGATGGTCACTTTGTTCCATGTCAATTTGCTCACTTGGGGATATTTTGGTATTGTTGTGAAGTGTCCGCCTAATGCACAAGCAAAGCAAGTGGTTAACTGGGGTCCCACATTTCTAGGGGTAGCCAGAGTCCAGCACAAATTTTTCCCCTCACAGGATGACTCATTTTTTGCTTTCTTCCCCTCGTGGTGGAGGAAAGGGAAGAACTCTTTTCCACCAGACTTCTTCCTTCCTCTCTCTCTGGCAGTGGACTGGGGAGAATGTTCTTCTGCCAGTCTTCTTTCCTGTCTGGACTATAGACAACAAAATGAAACTCAGCAAAGACAAATGTAAGGTGCTATACTTACGGAAGGAAAACCAAATGCACAAATACAGAATGGGAGATAACTGACTTGGCAGCAGCACTGCTGAAAAGGATCTGGGAGTTGTGGTTGCTCACAACCTCAACATGAGTCAGCAATGCAATGCTATGACAAAAAAAAAAGCAAATGCAACTTTAGGTTGCGTTAACAGGGGCATAGCATGCAAATCATGAGAGGTGATAGCACCGCTCCACTCGGCTCTGGCTGGGCCTCAGCTGGAATAGTGTCCAGTTTTGGTCGCCAATGTATAGAAACTGGAAAGGATCCAGAGGTGAGCCACAAAAATGATCAAAGGGATGGAATGAAAGCCATATGAGCAAAGGCTGAAGGAACTGGGTAGGTTTAGTCTGAAAAAGAGGAGATTAAGGGAGGACATGATAGTGGTCTTCAGATACTTGAAAGGCTGCCATAAAAAAGATGGAGAAAAGTTGTTCTCACACAGGACAGGACAAGAGGCAATGGATTCAAATTACGGCATAGCAGATTTAGATTAAATCTCAGGAAAAACTATCTAACTGTAAGAACAATAGGACAATGGAACAGACTGCCTAGGGAGTGTGTGGAAGCTCCTTCTGTCAAGGCTGGATCCCCACTTTGAACTTTAGGGTACAAATGTAGGGGCCTGCACGAAAACTTCTAAGCTTAACTACCAGCTTAGCTCTGGTTCCGCTGCCACCATCAATTTTCCCTCCCTGGGAAGCCTTGAAAAACCTTCACCAATTCCCTGGTGAATACAGATCCAAACCCCTTGGATTTTAAAACAAGGAGAAATTAACCATTCCCCCTCCTTCCTCCCACCAACTCCTGGTGAATACAGTTCCAACCCCCCTGGGATCTACAACAGGGAGAAATTAACCAGCCCCCCTCCTTCCTCCCACCAACTCCTGGTGAATCAAGATCCAAACCCCTTGGATCTTAAAACAAGGAAAAATCAATCAGGTTCTAAAAAGAAAGCTTTTAATTAAAGAAAAAAAGGTAGAAATCATCTCTGTAAAATCAGTATGGAAATTAACCTTACAGGGTAATCAAACTTAAAGAGCTCAGAGGACTCCCCTCTAGTCTTAGGTTCAAAGTACAGCAAACAAAGATAAACACTCTAGTAAAAGGTACATTTACAAGTTGAGAAAACAAAGGAAAACTAACACGCCTTGCCTGGCTATTTACTTACAAGTTTGAAATAGGAGACACTTGTTTAGAAAGATATGGAGAACCTGGATTGATGTCTGGTCCCTCTCAGTCCCGAGAGCGAACACACAACCAAACGAACACAAACAAAAGCCTTCCCCCCCCCCAAGATTTGAAAGTATCTTGTCCCCTTATTGGTCCTTTAGGTCAGATGCCAGCCAGGTTACCTGAGCTTCTTAACCCTTTACAGGGAAAAGGATTTTGGAGTCTCTGGCCAGGAGGAATTTTATAGTACTGTACACAGGACAGCTGTTACCCTTCCCTTTATAGTTATGACACGCCCCCCAAATCACAGATAGTGTTGGACGTTCGGTTCCACACTGGCTGTGATTTCTTCCTGGAGTTCTAGGAGAAAACAGAGTTAATAAGACACATGTACCTTTAGACATACTACTGATTATATAAAAACTAACAATATTTTTCATTCCAAGAACAATTGTTAACCAGTTAACTCTGGGAAACTTTCCCGGGAGAGTGCATCAGCCACTTTGTTAGAAGCTCCCGAAATGTGTTGTATTTCAAAATCAAAATCTTGGAGAGCTAAACTCCACCGAAGAAGTTTTTTGTTATTTCCCTTGGCGGTATGAAGCCACTGTAGTGCAGCATGGTCTGTTTGTAGTTGGAAACGCCGTCCCCAAACATATGGGCGTAGCTTTTCCAGCGCGTACACAATGCATAGCATTCCTTTTCGCTGATTGACCAATGGCTTTCCCTCTCAGACAGTTTCTTACTGAGAAACACGACAGGATGGAATTCTTGATCCGGTCCTTCCTGCATTAAAACTGCTCCCACGCCTCGCTCGGACGCATCTGTGGTTACTAGGAACGGTTTGTCAAAGTCTGGGGCCCTTAGCACAGGGTCAGACATGAGTGTTGCCTTAAGCTGGTTAAAGGCCTTTTGACACTCATTAGTCCACTGAACTGCATTTGGCTGTTTCTTTCTGGTTAGGTCTGTCAGCGGGGCGGCGATTTGGCTGTAGTGGGGTACAAATCGCCTATAATATCCAGCCAAGCCTAAGAAGGATTGGACCTGTTTCTTAGACTTTGGAACCGGCCACTTTTGGATAGCATCCATTTTGGCCTGTAGGGGATTTATAGTTCCTTGACCCACCTGGTGCCCCAGGTAAGTCACTCTGTTTTGGCCTATTTGACACTTTTTAGCCTTAACAGTTAGTCCTGCCTGCTGGATGCGCTCGAAAACTTTTTCCAGGTGCTCCAGGTGCTCTGCCCATGAATCAGAAAAAATGGCCACATCATCGAGGTAGGCAACTGCAGATTCTCCCAATCCTGCTAGGAGACCATCTACAAGTCTTTGGAAGGTGGCGGGTGCATTTCGCAACCCGAAAGGGAGTACATTGAATTCATACACCCCTGCCTGGGCTAACCTTTCCTTAGCGGGTTCATCTAGTGGTACTTGCCAGTACCCCTTGGTTAAGTCTAAAGTAGAGAATTGGGCATGTCCCAATTTCTCCAATAGTTCATCTGTGCGTGGCATTGGATAGTTGTCAGGACGAGTTACAGCATTTAGCTTACGGTAGTCCACGCAAAAGCGTATTTCCCCATCTGGTTTGGGAACTAGAACCACTGGAGATGCCCATGCACTATTAGAGGGGCGGATTATACCCATCTGTAGCATGTCCTGGATCTCCCTTTGTATAGCAGTTTTGGCATGAGGTGACTCCCGGTAGGGTGGGGTTCTAATAGGGTGAGCATTACCTGTGTCAATGGAGTGGTATGCCCATTCGGTCCATCCTGGAGTGGCTGAGAAAATTGGTGCAAAGCTTGTGCACAGCTCCTTGATCTGCTGTCGCTGCAGACGTCCAAGGGTCGTGGAGAGGTTCACCTCTTCCACGCCACCATCCTTTTTTCCTTCGTAGTAGACACCTTCAGGCCACTCCGCATCATCTGTTTCCTGGGCTGTAAACTGGCAAACGTTTAATTCTCTGGAATAAAAGGGCTTAAGAGAATTAACATGGTATACCTTAGGCTTTATGTTGGAGGTGGGGGAGGCTATGAGATAGTTAACAGCTCCTAGGCGCTCCTGGACCGTGAATGGTCCTTCCCACGATGCTTCCATTTTATGGGCCTGGAGCGCCTTTAAGACCATGACTTGGTCTTCTACTTTGAAGGACCGTTCTCTGGAATGTTTATCATACCAGGCCTTTTGCTCTTCCTGAGCATTCTTTAGGTTTTCTTTAGCAAGGGCTAAAGAGTGTCGGAGGGTGCTTTGTAGGTTGCTTACAAAGTCTAGAATGTTAGTTCCTGGAGAAGGCGTAAACCCCTCCCATTGCTGCTTCACCAACTGTAATGGCCCCTTAACCTCGCGGCCATACACAAGTTCAAATGGTGAAAACCCTAAACTGGGATGTGGTACAGCCCTGTAGGCAAAAAGCAACTGCTGCAACACTAGGTCCCAATCATTGGAGTGTTCATTTACAAATTTACGTATCATGGCCCCCAAAGTTCCATTAAACCTCTCCACCAGGCCATTGGTTTCATGGTGGTAAGGGGTGGCAACCAAGTGATTCACCCCATGAGCTTCCCACAGGTTTTCCATGGTCCCTGCCAGGAAGTTAGTTCCCGAATCTGTAAGGATGTCGGAGGGCCAACCTATCCTGGCAAAAATGTCTGTTAATGCCTGGCACACACTTTTAGCCCTGGTGTTGCTTAAGGGTACTGCTTCCGGCCATCGGGTAGCAAAATCCATGAAAGTCAGTACGTACTACTTTCCTCTGGGTGTCTTCTTTGGGAAAGGACCCAGAATATCCACAGCTATGCGCTGAAATGGGACCTCAATTATGGGTAGTGGCTGGAGAGGGGCTTTAACCTGGTCTTGGGGCTTTCCCACTCGTTGGCACACCTCACAAGACCGGACATATTTAGCAACGTCCTTGCCCATTCCCTCCCAGTGGAAGGACTTCCCCAACCGGTCTTTGGTTCTGTTCACCCCAGAATGGCCACTGGGATGATCATGGGCTAAGCCCAAGAGCTTTACCCGATACTTAGTGGGAACTACCAACTGTCTTTGAGGATGCCAGTCTTCCTGGTGCCCATCAGAAAGAGTCTCCTTGTATAAAAGTCCTTGTTCTACAACAAACCGGGATCGGTTAGAAGAACTGAGAGGCGGTGGGGTGCTCCGCGCCGCCGCCCAAGCTTTCTGAAGGCTGTCATCTGCTTCCTGCTCGGCCTGGATCTGTTCCCTTGATGCTAGAGACATCAGTTCCTCCTTGGACTGTGGACTGGGGCTTGGTCCCTCTGGAAGCGATGCAGGTGCTGGGGCTGTTTCCATTGACTGTGAACCGCTGTCCGCTGGTGCACTATGTGGTATCTCAGGCTCTGGCTGAGCCTCTTGGGTAGGGTTATCTGCTGCTTCCACCAGGTCAGGCTCGCTGGTGCCCTCTGGCATTGGAGTTGTAGACGGGTTTGCAAGCGCTGGACTTACTGCTGGCAATGGTTCTGGGACTGGCTTAGGCTGGGTCTCTGGAATTGGATCCACTACGGCTGTTGCAGCCGTTGGCAGGGGATCCGGTTCCACCACCGTTGTTTGGGTCTCTGGTAACACAGACAGGGCCCTGGTGGAAGGCTCAGGAACAGGGATGGGGGTAAAAGCTTGCTTAGCCTTTGCTACTTCCAGTTCATGCTTCCTTTCTTTTTCTCTCTCCTCCATCTCTTTTTCTTTCAGCTCCATCTCTCTCTGGTGGGCCTCCTCTTTGGCTTTTTCTTCTCTTTCTTTTAGCTCCATCTCTCTCTTGTGGGCCCCCTCTTTGGCTTTCTCTTCTCTGTCTCTCAGCTCTATCTCTTTTTCTTTCAGCTCCATAGCTCTCTTGTGGGCCTCCTCTTTGGCTTTTTCTTCTTTTGTAGTCATTTTCCTGTTTTCTTGTGCTGGGTCACCCCCTCTGCAGTTGACTGAAACTGGGAAGCTTTCAGCTCTGGCTGCTGCTGAGTTAACAGAGACTTTCTAACTAGCTCCTCCCGGGGATGTAAAAAGAAAAAAAACAATTCAGCTTGTAGATTCCTTTTACCAGTCAAGTTTGCTCATTTGAACACTTCTCTTAACAAAGGACCTTGTTAAAAAAACTTAACACCTCTGCCTTCAGGCAAGGAGAGATAAGATATGCATCTATCTACCTCCAGCTCGGCTTTCCAAGCAGCTAGAAGGAAAAAAAAATCTCACTGGCTTTTGGGTTTAAAATGATCCCACCGCTCTACCACCATGTCAAGGCTGGATCCCCACTTTGAACTTTAGGGTACAAATGTAGGGGCCTGCACGAAAACTTCTAAGCTTAACTACCAGCTTAGCTCTGGTTCCGCTGCCACCATCAATTTTCCCTCCCTGGGAAGCCTTGAAAAACCTTCACCAATTCCCTGGTGAATACAGATCCAAACCCCTTGGATTTTAAAACAAGGAGAAATTAACCATTCCCCCTCCTTCCTCCCACCAACTCCTGGTGAATACAGTTCCAACCCCCCTGGGATCTACAACAGGGAGAAATTAACCAGCCCCCCTCCTTCCTCCCACCAACTCCTGGTGAATCAAGATCCAAACCCCTTGGATCTTAAAACAAGGAAAAATCAATCAGGTTCTAAAAAGAAAGCTTTTAATTAAAGAAAAAAAGGTAGAAATCATCTCTGTAAAATCAGTATGGAAATTAACCTTACAGGGTAATCAAACTTAAAGAGCTCAGAGGACTCCCCTCTAGCCTCAGGTTCAAAGTACAGCAAACAAAGATAAACACTCTAAAAGGTACATTTACAAGTTGAGAAAACAAAGGAAAACTAACACGCCTTGCCTGGCTATTTACTTACAAGTTTGAAATAGGGGAGACTTGTTTAGAAAGATGTGGAGAACCTGGATTGATGTCTGGTCCCTCTCAGTCCCGAGAGCGAACACACAACCAAACAAAGAACACAAACAAAAGCCTTCCCCCCCCCCAAGATTTGAAAGTATCTTGTCCCCTTATTGGTCCTTTCGGTCAGATGCCAGCCAGGTTACCTGAGCTTCTTAACCCTTTACAGGGAAAAGGATTTTGGAGTCTCTGGCCAGGAGGGATTTTATAGTACTGTACACAGGACAGCTGTTACCCTTCCCTTTATAGTTATGACACCTTCACTGGCGGTTTTCAAAAGGAGGCTTGATAGCCACCGGTCTTGGATGGTTTAGACCCAACAAATCCTGCATCTTGGCAGGGAGTTAGACTAGATGACTCTTGCGGTCCCTTCTAACCCTTTGATTCTATAATTCTATGCAGGGACACCCTGTTCTTTAGGTGCCCAGCAAATACAAAGGGCAGCCTTGGGGAATAGGGCACTGAAAGCTGTAGAAAAAATGGCAGCTGTATGAGGCATTGACTCATACAGCTGGCCTTGGGATGAGGCTCAGCACTTCGAAATGCAGCAATCAAGAGCCCTCAGTTTAATTCTGAGCAGCTTACCCTGGAGCTGACAACAGTATTTTTCTAGATCTTGATATGTTAAAACGAGGGAATTGCTCCTTGAGGCAGCTGAACCTGAAAGCCAGGAAAGCTCAGCAGGAATTGCAGGTGACTGTGCAGTGTTGAGCCAGCTAACAGCAACCAGAAGAACAGCCAGCACTTGCTAGGTTTCGCTCTAGTAAACGTCCATATTCGTGCTTTATACTGTTGGCGGAGGGGGGGGGTCAGTGTTTCTCTAAGCACTCAGGCCTGAAGAGATTTTAAAAAAAGGAAATACCATGGAAAGAAAATATTTCCTTTCTGCCATCTTGCGTGGTGCCATATTTCTAGACGATTGCTATGCTCGTTTCGCCTGTTTCTTGTTTCCGCTCAGGCTGTCTTCTGTTCCTTTAAGTTATAATAACCATGAAAAAAATCTATGTTGTATATGGAATCCTTTTAGAAGTTACTATGGCCTTTTACAAATCCATGCTTACCTGTCCTTAAATAATGACTTTATCGGCTGTGAATGCTTGTGTGTTCTTCTTGTCACACAATAAAATTGTGCATATCCACCTCTTCACGTTGTTGTTATTTATTGGTATTCTAGAAATGCCGAGAGGCCCCAACTGGGACCGGAACTCCATTGTGCTAGGTGCTGCACAAACAGAGTAAGAGACAACATCTGCCCCAAACTGGTTATAGTCTATGAGCTTCATATTAGTTGCTTTATCGGGGCCGGCAGCACCCATAATTCTTGCTGCCTTCGGTGGTGGGGTCAGAAGTCTGTGCTGAAGTGTTGGAGGTGCTGAGCTGTTGGGAAAGGCCTGTACTCTGAGGTTATGTCTACCCTGAAGCTGGGAGTGAGCCTCCCAGCCCAGGGAGTCAGCTCGCGCTGCCTCCACTCAAGCTAGTCTGATAAAAGTAGCAGTGTGGGCATTGTAGCTTGGGTGGCAGCTGTGCTGAAGCCCACCCAACCTTCCTGGGTATGAGCTTGGGTGGCTATCCCGAGTCTCTGCCAGAGCCGCAGGCTAGCCCACTGCTATTTTTAGTGGGCTAGCTTGAGTGAAGCTCGCGTGGGTCTGTCCCTCTGGGCTGCACAGCTCACCCCCAGCTGCAGTGAAGACATATCCTGTATTGGCCAAGGTAACAGATGTCTAGCTCAGCCTGCTACATAAAACTGTTTATGACAGTCAGCAAAAACGAAGATAAATAGACTGGGGCAAGCTGGCTTGTTTAGGTTAAAAGTGATCAGGACGCTTCAAGGCTCCTGGTAAAGTCACAACTTGGCATGGCAACGAGCTAAAAGCGTCTGGAAACGGGAGAAAATGTTTATAGCTCAAATGATTGAAATGTGCTTAACTTGGTTAATGTGAATGGGAGGAGACACTCTTGGACATTATTTATCTCAGTTACTCAATGGGAGAGGGGAACATGTGGACCAAAAACATTGAGATTTACTATCATAGCTGCTATCCCCACCATATCCTGAGACCCCAGGATCCACCATGACACCACTAGGCCTTCATCATCCTGATCCTGAAGGTCATGCAGACCCGCCTGGGCCAGAGAGAGGGAGCCAAAAGACATTACCACTTCCCCCAGCTTCGCTAAGTTCTGAACATCACCTGGAATGTGAGCCAGGGTTCCTGCACTCTCACCCCTGCCCCATGTGTCCTTTTCCTTCCCCATCTCACTTCTTCTCTTCCAGATCTTTCTCTTTTGCCTTTTGTTCAATCACAGTCTGGCTCAGCTGGCCAAGACTGCATACTTTGCCATAAGCCTTGACCGGTAACACAGCTCAGAGCTATGCCCTCGGCAGCCAGATGCTGGTGCAGGTTTGGCAGGTCCCAGAATGGCTGATAAGACCGTGTGCTTGGCCTGGGTTTCTCCAGCAGCGAGGTTGCAAGTGGGAGTCAGCACCAGACAGAGAAGCAGCATCTTCTCTCTTTGCTGTTCTTCCCTCTCCCCTTATGTGTGTTGGTCTTGTTTTGTCTTCAAGGAAACAGGATCAGACTTTAACAAGAACAGCAATGACAGCAGCTGCAGCCCATCTCAACTAACTTCTTCACTTTCCCCCCCAAAAGGGCAGTTATTACCATCTTTAATACCAGCTAAAAGTATGTCAAGCAGGGGACTCCCCATAAAAACTCTCTCCAGCTAAAGGGAAAGGGATGTTGTTAAAATAAAAGCCTCACTTAATACCCCCATTCCTCATGCCTTAACTGGTTCTCCTGCTTTTTCAGTGGTGGTTGTTACAATGGGAGTAAGCCAGTAATAATTTGACACACAACCCTGGATTATGCTTACGTGTTTAATGTTGTACTGTAACAGTAAACAAGGGTTTCATTAACATCTCCCTTTTCAACATCAGCATTTCACCCGTCCCCTCCCCATTTTGAGTTCAAAATTTTCCCTACAAACTTTGATGATCTCTGACCTGATGTCCCCATTTTTAAGGAAAATTTATTTTTATTTGTTTATTAGTTTGTTTCGTGGGCTGATTGGTTATTTATTTAGATTTTAGAGAGGATGCAAAATCTTGCTTTAAAGCAGTGGCTCTCAACCTTTCTAGACTCCTGTACCCCTTTCAGAAGTCTGGTTTTTCATGTGTACCGCCAAGTTTCACCTCACTTAATAACTACTTGGTTATAAAAATCAGACCAAAATACAGAAGTGTCACAGAACACTATTACTGAAAAATTGCTCACTCTCTCATTTTTAACCATATAATTCTAAAATAAATCAATTGGCATATAAATATTGTACTATACATTTCAGTGTATAGTATATAGAGGAGTATAGATAAGTAATTGTATGAAATTTTAGTTTGTACTGACTTCACTAGTGCTTTTTATGTAGCCTGTTGTACAACTAGGCAAATATCTAGATGAGTTGATGTATCCCTTGGAAGATCTCTGTGCACCCCCAGGGGTATGTGCACCCCGGGTTGAGAACCACTGCTTTAATGAGGCGGCTGAAATCCTAGCTATTGAGTAACTAGCAGTCGCTCCATTATTTGAGTATGGGCCCATCACCAGAGTTTCTGGACACCTGTTCCCAAGAGCAGTTGTTCATCATTTTGTTTGATGAATTCAATGGGAGATCCTATAGCAGCTACAGGATGGGGCCCAAAATGGCATCAGGGGCCCAAGCTATAGTTCTGGTGTAGAAGACTGTATGCTACTGTTGCACCCCAGTGCATTGGGACGAGGTGCTCAAAAACAATGATGATAGGGGCTAGTACAGCATCTTTTACATCTTCCCCAATTCTGGCCCACATGCACAAGCAGGGCCGGCTCTGGCTTTTTTGCTGCCCCAAGCGCCAAAAAAAAACATGCAGGGCGGCCAGAGCAGCGAACCAAAAGAAAAAGGAAAAAAAAGGGCGACCGTGCCACCCGAGGATTGGAGGGAATGCTGCCCCTTAGAATCTACCGCCCCAAGCATGAGCTTGCTCAGCTGGTGCCTGGAGCCGGCCCTGTGCACAAGGGAGGGAAAGAAGTGGGATAAGCTGGTGTAAATCTGTCTATATAGTCTCTATGCCAGTCCAGGATTCCCCCACCTTGGTGGAATCCTTATTAGCCCCTTTAGGGGCAACAGCACACATTGACCTCATCAGGAACCAAGGATATGGCCCTATGTACAACAAAATGGATGGAGACATTCTAACTGTACAACCTGTGTGACTGGTGATATGACACTAGCAAGACAGCTTGGACTTTCAGATATGAAATTGATCTTGTGATATTGGCTGTCAGAAAAAAAGTTGCTGTTTTTTACCATGTGAGCTAACTGACCTTGCTGTGGAAAGGACTGAGAGAATTGCCAGCATGTTATTTTAAATCCATGGGTGGTCAGGGGAAGAGGGCTAGAACCCTCATTTTCTGGCTACAATTTCCTGGTATGAAGATTCCCTCCACATTCCTGAGCAGCACTTTGGAAGAACAGAAGAAGAGACAACAGCCAAACACTCTGTCCTGGCTCTTACACTGGGCTCAATATATGGTAGAACTGGACTCTGGAAGTAGATGTCTATGGAGTATAGACATGTTCAATAAAGCAGACAATTTTAATATCAAGTCTTATTACAAGTGTGGGAAAGGAGAAGCTGAGAACCAGCAACCAATTACAGCTTCCTGTCTACCTGCCCCAGCCTAGCTAAAACAGCCCAACTCGCCCCAACTGGCTATCTTCCTCAAGGGGCCATACACTAGTTGGAGCACAACCCACTCCAGCCACTCCTCCTCCCCACACCTGATGTGCCCTGTGCCAGGAGTGTGGGGTGGAAGGGGTAGGACTTGCTGGAGGAATCCTGAGAAGATTTGGGGGTAGTTTCAGCTCCTTTTGTGCCACCTGATCAGTGCAGAAGGAGCAGAACAGGACAGAGAATCTGCTCTCAAAGTATTAATTGTAGCCCATTGACCTCTTCAAAATGATGTTTGGCCCTGAGGCTGATAAGCTTGGACACCACGGATCTAACGGATACATATGGATATTCAGCCAATATATGAATCCTAGCACAAACACAAGTTGAGTCCCAAAATACATGTTCAATGTAAATTTCATTCCTTTGTGCCTCATAAAATGATCTATTTGTCTTTCTGTCCATCCAGTCATTTTAAATATTATACTAAGAGATACTTTTGGAATGCAGCTATTTTTGGAATAAAATCAAACATCTCTGATATTTAAAAATAAATGCAAAGTTCTGAAAATGTTTCAAAAACATTAACAATATTATGCCCAGTGGAGATGTGCTACACTTTCAAGATGCATAGTTTGTATTGACAACAGTTCAAATGTATTTATGTTGTCCCATCAAAAACTTGGTAGTTTCGACTTTCAAGAGGATGTTTTTTTAAACATCTATGGTAAATGGAGATTTTGACTTGCTGCCCAGGACGCGCTGAGAGCTGCTCCTTAAAAAGAGGGGAAAAAAACTAAAAGGATAATAAATCCCAACATTTTTCTCTATACAAGGGTTGTTTTAGATAAACTCGCAGCCACTTTAATTATGAATACTACACCCAAATTTCTTTACACCAGTGTTTCTCAATGACTGGTCCGTGGACCGGCACCAGTCCCTGAGATTTCCCTGGCACAGTTTAGGAAGGCAGCAAGCTGATCCCTGGTATCAAAAAGGTTGAGAAACACTGCTTTAGACTATTGTATTTAGTAAAAGACTTTTGACTCATCCATCATTATCCACACTTTACTGAGTTCACTTTAAACATCGCTGGCTAAAACTCCAATTTATCAAGCCTGTGTTGCCTTGCAGTTGTGGGATCATTTATTTTCATTCTGAAAGAGTTGATTTGTGTGTGTGTGTGTGTGTGTGCTGCACTGAGTTATTTGCCAGAGATTCACACTGCAGGGAACAAGCGCTTAAGAATTCACTGTGTTCATCTACCAGGCACACATGCAAAGAATTTCCTTTGGGGGTGCCACTTTTGCCCATGGGACATTAGGTCAGAAGGAAGCCAGCTCATGGAGGACTCAAATACAACAACTCAGTTTGCACCTTAAAGATAACATGGCATAACAATGGATCTGTCTATCTGTGGGTCTCTAAGATATCCCACAGATCTGAGGAGATCTCTCGCTGACTATGTGGGTGAGAGAGAAAAAATGAGCTTTTGCACATCTGGGTCAGGTGTGTACAAGGGGTGTTGTAATGCTCTGTCTATACTCCATCTTGAATTATGCTAGCAGCAGCCATGTACAAAACCTGTGTTCAAGTACCGTTGTCACTATCCTGGCTTCTTTGACCAGTATGGGGAGAGAGAGATTGTGTGGAGTAATGGCTATTTTAGTCTAGAGCATAGTTTCTAACGTGACTAATTAATACAGGGCCTGATTGCAGCCTCTTGCGGGAAAACTTGTGAGAAGGAGCTGAAGGGGAAGAAATCTCTGCAAAGTTCCTCCACAATTGCTCCATCAGGAGAAGAGAAGGGGCCAAACAGAGCTCCCTGCTTTTAAAGGTCCAGCCCAAGCCCCACCAAGGCCCCCCGTTTAAAAGTTTCAGCTCTGAGGAGGAAGAAAACTGCCTAGAGTTATTAAATAATCACTAGATCAGTTTGGGGCTGAACTAAAGAATCCCATTTTTTTCCATTCTGGATTGACCCGAAACAGAATGTTTTTGGTTTTTCTCACTGAAATTCATGCCCTCTCCCCACAGAAAATGTCATTTTGGGTCAAACGAAATGGTTTCTTTGACCTGAAACACCTTTTTTCATTTTGTTTCATTTTCAAGTGTTTTTTAGCCCTTAAAAATAATAATACCTGTAGCTACATTTCTAAATAAAATGTCCCTTTGAAACAAGAAAAAAAAATCAAAACCATTTCATTTTGAAAATGCCCAAAGGAAGCATTTGATTTTTTAGAAAAGCAAAAATCAATAGTTTTTTCTACCTGAATTGGTGAGTGGTTTCAGTCAACCCAAGCCTCCATTTTTCAGGGAATAAACTATTCATCCAGAAATGTTTGCCCAACTCTAATTGTGACAGATCTGTCTAATGCCTCTTACGCTCCCTGGAGCGATAGCATAGCTACACTGCTGGGTGCATTGGAGCAGGATGGAGTCTTGACTCTCTGCCCCTTCCCAGTCACCCACTGAAGATTGCTTCCCCCTGCAGGTAGAAAGGGGTGGCATGATGCACCAATACAAGGGTGTAAAGGGGTACTTTACACCCCTTTTGAATACACCCACAAGACAGGCCATGATCTGTGCCTGGTTGAGTTTGCATTTATTTTCTTATCTGAGTAAGCCTCACAATGAGCTGTGTGCTCTTATTGTACTATATTTTCAGGGCAGTTACCACAGGATGACATTTTTCATTGGTGCCATTTTACATAGATACTGTACTGTAAAGCAAGGCTGTGTCTATCTTTTCTGCATAAACCCAGCTCTGACTGGCTTATGTCTCACAGACCATATTAGGGCTCATTCTGAATTTTGGTATACTTTTTATTAGCCATGCATTGTTGGGGGGGTTTTCCCCTCAAGTTTGGATTAGTTTGATCCAGCCATTTAAATACCTTCATATGGATGCGATACAAGTTACAAAGTATAGGACAGTGGCAAAGTCGAGCATGAATCAGTCTTTGTAGGCATTGCTCTGGGGGTTGGGTTGGGTTGGGGCGGGGGTTGTCAGACATCCTTTATGATTGTTAAAAACAGTAATTCTTGGGAACACCAGCAGCCACTTATCAGGTTTCAAATGCATTGCATTCTTCCAGATGCTTTCTTTTCTTTTCTTTTCTTTTCTTTTCTTTTCTTTTCTTTTCTTTTCTTTTCTTTTCTTTCATACGTTTTTCAGGCTGACACTTGCATGCCCATTGTGCATCAATATTTAGTAATTAATATACTATACATCTGACTAATACATTGTGACCTATTCCTCAGGTAGCTGTTGTGCTCGCTTATGGGCCTTGGAGCCAGTGACTCCTATGTGCCAATCCAGGTTCTGACAGTGATTTCCTCTGAGATCTTGAACAAGTCACTTAACCCCTCTGTCTATTTAGCCATCTGGACAATGGGGATACTAATGCGTATGTACCTCACGGGGCTGTTGCAGGGATTACTGAGTGAACATTTGGAATCTTCAAAGCACTATGTAAGTGCTAAGTCTTCCTGGGCTACATTCTTTACTGACATAACTCCAGTGGAGTTGCACCCGCGGAACGTTTGGCCCATAATGGCCACACAAAGCACTGTTCACTTGGCCATGTGCTTTGCTGCATTCGGGGGAGAAAGTGCAGCACTGAAGGACAAGAGTGAGCAACCCTTGCAGAGTCAGAATCGGGGAGGAGATGGCAATGTTTTTTTCTCCCCCTAGCTCCTTTCTTTTTCTAATCATTCTCCACCGATGACAGCTGATTAATGGGGGGGGAGCTCCTGCCTATTTTTGTTCCTTGATAATGTTGGAAGGTCCAAAAGGGTTTTGTGCCTCCCCCAGAAAAATTAGAGGGGGTTGTTCCTTGTCTGTTGTTTACATTAGAAATTGAGGTCTAGTATCCTATGGAAGAACAAAGGAACATAGCAATCACTTAGCAGATCAGACGAATGATCCATCTAATCCAATATCTGGTCTCTGACAGTGCACACATTCTTCACAGGAAGATGGAAGAAACTATAGTGGATAATTATAGAATAACTTGCTCAGAGGCAAAGTTTCTTCCTAACCTCTTTTCATTTAGAGGTTGGCCTCTATCCTGAAGCATGAGCTTTATATCGCTAGCATAAAAATATACCCTATGTAAAATAATTATTGATAGTCTAATTATCCATATAAATGTCTAATCCATTTTTGAAATTGCTCTAAATTCTTGGCCTCAATAATACCTTGTGGCAATGAGTTCCATAGATTAAGTGTGCACTGTGTAAAACAGTATTTCACTGTAAATTTGTTGCTTTAAATTTTGTTGAATGCCACCTTATTTTGGGATTATGAGAAATCAGAGGCACATGATTTACCTTCTTTATATTGGTTGTGATTCTGTTTACCTCTTACAGATCCCATTTTATTCATCTCCTTTCTAACCTAAACAGGCCCTATCGTTTTAATCATTTCATGCCTCTTAGTTTTGTCTTGCATCTCTGAACTTCTGTATGGGAATTCTACTTCTGCTATTTATTTTATGAGAGAGGGTGAACAGAACTGAAGGTGAAACTCCAGATGGGACCATACCCTTCGTTTGTACAGTCAGATTTTGCTATCTTCAGTATTATTTTCTATCCCATTCCTTATGCATCCTAACGTTTTGTTTGGGCTTGTCATTCTGGCTGCACATTGAAAAGAGGTTTTCACTGAACTGTCCACAATGATACCGGGTCTCTTTCTTGAGTGGTTACAGTTGATTTAGGACCCAGCAATGAATTTGAGTAGGTCAAAGTATTCCTTTCAATGTGCATTTTCTTGCCTTTGTCTGTCTTGAATTTCATCTGCCATCGTGCTGCCGATTCATTTAGTGTTGCTAGGTCCCTCTAAAATTCCACACCGTCTTTGACCAACCGACATAAATTTATGTCATCTCCACATTCTGCTTCCTCGCTTTTCACTCCTTTTTGCCAGATCGTTAATACATATATTAAATAACACCAGTCCTAAGCCCTAGTTCAGCAAAGCATTTAAACACATGTTAGACTGACCTCCAATTCACTTCAATGAGACGTAAGCACATGCATAAAGTTAAGCCTTTGCTTAAGTGTCCTGTTGTCTAGGGATGAACTGCTGCATTGGGGTCCTTGTGTAGGACCTTAAACCATCTTACCTCTTGCATGTGAATGTTGAAAACTGATCATTCTTCCTCTTTGTTTTCTGTTTCTTAGCCAGTTTCCAATCCCTGATAGTACCTTTGTTTTTACCCAGGACTACTTGGTTTCTTTAAAAACTGCTTGTGTGGGACTTTGCCAAAGGTTGTTAGAAGGTCCAGAAAAACTATGTCAGCTGGTTCTCCTTTATACGCCAAGATGATAAGGTAACCAGAGAACTCCTGAAACAATAATATTACAAGAGACTGAAAGCTGAACAATCCAGAAAGGAAGAAATTTTTATTCAGATTGTTTAAAATTCTCAATTAGAGTGTTTGTTGTTGTTGTTTTGGATGTTTTGGTTTTCTTGTTGTTCTTGTTGTTCAAACCTTTTAAACTTTAATTCCTAATGAAAACTTGGGAGAAAGAGCATCTGCGTTGAAACTCCAGCCACCCTGCCACTTTAAATAAGGTGTGAGAGCTCCCAATAAACATCCAAGGAAGTCATCCAACAAAGCCAGAGAAGACCAGAAGTGACATTCCTGAAATTTCTATGGTAAAAACAAGCAGAGGGCTGGGGAGGATGGGGGTGGAGGAGCTGATTATTTAAAAACATCTTTCAAATTAGTTTTACACATTAAAGTAGCAAAAATGGCAAAACCCCAACTTCTGTAAAATCCTTTGCCATTTACCTTAGAAGTAAATCAATGGACTTTTTGTTAAAATGGCCATTAATTTTTATTAACCTCTCTCAAGGCTTCTGTGAGCTGAGAGAGCTGTTTTTTATTTTTTTAAGGCACAAATATGAAGCTAATTTTGTTGATCTCATTCTCTCAGAAAACTCAATCCTGCAGTTTTCATGCAGACTCCCAATTAGTTCCATATAGGATGATGTCAGTGGTCCGTGGGACTACCCATGTGCATAAAGTTAAGCAGGATTGGGGCCAAAGTCTTTATCGCGTCTTGTCTGATCTCAAAATGGTCAAATTTCCAAACAGTAATGAGAAAACCATCAGCATTTTTCAGGTCTGCTTTTCATTCTGAACCCAAAAGCCAGTGGGTTCATGGGCTGCGCTAAAAGGGATTCTAGTTGGAGCTGTTTGTTATGAGTTTGTTTAAGATATTTGTACAATCATGATTATGAAATATAAATAGTGATATTTTGGATGTTGTGTCTGTATGGGAATATTACTCCATAAAGCCAGAGAATCATATTGCGGGAGCTGCTCAGAAAAGAGAGGTTTCTACATCTGGCAACATGGGATTTCATGACTGTAAAGTAAAAATGATATTATGCACATATCCAAACATAAACACATTGTAAAGTGCATTCAGCCCAGATTCCAAACACATTGAACACTGCATGATTTAATGATGGATAAACTCACAATAATGTCCCAATGGGGGGAACTACAGACTGCAAAATGACAGCTGCTATCATTCCAAAACAAGTAATTGTTTATAAATGAATATTTTTCATGATAAATTATTGAATTACATGAAAATCAGATGACCGCCTGCTGCCAAATTTGTTTTCAGTTTCACAAGACAGAATGGAATGTGCTGCAGACAGTGAGTGAAATTAAAAGCTGCTGGTCTTTTCCCACAAAGGGCTGATATTCTCTCATAGATGTTTCCCAATGCCTCATAAACCTGCAAAATAGTAGTCCTGGGGAATGGCTATCTGGCTTGTTATCCAAAATATTTTCGATATATAGGGTTTCAGGGAATCTCTGCCTAATCTGAGCCAGTTGTAGAAGAGAGGTCAGATTTCATATTTATCTGACATTGATTTCTAGTTCAAATCCACAGCGCCCCAGTATCTGTGATAACTATTGGCAACTTAAAAGCACACTGTAAAGGTATAATTTAATGCTGTTTCAGTTTGCTTTTTATTCTCTATTGTTTGCAATTGAGAAGTCTGAAAATACATTTTTCTCTCCCAATTTCTGTCTTGTTTGAATTGGCAAGCCCTCACATTTCCCCCATGTTTTGAATGGAGTTGACATTAACCTGATGTAGCTGTTTTGATTGAGACAAATCCTGAAGTCCTGGCTTGGGCAAAACTCTCAGTAAAGTCAATGGGAGTTTTGTAAGACTAGGGGATAGAGACATCAGGGTTTGGCCCTTTATTAACCATGCTTTTAAGTTACACAGCACTTTCTCTTGCCATACCATCCTTGTTTGTGTACAAAAATCAACTGTAGTCAGCACAGCTCTGTGAATAGTGTTTGTCACTAATCTGCTGCTGCAAAATCAACAAGGGGAACACAAAGCCGTATCTAAGCCAAACAAGCCACCAGGGCTGCTAAGCTGAAGGTCTGTGGGCTTCCTAGCTTGTAGAGTCAAGGCATCTGATCTTCATTCTAAAGGCAAAGCACTGCCTTAGATGACTTCCTATGACTGCTCCCTTGCCACAGGTTTGGGACTCCACTGTCTTCCTCAGCTGAGAACTTTAAGTGAGCCACAGTCCAAAACAGGGTGTCCTTGGCTGGCCTCCACAATGGCCTAGTTAGAGCTGTGAGAAAACTAACAGCTTTGCAGTGTATACTAGTCTTGGCAAAGAATTCTGGGGAGGTTGGTTTGCAGGGGTTCAAGTCCCATGAGGTGCTGCAAAATTTGGGCTCAGTTACCAAGATGGCCCAGCTTTGGCTATCATTCCTCTCTTTGCATTCCTCCACCAGCTTCCGCTTCTGTATTGCATCAAACCTCAGTTACATGTATTCACTATCAATGCCTTTCACAGCCCTAACCCCACCCTACCCTTCATCTCTCATTCACTATGAAGATGTCAACTCCTGCCTCCAATTGGTCCATCACCCACTTGCTACATTTTCAAACAAGCACCTCTGTGTGTTCTCCCATGGGTGCCCCTCATGTGTGGGAGACATTCCTCATAAACATCCACAAAGCTACCTCATTCTTCCTCATCAAATCCCTACTTCAAACTCTACTTTGCTGCGACACCTACAAAAAGCTTGACTGCGGTTAGGCTGCTGGTGTCCTGAGACCACTGCCCATCATGCTGACCAGTATTGTCTTGTTGTATACAAATAAACACTAATGTCTTCAGTTTCATTCTGAAGACATCCAGACCTCCTTCATACTGGAAACATTCTCTCCCTAACATGCCCCTTACTTTTAGTTCTCTTTTAGGGGAGATGCTCAGTGGCCTTGTAGCCCCTACCTGCCACTGGCTTAGGGGACAGCCATTTGTCTCATTCCTCTTTCCTGGTACACAAGATAAGACATGGGGGCAGTGGGTCTGAACACGCCTCCCAGTCTCCTTTTGGGCTACTTGGTATTCCAGCCACCTCCAGAACCCCCGGTGGGGCCTCTCATAAGCTCTCCTTTGTCTATGCAGCTCCATAACTGCCAGCCAAAGAGCTGGGGAATTTTTTCATATGGTCTTCTGTGCCATTAATGCAGCCTTTCTCTTGGATCACTCAGCCCGTGCTGGAGAGTAGAGGGCATTTTGGGGATTCAGTAGTCAAGAAGGTCATGGATATTGATCCCTTGAGTGAGCTCTTGGACGTTTCCAAATACAGAGCAAGATACAGTCCCTGCTCCAAAGAGTGTGCAACCTAAACTGATGAGATTATAGCAACTGGATTGCTAGATGTCAAATTTGGTGTCAACTTGACAGTTACCCTGTAACGTTTACAGTTTTGTTAGGATATGGGCTCTAGTAAGAGTTACTTCATCAAGACGCTACTGCAGTGCACAACAACTTTACTGAACTACCAACTTACAAACAGTGCTACATATCTTACATGTCAGTAGATTGGCCTCTCAGAGTTAGTAAGACAACTCCCACCTGTTTATGCTCTCTGTATGTGTGTATATATATCTCCTCAATATATGTTCCATTCTATATGCATCCGAAGAAGTGGGCTGTAGTCCATGAAAGCTTATGCTCTAATAAATTTGTTAGTCTCTAAGGTGCCACAAGTACTCCTGTTCTTCTTTTTGCGGATACAGACTAACACGGCTGTTACTCTGAAACCAGTAGATGGTTTATCTATCTATCTATCTATCAAATAGGATGGCTTGTTTATCTATAGCACCTACTAGAAAAACAACTGCCAATCTTCCCCTAATTAAGGCAGATTTTTATAGAAAACGTTTTTTGTTGTTCCCCCGGCCTGCCCTTCTGTCCATCCTTAGACTGTGAGCTCCTCAGGGCAAGGACCATCCCTTCTTGTACATCTGGAAAGTGCCTAGCCCATTGTGGGTACTACTGCAAACAACTAGTGACAAAGAAAGACTATCCAAAACCTGGTTACAGTTATAATGGGAAGTTAATGGAATACCAATGAGTTTATGAAATGAAGATTAAAAAATCCAGCTCTAACCATAATACAGTTGGACTAGCTGTCATAGATGCAGGAATCAAATGCATTTGAGTCTTCCTAGTATGAGGATGGGTGCAGATTCACCCTGGGTGAATGACTTTAAAGGCTAGAAATTGAAGACTGGTGTCTGCTCCTCCCTCTCCTTCTCCCCCCCCCCTTTTTTTTTTTTATTAAATTGCATTGAAGATTACTTCCTAGAGCCTGGTAGTGCTGTGAGTGAATTCTGATGTTATTATGTCAGACCCTGGCGATACATATCTCTTCACAATTCAAGCATTCACCACTTTAATAGTTTTTGCTCGGTGAAAGCTTGTATGTGATGACCCTGCCTGTCAGTTGCTTCTGGATATGGCATTACACTTCTTTTGATGTTTTTTCTCAGAGCCATTTGGACATATCACCTTGTGATGAGCTTCAGATTTAGGAAAACCTGCTGGTTTTCACTGATAAAGGCAGTGGGCCCCAAACAAACAGTTTTCTGCCAGACTTGACTGTCTAATACAGGGCTGGATAAAGAGGGCTTAGTTTCTCTATCAGGAGCGGAAGTGAAGCGTAGAAGTAGAGTGCGGCTTTTAGTCTTTGCTGATCGATAGATAACGGCCTCACAAATCCTACTCAGGGGTTGCATTATCAGGAAACAAAAAGCATCTTCAGATCCAGAGATAATCAGTGTCCAGGTTAACATTAAAGCAAGAAATGATTACAAGAAAGTACTGATATTAAACTGCAATATGCCACAGGCGATAGGAATTTTACATTCAGCATTCAAATGCTTTCAGCTTTCAATGGCTAGGTATGTTTCACTAAATCCAGGTTCTGGAATGTTAATTTGTGCCTCATCACTACTAATGGGCCAGGAATTATGACATGTTTTATGTTATCATTCATTTAAAACAGATAGTTTAGATTTCAGCCACAAGCTGAAGTTTATATATATATATTATATTTATTACAAACAACAGTGAACGCTTAAAAGCCATTATTTTAAATCTAAATGACGTTGTGTTTAGTATCCATTTCCTCCAACTCTGAAATGGGCAGCCTGTGGAATCTGTCATCTTTCTCTGTAATTCTCGTGGATTCAAAGTGACAACTCCTAGTAAGTAACCAGAAACGAGAGAAAGTACGGAGCCGCGTTCCAACGAATTGTTTTACATTACTAAAGTTTAGTGGGAGCATCTGACGGAACAAAAGCAATGTAGCTGAGAAGAGAATATTATGTAGTAAATCATTGGCTATTATCAGCATTGACAAAACAGTGTTGTTGTTTTTTTTAAAAAAAGGGAGAACTTGTTGAAACAACCAGCCACCAGTGCCGGAGCTAAGCATTAACCTCTGGAAAGTACTATGGGCTAGACAGTGCCTGAAGGCATTGCCCTGTGTAAGGAGCAGTGCACAGTTATCCCACAGCCCAATATAGGGAGTGTGACTCAACCACAATCCTTAACCTGCTCCTCAGTTGCTTCTAATGAGTAAGTAATCCACTAGCGGCCTTACCAGAAGCAGTTTGCCTCTTCTCCCCCTATGTTGCCTCAGCTGTGCTGCCTGGCACAGCTAGAACCCAGGTTCTGCCCAGTCCCCACCTGTGTGTGCGGAAAGGACACATGCCAGATATGGCGTCCCTAGGCAGTCACATAAGGCTGGTTCCACAAAACTAACTGAAGTGGAACACAGTTCCCCCCCTTTCTACCCCACCCCGAACACATGCTCCTACCCACTCATACAGCAGATCACCTCCCAAAAAACCTGATGACTACTAACTTAGTTTCCATGGAGCATGGCATTTAGGAGGGAGCCTTCCAGCTCGGGTCCACAAACTCGCTCTAGCCAAAACAAAACTCTCCTGCTCATCAGCCCTCCTGACCAATAAACAGTCCTGCTGATGGGATGGGGGCCAGGCTCTCCTCAACACAAATATTTAACTGATGCTAATCAGGTTATGTAGGAGCCAAGAAGGGGCATATTGAAGAGACATCCCTAAACAGAGGACCTTTTGTACTTCCACCACTCAAGATCTTGACCAGTAAAACCAAGACCTGAAATTTAATACTATTATCACGTATTTGTAGTAAAGGCAGTAGCTAGAAAACCCAGTCAAGATTGTGGACCCATTTTTCTAGGCAGATAGAGATAGTCCCTGTCCCAAAGACCTTACAATCTGAATAAGCATAGAGGAACTGCAATATAATATATCTATGAAGCCTTGGCTTCAAACAGAAATAAAGAAAGCAATGCAGTGAATTTTCAGGTGCTTCATATTTTAATTTTCAGCTTTCTACTCAAGTAAAAAGTTTTAGGCTATAATTCAGCCTCCGCTTGGAGAATAATTTTGACCTTGAAAATCTGATTTTATGATCAGAAACACATGTAGAATAGCATTTAAAGGCAGCATAGACTGCAGCATGATTTTATGGGGAGCTTGGGTATGCCCTTCAGAGTAATTGGGATGTGGAATGTGGAAGTAGCTTTTACAGGAAAGTAGGGCTAAGGCCTCCTGTAGCCAGCCTCAGGCAACACAGTGAGTATAATATCAAGAAGAATTCACATTCAACTTGATAATAAGGTTCATGAGCATGTTAATTAAATGAAATCTCACATCCCGGGCCCTGTTGTTTTAGCCATTAAGAGTACACAATAGCAACATGATTTTTTTCCTCTCCAGCTGTCACTATTCATTTCATTTCCATGGTTTTAAACAAGCTAAGGAACGAGTGCAAAAGTGAACTCCCTCGCCCTCACTAATGCTGGCTTGTCTTCATATTCATTTCAGGCACTAGTTGGCAACAAGGTTTTTTTCCTTTAATTATAATTAGTTCAAATAGGTTGGCCTCACCATTTTCCCCTCTGCTGAGGCACCATTTTCACTAGGCAGGGCTAGAGGGTGGATCAAAAAATGGAGCCCACTCAGTTCTGATTGTTTGAGGCTTTCCTCTGCTAAAAGTAGGAAAAAATTGGATGTTTTGAAATACAATTGGAGCACTTTGCAGGATGCAGAGATGCTAACTGGATCAGAACCATCACAGTACCTGTGCACGGGGGCAGGACACTGAGAATCTCTGTAGAGGGATGCCACACCTTCTGTGAAGTATGTTGCTCTCTGAAGCACTATAGGTGCAGACAGGGCATGGTGGCAGGCCAGGGGTGAGATAAGCTGTGGGTCCAATGGACTTTGTGGATCTACTGGTTCAATCAGTCGGCCTGAAAAATCAGATTCTTGATGGAAGGGTACTGCTAAATCAAAGTGCAACAGGGAACATAGTCAGCAGCAATATTGCTATTTGGAGAGTTCTTTGTTCTCTTTCTCTCTATATGAGACAAAGCAGCTGTTCTCTGAGCTTATTAGCATCCTATCTATGTTTCATAAATCCAGTTTGAGCACAGTTAAAGAGAGGAAGAAAACGTCATTCTATTCTGGTGACATATTGTCTGGAACGTTGTAATCATGACAGCAAAAATCTCGCATGTATCACAAGAGGTGGGCTGTAAATCTTTGTGCTCCTCACTGCTGGATCTGCTGTGCACCGGGATGTAATGGAGTCCTGACCACATACCCCTCTGGGGTCACACTTTTCTTATGCCAGTTGCAAGTTTGGCAAAGAAGCCACTCTACTGGCTCTCCAACATCCAGGCATCTGGATATTGGGTGATCCTCTTTTGGCTGGCTCCTGCAGCTTTAGAGCCACCTTGCGCTGACAGTTGTCATATCTAAGGCTCATATGATAAACTCATCCTGTATTTTGGGGGCTACCAGTCAAGTCGAGCTACTAATTTACTTTCTGGAACTTTGGTGGTACCTAGAGGTGAGTTGGTATTTTGACTCCAGTATGTCTCTAATATGCACGTAACACATGAAATGTTTTGCCTCAAGGGTTCGAACACTACACTTTCAAGCCTGTTCTGCTTGAGGAATGTTTCATCTAAGTGGTAGGCTCTGGCTGACTTGTCTGTGCTTGCGTGGGTGAGTTCTACAGACCCACTAGAACTGCTCAGGCCTCCTCTCAAAGGCTGTGATTTTTGGTTGGGGGTAGAGTTTATTGTGTTGACTTCTATTTTTAAAAAAAAAAAGAATGTTCCATATTTAATCCAGGCCAGAAATGGAAAAAGGAAACGATTTACTTTCCCAATCAAAAGAACCCGGGCCAGATCCTCATCTGGTGTAAGTCAGCATAGCTCTACTGACTTCAATGGAATTATGCTGGTTCTAACACGCTCAGCATTTAGCCTTTTTTTTTTTTTTTAAATACACTAATGAGCCACCCTGCTAAGCATAAAAATAGGAGTCATTTACCCTTAAGGAGCATTTAGTGACAATCTGCATTATCTTTATGTGCAAACAGATAGCTTTGTATATGCAAAAAAACTAAAAAAAAAAATTTAACCTTCTATTATCTTTTGGGACATTTCTCCTAAGATTCCACAACTGGAACTCCCATTTAAGTCAACTTTAGTTCTTGGTAGACAAGCATTAAGCCCTATATAGTCTTAAGAAATGTAATTTCATTATAACAAGGAGGTGGGGGCTGTAATCAGCTCTTTTAAAAATGGCTTCAGATACTGGACAAAATGTTCCTCACTAATAACTGGCCTTACAGAGTAGAGGTTGCCTTTGAAGTACCAAATACGGATACATGATCCCATTTAATGACAGCACTTTAAATTACAGGCTGGTTAATTCTATGTGAATTCTTCTCATCTGTTTCATATTTCTAGTACACATTACTGTACAACGCACTGTATCCATTGCTGTTAGTGAAACCACTGTCCTAATCTACCGTTTTTCTCAGAATCTGATAATAATGGTTAACTTTACCTTAGGAGAGAACCTACAGGCAAACATGTCATGCATAGCACAGTTTGACTAAGAACAGATACATGCCACTGGTCATAAAGGGTAAACACTTAAGATATTTAACCCAGCTGAGCAGTACTAAATGGAAGGCAATGGTCATCTGGCTTTTGAATCACCTAATTGACATGTCAGAAAATAAGCATTTTATTGACAGAAGGTGATTGCAGAGAAAAGTCATTTTTCAGTTAAATAGCCAGATACTTCCCTTCCTCCTTCTCTTTGTATTCTTTGTGCTTGGGGTACATTTTGTTGAGAGAGTAAAACTACTGCAATCTGTGTCATTTTTGTGTTATTCTGCTAGCATGTCTCCATTTGATTTGTGGTGTTCCAAAGTGCAGTGATCTGCAGTGTATCCTGAAGAATACCACTGATACGCAGAGTTTCCACATTGCTTTAGATCAGGGGTCGGCAACGTTTGGCACGCGGCTCGCCAGGGTAAGCACCCTGGCAGGCCGGGCCAGTTTTATTTAACTGCTGACGTGGCAGGTTCGGCCGATCGCGGCCCCCACTGGCCGCGGTTTGCCGTCCCTGGCCAATGGGGGCGGCGAGAAGCCGTGGCCAGCACATCGCTTGCCCGTGCTGCTTCCCGCTGCCCCCATTAGCCCAGGACGGCGAACCGTGGCCAGTGGGGGCCACGATCGACCGAACCTGCCGCGTCAGCAGGTAAACAAAACTGGCCCGGCCCGCCAGGGTGCTTACCCTGGCGAGCCGCGTGCCAAACGTTGCCGACCCCTGCTTTAGATTGCAGTTTTATAATTATTTTCTAGTGACGTCAGTTTGTACACAGATGACTCTCACCGTAGGTCATGATTCAGGTGTCATTAGACCAGCTGTTCTGATCCCACACAATTTAACAATAATCTTCATTCAAAGGGCCTGGTTCCAGTCTCTAACCAGTGTAAATCAGGAGGGGCGCACTGAAACCAATGGGTCAGATTCTCTTCTGCAGCCAACTTCTGCTGGGGGCCGTGGGGGAGGGGGAGAGGTGCATCAGGGAGCAACGACTCCTTGATTTTCTGTCTAGTCCCATTCTCAGCTATAGGTTAAAGCAGCCTAGGGGGATGTTCTTAGCTGTGCCCATGGGCTAGGGTCCCAAAGTGGTCATCCATCAGCTGGGGATAGCCAGAATGCATCACATACCAGCCACTCCCCTGCCCTGCCCTTCAGCACCCTGATCAGACTCGTCTTTGCTCCTAACACACCCCTTGCACCTATGGGGAGAGATTCATAGGAGCTGAATACACTGGCTCTGTGCCTACAGGAGTCTAGTCCACGCTGGGTGTAGCCTCAGCTAGGGGTTTGCAATCAGTCTCCACTCATTGGCACAAAGGAAGGAGTGCAGGCAGAGAATACAGTGTCAAACCAGGAGATTCAGCACAAAGTGAGCAGTGAGTTTTCTTCATAATACAGGAATCATCAATGGATCCCCATTATGAACCCAATTGAGCCCTCCCCTGGAAACCACCACAGAATGGTGGAGGATTGGGAGGGGATCTTGGGATGCACAGGGAAAAGAGACTACAGTTCTGCAGAGGGTCAGCCTCTCTGGTACTGTTCCTCTGGCCCCTCCATTCCCTAGCAGAAAAACTCCAGCTATCCTACTCTCATATATAAGTTTTATGAGATTGAGGGCACAAAGATCTAGTTAATGCTGCTTGAAAGAGAATTAAGTTAGGTGCAATCTGCTTGGATGTTCACTGTCTGTAGCAAGAAGAATGCTATGAGGAATACTGTAGCACCAGCCAAACCCTGCAGATCCTGATCCCCAGTGGTCATTCTTGAAGGGTCTTCTTCAGGGTCCCAAGGAGGGGTGGACACTGCTACAAAGGCTGCTTTCCTCCGCTACCCCATCCCTAGCTATAATGAGCCCACCACAGCCCCCTTCCTTGTGGAAGCTGAGGGGAAGATCAACTCTATAGGATGCCAGTACTGGAAAGGGAACATTACGTGACATAATGTCACAAATGTTTTTATTTTTTGTATCTTGCCCTAATCTGGTTCTGAAGTTTGGGTTTCACAGCTTTTTCTTGCCCTCCAAAGCAAGCAGATCCAACCTGACTGTATCATGATTAACATTTAAATCAACTTAAACCACCCCCAACCTTATAAAAGCCTAAGTCATGCTTTCAGTCTCAAGAAAAATATTTCCGATTCCCATTCCCCTCAATTTTGTATTTTATTGTTGAATGTTCATACATTCTGACCCTTGATAAAGGCAAAATTGTGATCCCACATACTTTACTGACACGATGGAAAGGAATTATTAAAAGTCCCAGTTCAACAAGACACCTAAGTACATGCCTAACTTTAAGAATTTGAGTAATTACACTGACTTCAGTAATATGAAGAATCCTTTTTGGGGGGTTGGACATTGAACATATATTTATATTTTCATATTGTGGCATATGATGAATGCAGAAGGCTGTCCTTTTTTCCACTGCGTCCTAATTCACATACCTCGTTGTTCTATTTTTTGGTAACAGGTAGAAGCAGGAATGTGATGAATATCTAAACCCAATTCACTTGTGTTAAGTTTAGCATTTACATAAACCTCCAGCTAACAAAAGCACCTGCTATAGGTCAGCAACAAATTCTTACCTTTCTGGTGCTTGGCAGAGAAATTAAGTCTATTAGCCAATAATTTTTAAGGTGGAATAGTAAGGCAGGCTATTAATTCTATGAAAAGCCATACATAATCTCAATCTACTACTCATTATTAATATTAATTTTTATTAATACAGCACCCAAAAATGTGCTATATGCTTTACTGAACGAAAAGAAGGACGTGCATCTTGAAGAGCTTAGAATCTACAATCACTATCAGATTCCTCCCAAAGAGGAATGTTTTATTAACTAGAAAATGAGAATAGGCTACCTTAAATTATGTTTTAACCTGCCATTCTCCTCCTCCAAAATATGGGTATTACCATTAATAAAGAGAAACTCAAACATGGGGGTGGGAGCTGACTCATCGAATGACATCTGTGTCATGGTGAACTGGAACAGGAACTTTCATCATGACCGTGTATGTGAAACAGGGATTAGAACAAAATCAGTTAGTGGCATGAGAGGAGTTCACCCAGGATCGCCTGCTGTCAACAATAATGACAATGTCTCCAGGGTGGAAATGTTCTCACAAAAAAGGTAGCTCAGTCCCATGTTCCAGATTTGAAATTTTTCAGCTGATACCATCCATCCAATAATGGCATTGTGGCTCTCGTTAAAAGATGATAAACATCTCCACCACAGTGAAACCATTTTGCGTGGCCAACATGTATGATGCTGATTTTGTCTTGGCAGTGACTGCAGTAGAATTTCATTGAGCTTCTGTAGCATAGTTAAGAACCAGGCCTACGTGTCCTAGTTTTAAAACTCTTTTGGCTTGTATCTCCTCCAGATCTTTCTGTGTCCATTTTCAATAAGTTGAAACAGATACTCCCTTGTCATCCAACAACTAGAAGTACTGAGGGCTTCTTTGCAGTGGCAGTGGGATGCTGAAATCTCACTATTGCCTTGTCTCCAGCTGTCCTACTTGGATAAAGTTATTAAGAAAACAGCTATAAAAGAATTCCAACAGCATCTGATCTCTAGCATTATCCTAGAATTTTCCTATTCAGCCTTCTGGCATGTCTATGGCACAGATATAGCACTGTCAGCACTTTCCTTATAGCCACTTATAACCAAAAGTGGAACACCCATGCTGATCCTACTAGATCTGTCAGTGCTGTTCAACCATAAGTTATGCTGGCCTGCCTCCCTTGACTGGCAGGAGTCAATAGGCCCACTCTACGTTGGTTTCACTCATGATAGGCAGCTCTACCCAACCAGCTCTTGTGTCCAGATTCCAACAAGGCTCAGTCTTATTCTCTCTCCTATTCATCAGACTATTCAATGAAATTGTGAGTTGCTTGCGGCTCTGTTATTGACTCACAGGTCTCTCTCTCCTCCCCTGACCTTTCCCCATCAATTAAGACTTGCATCTCCTACTGTCTCTCTGACATCCCCTCCTGGATGCCACATGCCAGCTATGCTCAAAACATGTCAAAAACAGAACTCTTCATCAGTCTTCCAATATCATCCTTCCCGCTCCTTTCTCTGTTGATGTTGACAGCTCCATCATCTTCCCTGTCCCATAGGCCCACAATGTGGGTTTATTTTTGATTCCTCTCTCTCTCTCTCTCTTTCTCTCCTTCTCCTCATACACTGATTCTCTCTACAAGATTGTTTCAATTTGTGCCAACCACCAATGCTCCCAGAGGACCATTAGGGTAACTGGGGCTCACCAGGGTGCAGAGAAGTCCTGGCCACTCCACCTCCTCCTGGACACACCCCTATACCGTCCACCGGAGCAAAGGGATATAGAAGCCTCGACACCGATTCTATGACACCAGAGAGTCTCCCAACATTGGAATTAACCTCTTTTGGCCAGCTACATTGACTTTAGTGCCACTTTGTGCCAGCAGCGCTGAATAAAGTGGCCCCAGCACAGGGGCACAGATATTAGATTCTCCAGGCTACAACACCCACCAGTCACATGGTTTCAGTGCTTTGACAGCACATAGTGAGCGAGTGGTAGAACAGAACTGGCCAACGATTATCTGCTAGGCCATTCTACACAGGTATTTAGTGAGAAGGAAAAGGAGTGTGCTTTATGTCAGTGCTGTGCCCTAGTTTGAAAATCCAGATTTAATATCTTCCTCCTTAACGACATCCCAGGCTTGTTCTCCTGGAGATCTCAGCACCCTGAGCGCTCAGGGGACCTGGGCATGATTATCAAGCGCATACTGAGTCCCAGCTGGAGCATTCAACAGGCTACTTGTACCAGGGCCAGCCTTAAGAAAAATGGCACACTGGGCGAACTTGCATTTTGGTGCCCCTGGCCCCCGTGGGCGTGCCAAACCCCTCCCCATTGCCCGTGGCCTCCCATGGGCTCCCTAGGCTCCCTTCCCCCCTAACCCCTGCACGCCCCTCCTGAGCCCCTAACCCCTGCACTGTGTATGTCCCTTCACCCCAACCCCTGCCCTCCTCCTGCACCCCAATACCTGCCCCTCCTGAGCCTCTAACCTCTGCACTGTGCCCGCTTTACTCCTACCTGCTGCACCTCCCTCCTGAGCCCCTAATCTCTGCACTTACTCAAGCTGCTGAAAATACTGGTTCTAGTCTTACTGAAATCTCAAAGCAGTGACTATTGCATATAACTAAAACACTTACTAGATGTGCTTCCTTATAATTATAACCGATCTATTGTTACTTAAGATTAACCACTATTTCTAGTGATTTTTTTTAACTATTCTGTATATAACACTGCTCTACAGCCAAAATGCTTCTGAAATAAATGTAGTCAAACTTTACTAATTCTGGGTCACTGAGAACGAAAATGATGCTTAAAATTGTTGATTGGCTCTAGTTTTCAAGATATGCTATTGGGTCAGTATATATGACCCTTGACTTGGGAATGGCGGAGGATAAGTGAGTTATAAAGGGAAGGGATCTCAATTTAAACCAGAAATGACTAAAATACATCTTTGACTGGATCTATGAATAAATCTATGACTGGGTTTGGACAGTACTTGCTTTTTAGGCAAAACAATGAATGATGCAATCTGAAGCTGGTATTGCATCATACATGATATGAATTGCATCATGTTATTCCTAGAAGTCATGGATGATGCAATCATAACGAAGCTTACATCACTCTGCTGAACAAATTGCCCTATATCAGCTCTAGAAATCATAGTGTCATGCTCTCTTATTTGTCAGTGTTTGATTTTGCAAAGGGACACATTTCTGTTTAGCCAAAGTGAGCAGAGATGCCTCGTGCTTGTGTGAAGAGTGCAGATAACTTCTGCTATGTTTGTGGTGAAGTGACTTTTGCATCACAAAAGCGCAGTATAACCACTATGGTTAAGAAAGCCTATCACCTTTATTTTGGCTGCAAAATTGGAGATCAGGACAAGAGGTGGGCCCCACACATATGCTGCAACACTTGTGCAACAAATCTTCTCCAGTGGTTGAACAGGAAAAGGAAATCTATGCCTTTTGCAGTGCCAGTGATTTGGAGAAAGCCAACAGATCATACCAGCAATTGTTACTTCTGCATGATGCCTCCAGTTGGGAAAGGTGTGTCAAAGAAGAAAAAGTGGACTGTGCATTATCCAAACATTCCATCAGCTATACGCCCAGTACCCCACGGAGAAGGACTGCCGGTTCCTGATGCACCAGAATCATTCTCACTTGAGTCAGACGAGGAAGAGGCAGAGGATGAAACTTCTGGTCCTGAACCATCAATGTCACAGGACCCACATTTTCTCCCATCCTCCTCCTCTGAACCACACCTCATAACACAAGGTGAACTGAATGACCTTGTCAGGGATTTGGAACTACCCAAGAGTAAGGCAGAGCTGTGGGCTCCAGACTACAGCAGTGGAATCTCCTGGCAGGTGATGTTAGGGTTTCCATGTTCCGTGACTGTCAAAAGGATCTTGTCCCATTCCTCTTCATGGAAGGTGATCTTGTAGCCTGCAACAACATCGATGGTGTGATGGCAGCCCTCAACATCGTTCACGATCCAGATGAGTGGAGACTGTTCATTGATTCATCGAAGATGAATCTTAAAGCTGTTTTACTGCATAATGGCAATGTTTTGCCATCAATTCCAGTTGGTCATGCAGTCCATATGAAGGAAATCTATGACAACATGAAACAACTTTTGAGGTGCATAAACTATGACCAACATCAGTGACAGCTTTGTGGCAATTTGAAGGTTGTTGCTCTCTTGCTCGGTCTGCAGACTGGATACACAAAGTACTGCTGTTTTTTCTGCGAATGGGATAGTTGTGCAAGAGATTCCCACTACATCAAGAAAGATTGGCCACTCCGACAGTCATTGGAGCCTGGGAGGAAAAGTGTTCCGCATCCACCACTTGTTGAATCAAGGAAGATTTTGTTACCACCCTTACACATCAAGCTGGGGCTGATGAAGAACTTTGTCAAGGCCATTGACAAAACAAAAGCAGCTTTCAAGACGTCCGTGGAAAATTTCCAAGGTTAAGTGAAGCTAAGATAAAGGAAGGTGTCTTTGTTAGTCCTCAGATTCGTGAACTTCTTCGAGATGATGCATTTGACCATGCACTGCGTGGCAAGGAAAAGACGGCATGGAAAGCCTTCCAGTTAGTGGCAATAAATTTTCTCGGAAACAACAAGGCAGACAACTACAGGTTGTTGATGGAAAACCTCCTCAAGGCATACAAAAGCCTTGGTTGCAACATGTCACTAAAGATACATTTTTTGCACTCTCATCTAGATTTTTTTCCACCGAACTGCGGAGCAGTGAGCGACGAGCACGGCGAGCGATTTCACCAGGACATTGCAACAATGGAGAAACGCTATCAGGGCAAATGGAGCCCATCAATGCTTGCAGACTATTTCTGGACAGTGACAAGAGATGCTCCATTTAATGAATACAAGAGACAAGCCAAGAAGCACCAAGTAGACACTGAATAGGACTAAACTATGTACATAATAGTTTTTTGCCTTTTGTTTCATAATAAATTTTATTTATATAACCCTTTTGCTGATTTTTAAAGTGTTACATAAACAGGACAGGTGAAATATTATCATGTAAAGCAACCATAAACACATGAAAAGACCTAGGTTTACAATTTATGATTAAAACTCTATCTACACAATATACATAGACATAAAATGTAAAAACTTAAATATCTTAGAAACAGTAGCCAATCAGTTGTTTTCATTGTCATATTTGAATTCAGCACATCAAAATACATAATAAATAGCACATTTTATCTCTGAAGTAGATGACTTCTCAAAAATTGTAGACCAGTGTAATGTGAATACATACACATAGCGGTGAGTTAAATGCAGGTAGGTTTGAATTCACTCTTTAGTTAATTTTTAACTCTTTTAATGTAGGTGCTTGATTTTCAGTCTGTTCTTAACTAGGCCTCCCATCTTACACCTACAATTTTGCATGCAGACATTAGTTAATTTGTCTTCTTAGTACCGGATTTGAGTGTGCAATTCCTATTTAGATATTTAGAAATCCAAAAATGACCCTATTGTGTCTATGAATTACAGGTGTAACAAAGGAGGCCATTTTAAAAATAAAATACATGGGACAAATGTATGTCATGTATCTTATAACCCATACATGAAAATGAACCAGATGGGATGAAAGTATTACTCTATATAGAATATAGAAAATAAACTAGTAAATCTGAGAACTATGAAGTCACATAATTGGCAAAAAATGCTGATAGCTGATCAAATTAAATGTTGGAATACACTGACATGTACAACAGAATTGTATTTCCTGACTATATTGGATCCTTTTTCCTATTGGTAAGAAACAAAGATACAGGAGTTGCTATCAAAGCTAAACTCTCTTTTTATTTGGAAATAAGTTATTTCAAAAACCAATCGGGGAACAGTTCAGAATAACTGTATTATTATTACCCCAAACTTTCTAGTTTTGGTAAGACTTCTGTTGGTCTCTCTCTCTGTTTTCTTAGCTGGCTACAATTATAGAATTTTAAAAATACAGTACCCATAGTGAAGTATTTGGAGCTCAGAGAGTATTATTTAACGCAGGCCGGATAACATTCTGAAGGGAGGTGTTAAGTATGAAATCAAAAGAATTCACTTTGGATGCTCTGTTCCCTGCAGTGGGTCTCGTAGCATGTAACTGCATAGGCACATCATGATGGACACTTTTTACGGCAGATAACTGACATTATTAGTGCTATTGAAGTGTTCATTTGTTTTCCATCAGAGTGATGCACAATTTCCTGCATTCGTTGCCCTGGAGGTGTTCTCTGTTAAGAAAGAACGAAAGAAAGAACATTAATTTTGACTATTAACATATTCAGCCCAAATTAGCCATGTCAAGATTCATAAATAACTCATTTAGCTGCACTGGAGCAATAGTGAAAAGAAGCTACAGGATAAAAATCCAAATGAAGCAAAACAAATATACCTATCTCCTAGAGCTGGAAGGGACCCTGAAAGGTCATCAAGTCCAGCCCCCTGCCTTCACTAGCAGGACCAAGTACTGATTTTGCCCCAGATGGCCCCCTCAAAGATTGAGCTTACAACCCTGGGTTTAGCAGGCCAATGCTCAAACCACTGAGCTACCTCTCTGCTTTCTGGGAAGAATCCCACTAGACACATTTTCACAGGTTTTTATGCACCTAGTGAAGTGTTCTCACTCCACTTAATGAAATATGAATTATACCCATTTTAAAAGTGTTCTGGCAGGGAACTGAAAAATACAGCTAGTTTTTCACTTCTGAAGAGACAAGGCTCTAAAAATGTCTACGTGGAGCATTTAACAAGCACGAAGATGAGTGCGTCTCTCCAGTGCTTTGGAAATGTTGACTCACCCTTTCCTATATATAATTAAAAATACGGGGCAAGATCCTCAGTGGGTGTAATTTCACATAACTCCATTGAATTCAATGGAGCTGTACCGATTTACACCAGCTGAGAATCTGACCTCTGGATTTTCAGATTTTAAGTGCTGTCAGAAGAGTAGTTATGGCTGCAGTACAAAAAAGAGCCTAGTGTGGAAGAAGAATCTGCTTCCTATCTATATATTGTAAATGTTCCTGCATTGTTCCAATTAAAATGAATAACGCATGAAGGAGAAGAGACATAGGCTGATAGTTCAGCTGTAACAATTTGAGACCCTCATCCTGGAATTGGGGCTGTGTGACCACAAGAGTCTAATTCTGGGCCTTATAAGCCAAATAAATAAGTAAATACTGGCAGCCACAGTGTACAGTAAGTTAAAATAGTGTTCCAGTAAAACAGACACCAGTTTCCAGCGTCCTTATAAAGCTCCAGAGATTAATTGTTTATGTGTACAACTGGATCTTCTTGTCATAGCTTAGGGAAACAAACCCCTTTCATTATAATCGTCAAAATCAAAACTGTTTGAAATTTTGAGAGCTTATAAATGTCCACTAGATAACATTGAGTTCCTGTAAAAAAAATTTAAAAAAAATCTCTCCCTTCTTACAGGACAAATGCAAACCTAAAGTTCCAAGGCTATGCAATATACAGATATATCCACACCCATGTATATATCTGTCACACTTTACCAGTATGATGTACATATTTATATACATTATATACATTATAAAAAAGTTATTTTGAAAAGTCAGTAAGTCAAGCTCAAAAGTTAGGAAATGTCAGAATTAAGGTTGCATTTGTACAAAAATATACATCCCTCAAAAATTGCTGGTATTTTGACTTTTCATCTCAATTCGGAACTTCTCGCAGGACAGAAATTTTGATTTTTGTCAATGGGTTTCACAGCTCTATAACTAGACTTGGCAGAATTCAATTTTTGTATTTTATAATCTCAATGGATAATCTCAATGTTTCCTTTCAAGCAATTTGTATAAATGTTAAATTGTCACAGTTTCACGGAATTATGGGTTTTAAGCATTTTTTACATTTTTATCCATTTAAATTTTCACAGTTGTGGAAAATTATGGGGAGAGAGGTCAAACAATTTATTGACAATAGACCTTCAGATTCAAAAAGCTAAAGTTTATCATAATTAAAACACAACTTGTCAACATCACAGGCAGGGCTTTCTGGCTTTTTGGCCGCCCCAAGCAAAAAAAAAACGGGGCGGCCAGAACGGCAAAGCAAAAAAAAAACAAACCTGCGGCGCGGCTGGAGCACGGGTGCAGGGGAACCAGCTGGGGGGGAAAGGGAGAGGGAGCGGGTGGGTGGGAGAGAGAGAGAAGGGGGCGGCCAGGGCTACAACAGGGGCTCTGCCACGCGGCCCCTCCCGCTGCGCTGCCTCCTGCCGCAAGGGCTCCGCTCCGGTCGGCGGGGAGGAAAGGAAGAGGACTGCTCTGCAGGGCGCTCTGGTTCTCTGCGCCGCCGCCCCCCTACAGGGCGGCCGGAGCGGAACAAGAACCAAAAAAAAAAAAAAAGCGGCCGTGCCGCCCTAGGATTGGGCGGAATGCCGCCTCCAACAATCTGCCTCCCCAAGCACCAGCTTGCTCAGCTGGTGCCTGGAGCCGGCCCTGATCACAGGTCAAAATATACACAGTAAATAGCCTTAAATCAAACTCTAACAAATTCCTCAAGCAGCATTTTTCTCACTTTTCCTATCTGTACATTTTTATTACTAACAATGAAAATATTTTTTCATCAGTTTGTGTGTATATAGTGAAACCAACGTTTACTGGCATTTACTGATAAGAATCTAATCTTTCCAAGACTTTTATAACTTGGCCAAATTTGAGTGAATTTTCATGATAGCAGCAAAGCGCACATCCCACCACCACTGTCTCTCCTGCCCCTCCCCGGCCAAATTTCAAGCCCCTGTTCCAAAGCATGGACACACTACAGCTTCTTAATGAAATGGTTGTAAGATTCTTTTTACCATAGGCAAAACAATGTATTTTTCCCTAATCTCATTCTCAGAAGTGGCTGAACTGTTTTAGCTGAAATTGTCCCCAAAATTTCAGTCCGAGGCAGATATTCATATGGGAAATTTCATCCCAAATGGTTACATTTAGCCAAGTTATCAGCAACTGAAAGCAGGGTTTTAAAATGGGATGTGTTGGGCAACTTTAACTACAGGCAGCACTACCAGCTGCTCTTATAATATGCTTGGAAAATGTGTCAGATATATCCATGGATGGAAACAACTAGAGGAACTAGTTAAGAAGTAATTCATAAATGCCGCTGGAAATCATAGCTGTCTGGATGTACTCAGGGCTACATAGGTAAATTCATAATAAAGGCTGAGAATGAAGGAAGAACTATTTTACTCCAGGTGAAGCACAAGTCCAGCCCCCCAAGAGGACTCAAAAGACATCTCAAGCTTTACCCATTAAGCACTCCAGCCTCCATCATGACCCTACCCAGCTGGGACCAGTGGACTCCTTCTTCCTGCCTCTCCCACAAAGCCAGCAGCCTTTCTTCCTCTGCTCCTCCCAATCTTCCTGTCTCCTCCCAACAACCCCCCTACTAAGTAAGCCATTTACCGAGCAGACTCCCTCCATCTACCCAGCAAAACTCCTCCACTCCCCCCACCCAGTGTATCCCCTCCCTTGCATTCTCTATCCAGCAGATCCTCTTCTCCCACCCAAGCATCAGACATTCCCAGTCCTGCTTCCACGAGTCCCTAGATTCACCTTCAATGGAATGTGAATGGAATGGAAAAAGAAAACATCCAGTGTTCTTGACTCTGATGCTTTACTTTAATTTTGTTCACTACTTAATTTCCAAGATGTAAGGGGCCTTGAAAATAGGGTGACCAGATGTCCCGATTTCATAGGGACAGTCCCGATTTTTGGGTCTTTTTCTCATATAGGCTCCTATTACCCCCCACCCCCGTCCCGATTTTTCACACTTGCTGTCTGGTCACCCTACTTGAAAATAGGATGGATGACAAGTTGAATGACTGGCAGTCAGAGATAGACAGAGGCCTATCTTTCTCAAGGGCAGGGCCGGCTCTAGGCACCAGCAAAGCAAGCAGGTGCTTGGGGCGGCAAATTTGCAGGGGCGCAAGAATCCAGCGTAAGAGCTGAGAACCAACAGGGAGTCCTGGGAGCTGTAGTTCTTTGGTTAGCTCCCTGCCTATAGAGCCAGCCCTGGAGCAGGGAAAGAACTACATTTCCCAGCATTCCCGTGGCCGCAATTAACAGGAAAGGGAGGGGGAAGGAGTTGTAGAACTGAAACCTCATGCTGCAGCTTGCTGTAAATGGTAGGAACAGAGCCAGCTCTAGGTTTTTTGCCGCTCTCCTCTCCCCCCCCCCCCCGCCCTGGGCTCCCTCCTCACCCATGTGTTGCCCCAGCTCTGGACTCTCCCCTGCCCATACCCCCTGCTGCCCCAGCTCTGGCCCCCACCTGCACCCCCCACTGCCCCAGCCCTGGGTTCTCCCCCACCCGCATCTCCTGCCACCCCAGCCCTGGCCTCCACCCACACCCCCTGCCACCCCAGCCCTGGCCTCCACCCACATCTCCTGCCACCCCAGCCCTGGGCTCTCCCCCCACCCGCACGCCCTGCCACCACAGCCCTGGGCTCTTCTTCCCCCCCCCCCTGCACCCCCTGCCGCCCCAGGCAGCCAAAATTTTTTTTGCTTGGGGCAGCAAAAAACCTAGAGCCGGTCCTGCTCAAGGGTGACCCCCCCCATGTGGTTGAAGCGATGATCACAGCATCCCAATGAAGTGTTGGAGCATATGGCAGTGACAAAATTAGGGTTACCGTATGTCCAGTTTTTCCCGGACATGTCCAGCTTTTTGGTAATCAAACCCCCGTCCAGGGGGAATTGCCAAAAAGCCGAACATGTCCGGGAAAAATATTCGCAGCTTCTGGCATCCCTGGCTTACCTTAGAGCGGGCTCCGGTGGCTGCTGTGCTCCCTGACTCCTCGGCTCTGTAAGAGCCGAGCTGCCCGAGCACTACCGGCTTCGGGCAGCCCCCATGCCTCCGGACCCTGCACCACCGGCCGGGGACTTCCGCTTCGGGTGCGCAGGGTCCGGAGGCATGGGGGCTGCCCGAAGCCGGTAGCGCTCGGGCAGCTCGGCTCTTAAACAGAGCTGAGGAGTCAGGGAGCACGCAGCTGCCGCCGGAGCCTGGGAGGGGAAGTGCCCGGCCGGGGGTGCAGGGTCCGGAGGTCTGGGGGCTGCCCAAAGCCGGTAGTGCTCGGGCAGCTGTTTCATGGCTGGGAGGGAGGAGGGGGAATGCGGGGGCTCAGGGGAGGGGGTGGAGTTGGGGGCGGGACGGGGACAAGGCCCTGTGGAGTGTCCTCTTTTTTTAATTTTTAAATATGGTAACCCTAGACAAAATTGTTCTCAGCAAAGCTGCAGATTGTATACTTTGTGGCTGCTGAAAAACAGGGGTGTCATTTGCTGTGGGGCAAGCAGGGAAGTTGCCACCACCCCATACTTTGATTTGCCCTTCCCCCAAATTTTCATAGGTCTATATACTCCGTTATGTCGTCCACCTTTCACCTCCCCAGCCCAAGCCCAGCCTGCAGGATATGAACATAAGAATATAAGAACGGCTATACTGGGTCAGACCAAAGGTCCATCTAGCCCAGTATCCTGTCTTCCAACAGTGGCCAATGCCAGATGTTTCCGAGAGAATGAACAGAACATGGCAATTATCAAGTGATCCATCCCCTGTCTGCTATAATCACATATAGTTTTCTATATGCTGACACAGCTTTGCCTCCCCCAGAAGTTTTCTGAAATGCCCCTGCTGAAAGGTGGTGTGGACATAAAGGGCTGAGATCTCACCCCTGGTTCATGACTTGAAACTTCACTTTAACTTGCTAAAAGAAGAAGAACAGGAGTACTTGTGGCACCTTAGAGACTAACAAATTTATTAGAGCATAAGCTTTCGTGGACTACAGCCCACTTCTTCGGAGAAGTGGGCTGTAGTCCACGAAAGCTTATGCTCTAATAAATTTGTTAGTCTCTAAGGTGCCACAAGTACTCCTGTTCTTCTTTTTGCGGATACAGACTAACACGGCTGTTACTCTGAAACTTGTCATTTAACTTGCTAGACATGGTAATTGTTAACCTCAGCCAGAAGCAGGGGTAGCAGGAAGCAGTAGAGTCGTAATCACTTGAGTAGGTGAGTCTAAAGGAAACTAATATGGCATGAGACATCCCAGTAGTGTCTGATCACTTTCCTCAGCAGGTTGAGGAGGACCTGCCTGGCAATCCAGCCATGGTGGCCTGCACCAGGAAATGAGGATAGCCACTCATATAATGTCTACGTTGGGAGCAAGGTTTTACCTGGCGCGGGTAGTTCTCTTATGTTCACATGGACATTCAAAACCTCAGCTGCTGTAAATGAGCCTAGCTCCATTGAAATCAATGGCGCTAGGCTGATATACAGCAGCTGGGGATCTAGCTCTTGCCTTAGCGTTTATAGGCCAGTGGTGATGGTGCAGTCTGGCCCTAACATAGATAATAGGTTAAAGAAAGAAGGAACATGACAATCTCAAGGGACTACAGACAAATTCACCCTTTGGCTCTGCTGGGGTGAAGGATGGTCCCCAAGTGGCAATGCCCAGTTTCTCAGTATGGCGAATAAGCAGAAAGCTGGAAGCAGATCATACAAGGAGGATGCAGCTCGGTGGAGACCTGAGATCGGATTATGTTCTCATAACAAGAAATAGGGGCCTGATTATAAAAGAGGGTAGCAAACTGCAACGATTAACTTCTGGTTTCTGAAGAGGCAGAGAAGGTATTCTATTGAGCAGAATAGTAACAATTACAGTCTGATACTCTCGTAAAAGCCTGCAGCTTTTTCACCACTTGTCATTAAATAGCGTGGAGTGTGTTCATTCAAGCGTGCCCCACCAAGCACCTGTTTACACTGTGCCTTGAATTTTGACATTTGGGTAAAAGTAAACAAGCAGGTGAAGAGGTTGAGATGATGAAAGACAATAGACCATTACCAGAGACTTAATGGTGTTGTAAAGGAGATAAATGTCTTTGAAGTAGCACCCTTAAAACCTGTGACCTTTGGGATGACCTTTCCTTTCAGATTATGGTATGTAGATTGTTTTATACTGACTAGTGCAAACAAAGCGGACAGAGCGAAGGTTTCAGCCGCTGTGCAAGTCAAATACTCAGACACCAAAACCATCCATATAGCCATCTGTTTAGTTTATCTTACCAAAAGTAAAACTCAGCCATGATTGCCAACTTCTTAGAAACATTTCTCATACTGCTACAGAACTGCAGCTGCCACAGGTCTGTTATTTCCATCTGAACTCCATTCAAACAGCCAAATCCTAAAATTCTCATAATTGTCAATGGACCCCGGTTTGGCCCCATTGTGTCTATGGACTTGTTTAAAAAGAACAATGAAAGTTGTACAGACTGATTAGTTGAAGTGGGCTTTTGGTATTCACTATTTTATCCCCAAGCAAGAAACTTGGTTAACCTGAGCTAACAATCTATCACTCACTTATGCCAAAAGAATCCTTGTGAGAACGTTGCAGTCTTCTCAGAAATCACCAGTGTTAGACAGGTTTGATTTTACGCTGCTTCAGTTGTCAGCTCTTTGGGGCAGAGGCCATTTTTTGTTCTGAGTTTGTACAGCACCTAGCATAGTACAGTCCTGATCCAGGGGTAGGGCTCCTAGGTGCTACTGTGATACAAACAATCAATAAGAAGAATATGACAGACTGGACATTTCAAGTTCCGGGCTGTCTTTATCTAAAATAGGAACCCTAAGCAAAGTGTTTGAAACTTAAAAAAGTGTACATGTGCAGTCAATATTCCTAAAATAACCTTAACTCTGTTGCCATAAACCATCTTGAGAACAACCAGAAAATCTGAGATAACCTTATCCAACCATCTCACAGACTGATCTCATGACTACCACAATGAAAATAACTGTGCCGTCTAGTCCTGCTCAGAGCCAGTCTAGACAGCCTGGTAGTAAAAATGTGGGCAGCTACCAGTGCCTTGTCCATTCTAGAGCTCCAACCGCTGCTACCACTGGCGGAGCTGCACCAGTGTTAGTGCCACAATGGGAAATTTAAAGAAAAAGTATAAACAAGTCAAAGAAGGGAAAAGTGGCTGGATCTCATTGCTACAACCAGAAATATCAATATTACACTACACAAATGGGTTATCACTAGGGCTCCGTGTGTGTCACGGAGGTCGCAGAAATCATGGATTTCGTGGACTTCCTGCGACCTTGGTGACTTCTGCAGCGGCCAGTGTGACCTCCAGCTGTTCAGGAGGCCCTGGAGACAGCCACACCGGCCACTGCTGGAGCAGCTCCGCAGCCAGCCGCTCGTGTGGCCCCTGGGCCAGCCAGCCACACCAGTTCTACTGAAGCAGCCCCAGCCGCAGGGCCAGCAGCACCACAAGCAACGGTCAATGCAGCTGGCCCTGGGGACTGTCTGAGCAGCAGTCCCAGGCCAGAGCAGCTGCTGGTCCCACGGGCGCTCCCCCCAACGGCGGCGGCCAGAGCAGCTGCTGGACCCCAGGCACACCCCCTCCGGCAGCAGGTCCCCCGGGGCTTCCTCTCCCACCTCAGCAGCTGGTGCCGCGGACCCCCCAGGCCTTCCCCCCGGCTGCTGGTGCTGCGCCCCCCATCCCTCCTAAGATTCAATCAGATATTTATGGTATAAGCCATGGACGGGTCACAGGCTGTGATTTTTTGTTTCTTGCCCGTGACCTGTCCATGACTTTTACTAAAAATACCGATGATTAAATCGTAGCCTTAGTTATCACAAGTGCATGTGATTGTTATGCTGCTACAATAGAAATTAGGCTGTGATTATCTGATTTCACAATGCATTGTGTTGCAATTCTATTTTTCATACACAAATCCAAATTTCTAGGGCCAGGTTCTGGCCCCACCTGTCATCTACACTCAGGTATAGGGTTGCCACTTTTCCAGGATCATCCCATTTTTAAGATAGATGTCCAGGGAAATTGGTAAGGGTGCTCAATACACACGGCCTGCTGTCTCTTTTTTTGAGGTAAATGGGATACAGATCAGTACAGGTGCTCACTACACACTGCCAGCACTTTTGGGGGCTCAGGATCATCCCGTATGTCCCACCCTAGAGGTGGCATCCCTGCTCAGGTGGCACAAAAGGGATGTTAAAAGGACCATAACAAACCCATGGGAGAGCTCCCCCAGCAAAGGAGCTGTGTAGGACTGGAATATGCATCTCTACATGGCCCCATCTGGTTTAGGGAGTATGCCGGGACTGGTGTCATGGAGGGAAAGAAGCCATGTGGGGGAAGGGTAGCTCAGTGGTTTGAGTATTGGCCTACTAAACCCAGGGTTGTGAGCTCAATCCTCAAGGGGGCCATTTAGGGATCTGGGGCAAAAATCTGTCTGGGGATTGGGCCTGCTTTGAGCAGCAGGTTGGACTAAATGACCTCCTGAGGTCCCTTCCAACTCTGATATTCTGTGTTTGATAGGGCCAGATTAAGGCAGTGGTTGTCAACCTTTCCAAACTACTGTACCCCTTTCAGGAGTCAGATTTGTCTTGTGTACCCCAAGTTTCACCTCACTTAAAAACTACTTGCTTGCAAAATCAGACATAACAATACAAAAGTGACACATCACACTATTACTGAAAAATTGCTTGCTTTCTCATTTTGTCTGTATGAAATTTTAGTTTGCACTGACTTTGCTAGTGCTTTTTACGTAGCCTGTGGTAAAACTAGGCAAATATCTAGCTGAGTTTATGTACCCCCTGGAAGACCTCTGCATACCCTCAGGGGTACACATACACCTGGTTGAGAACCACTGAATTAAGGCATAAACATTATACGCCCATGCCTACAGTCCCAGCTCCTGGAGTCCCATGATGAGATCAGACTTTCAACTTGCATTTAAAAACAATGTTTCTAGAGCTCATGGATGCAAAGAAAATCTTGAAAACCTGAATGTAAGAGCTGCTTGCCTGAGTCTGCAGAGCTCCTGAAGCCACCACTCCAAGTGGTGTGAACTGCCCTGTTCATCTGAATTCCGAAACCTACTGAGGCTCCAGGGATGGGTGGCATAGTGTAGGTGAAGGGCCTTGGCCTGGGGGTGTGGCCATGGGGGTCCCATACGGATTGTGATTAGGACCCCCAGATTTCTTTAATTGGCCTTGATGTTGGGAGAACAGGGAGAGAGAGACTGAAGGGTTTAGTACTATGGCAATTCCGGTTGCTTCCTTCTGAAAATCCACACTTTGAGCTCTTACAGAGCAGTTCCCCAGCTGGGGCCTGACTCAAAGCCGACCGACGTGACTAGAAGGCTTATCACTGAGTTCCCTGGGCTTTCGATCAGGCTGCTGGTGAAACGCGGCCTAACTCCATTCCCAAGGAGCTGACATTTGCGTTCCCCTGATTTACACCAGCTCAGGATTTGGCCCAAAGCCATTATTCATTGTGTCAGTGCTTTTTTTTTTTTAGACCTGAATTTTTTAACTCTGAATTTCCTTGGTTTGGGGGTCTTATTTTGTGTTTTTAAGTAACGTTTTTGAACTGCAATATACACTCAAAACACTGGGATTTGCTGGTAACACTAACTTCACTGCAACAACTTTTTTTTCACATTTCCCTGTTCCCAGAGATCCCTGGCTGGCTGTCCCAGGGTCGGACTCTGCTGGTGCATGCGGGGTGATGGGCTGGTCAGGCACTCTTACAGGAGAGTTCCTTGACTCTGGAATTCACTCCCCCAGCACTCGCATTTTTTTGACTCAGTGCAAGAGGTATTTGTTCACTGTGGTGTTGTCTTAATTTGGGCCTGTGGCTAGCTGGTATTTGTCCCCTGGATGGGTGACATGGCTGCGGCTAGTGGGGAGCCTGATTTATGCCAGTTGTTTGACTTGTGACAACTGCTGCCAACAGTTGTTCCTTTAATTTCTATGAATGTGCTTTGATGGCTCAATGGTGAGCTCAATACAGTATAAATACACAAATATCAAACGATAAAATAAAATATACACTATCAGCAGCTCAGCTTAGTGGAATGAGCAGGGCATCCTCATGCACAGAGGGACTGAGGCCCAGACCCACAAAGATTCCTAAATACCTCTGAGGCTCTGGGCCTGACTGACTTTCTGCCTGACATCTTTGTTCCCTCCTGACCCCACCATCATCATCACTGTGATTGAGGAAATCTTCATCTGCAGCCATGGATAGATTGCACATGAAAGGGACCATTTACCCACTCTTCCTTCTCGGGCATTGCTTTTTATTTGTAGTTGGAGCTGTGTGAACAACTGAGTTTTTGGTTTGCTGGCTATTCTGACTTTTTAAATTCATTTTGGCCTGAACTGAAAATGATTTTTTTTTAATATTTTTCAGGGAAGCAAAAAGTAAAAAAAAAAAAATTCATTTTGTATCTAGTGAAATGTTTTGTTTGACCTGAAACTGAGAATTTTGGTTCAACTTTGAGCCTTTTAAAATGTTTTTGATTGGGTCATAAAATTAAAGGAACTTTTGAAGCAAAAAGTCAAAATGTTTCATTTTGAAAATGTCAAACAGAGCTGTTTTGATGTTTTCTGTTTTTTGCAGGGAATCGTTTTCAACTGAAACAATTTGGCAAAAACCAGCACAAATTCACAACCTGTTTAGATGTCGCCAAATCTGCATTTTTCCCTGGAAAAAGAGCTTTGTGTGAAAATGTCACCCTGCTCTATTTGTAATACATATAAAAATAGTACCTATTTGAGAGCTGGATTTTGACCTATTTTATAAGCCTTTATGTTGCAGCCCCTTACTCCCCTGCACTCACTACCCACCTTGGGGATAGCAGTGCGGGGGGGGCGGTAGGGAAGGGGAGAGAACAGCCTCCTCCCACGCAGGTAGGTGGTTAGTGGATAGACAATGGACAAAGCCTTGGTTCTGCCCTGCAACAGAACACAATTGAGACAGCACAGCCTGAGAAGTAATCTGCTCCAGGTGTAGTGCTAACGCAGAGAGCTTCGCAAGGAGGGAATCTTGTGTTGTCTGGTCTGCTCATGAGGCAGCGTAACAATGTGCTGCCTCTTGCTCAGGTTGGGGGGCAAAGGTGCAGTGTAGCCCAGTGCCTTTCCCAGACATGAAAAATACAATTGCATACAAGGAAAAACTTGAGCTAGCAGCTGTCCTCACCCCAGGACCAGAAATTAATAAACTAAAGATGAAATCAAACCTGAAATGGTTTTTTTTTTTTTTAATTTTTGGTTCACCAAAACTTAGATTCACCAAGACTCAAAATGATTTTTTTTTTTTTAGATTTTCAAAGTTGCCAGCAAACCAAGAAATCCACTATTTGCATGGCTCTATATCTAACCCTGTAATATGGTAGGCCAGTGACTGAACAGAAGTCAGCAAGTAATGAGCATTGTGGCTTTATTCTAATTATCTGCACCGTGGTACTGGCACGGCAAAGTCAGAATATTATCAAAGAACTAAGCCCCCTGGGTGATATTACAAACCCTGTAGATCATAAACACTGTTGTTCACCTAGTGAAAACCTGAAGAGTATTACTGTGAGTTTGTGTTTTTTTCCTTGCTGCATTTTTAGTTTGCTTTTATAGACATATTATAATGAATTTGCCAAGGTAACTGTAGAAAGTACTTAGAACAAATCCTGCTGCTCCCTATATCCCCTTCCCCCAGTGAGGACACACAAGGTCCTAAAAGCAATGGAAATGAGCTTTTCTAATACACGGGAATGGGGCGAGCAGGAGGGCAGGCAGTGGAAAGCCCTTGCCCTTGTAGCCCTCAGTGCACAGCATAGCTTCCAGTTGGCCCTCTCTTCACTGGACCACGCGGGGGACAGGGATCACTGAGGAGGATTAATCAGTGGGGACTGTGCCTTTAAAGGCTGAGCTAGAGTCTGGGACAGCTGGGTGCTGTCATGCTGCTGCTGTGTTGGAACCAGACACAGAATGAAGCAGAGCAGTTGCAAGCTCCTTAAGCGCTGAGTGATCACTGACCACCACATGGTACCAGGAATAAAAAGAAACTAAGAAATACCATGAATGGATCAGGTAAAAGTCCCAACAGAATTGAAACTCTTCGGAAATGTGGCAAGTGGGAGATTTAAACATTGCTTCACTCTGTATCTGCAAGCAATCGATGCCAGCAGAAAGGAAGACATTCAGTAGGTAGCCTTATTTTTGACAATACTGTAGCTGGTTCTGAAACACCTGATGTGTTTAACAGTTTTCAGTTAACTCCGGCATAGGAAGTGAACTATGAAGCTACATTACAGAAATTTGAGGAGTACTGCACTCCCTGTAGAGATGAAATGAATGAGAGTTAAGTGTTTAAACAGAGTGCAAAAAGCAGGTGAAACAATAGTAGAGTCTGTGACTAGTCAAAACTGAAGAGTCAATCTTGTAAATTTGGGGGTCTGAGTCCCTAGTAAGAGCATGATTGGGATCTGGAACAAAAAACTCAGCAACTGCTGGAAGACCAAGAATTAACCCCTGACAAAGCAATAAGCATTCACCAAGCAAAGGACATCACCCAGTCCAGACTGAAGCTTCTGGAGACAGGACAGTGTTCTGACACTGTGGACATGATAGAGAATCCAAAATACTACAGGAAAAGTCACCTGGGGCAGTGAGGCAAAACAAACAAAAATCAATATGATTCAGGGTAATGGGAGCTACCACCACTTCATGAAAATGATGGTGGGCAGCTCTATGATGGGAAACAATGGTCACAAATAGTGTCATAAAAGGTTCCCTGGTGTTCATATGAGGTGGTCACCCCAGAAGAACACATACTACAGCAGAATAGATGACACCTTAGACATTTTTAAATCAGCAGGTCCAGATAACTTGCATCCATGAGTTTTAAAAGAGCTGGCAGAGGAGTTCCTTGGACTGTTAATATTGATTTTCAGTAAGTTTTGGACCATTGGGGAAGTTCCAGAAGACTAGAAGAAAGCTAATGTTGTGCTAGTCTTTAAAAAAGGGTAAGCAAAGATGACCCTGTTAACTATAGGTCTGTCAGCCTAACAATCCTGGGCAAGTTAATGGAGTGGCTGATATGGGGCTCAGTTAATAAAGAATTGAAGAAGAGTAATGTAATTAATGCAAATCAACATGGGTATATGGAAAATAGCTCCTGTCAAACTAACTTGATTTTTTTTTAATGAGATTACAAGTTTGTTTGATAAAGGTAATAGTGTGGACATAATATATTTAGACTTCTATAAGGCGTTTGACGTGGTATCACACAACATTTTGATTAAAAAACTAGAATGACATAAAATTAACATAGCACACATTAAACAGATGAAAAACTGATAACCAATAGGTCTCAAAATGTAATTGTAAACGGAATCGTCATTGAGAAGGTGTGTTTCTAGTGAGGTCCTACTGGGATCTGTTCTTGGTCCTGTGCTATTCAACTTTTTATCAATGACTTGGAAGAAAACATAAAATAATCACTGATAAAGTCTGCGGACGACACAAAAATTGGAGGAGTGGTAAATAATGAAGGGACAGTTCACTGATTCAGAGTGATGTGGATCTCTTGGTAAACTGCGCACAAGCAAACAATGTGCATTTTTATATGGATAAATGTATACATCTGGGAACAAAGAATATAGGCAATCCTTAGAGGATGGGGGACTCTATCATGGGAAGCAGTGACTCTGAAAAAGATTTGGGTCTCATGATGGATAAGGAGCTGAACATGAGCTCCCAGTGCAACGTTGTGGCCAAAAGAGCTAATGCGATCCTTGAACGTATAAACAGGGAAATCCTGGGTTGGCATAGAGCTTATTTGACCTCTGTATTTGGCACTGGTGTGAGTGCTGATGGAATACTGTTCTAGCTTCAGTTCTGGTGTTCACAATTCAAGAAGGATATTAATAAATTGGAGAGTGTTCAGAGAAGAGTCATGAAAATTATTAGAAAACATGCTTCATAGTGGTAGACTCAAAGAGCTCAATATATTTTGTTTAACAAAGAGAAGGTTAAGGAGTGACATGATTACAGTCTATAAGTATCTACATGAAGAACAAATATTTAATAGTGGGATCTTCAGTCTAGCAGAGAAAGGCACAACACAATCCAATGGCTCAAAGCTGAAGCTAGAACAATTCAGTCTGGAAATAAGGTGTAAATGCTTAGCCATGAGAGTGATGGACCATTGGAATAATTTACCAGGGATGGTGGTGGATTCTTCATCATTGACAATTTTCAAATCAAGATTGGATTTTTTTTTTCTTTAAAATCTGCTCTAGGAATTATTTTGGGAAAGTTCTGAGTTATACTGGAGATCAGACTAGATGATCACAATGGTCCCTTTAGGCTTTGAATCTGGGAATCCCTTCTCCAAATCCCAGAAAGGAGGGGGATAAGGGGCTCAAAGTCTTCCGTTTTGCCCAGTAGGGTCTCAGACAGACGACTACAGCAGGTTGAGACAATGGAGCCCCAGTGTACAAGGAACAACTTGAACAAGTGGCCTTGCTGCCTCCTGACGGCAGTAGTGCTGATGTTCCAGGTAGCTCAAGAGGTCACAACAACGGCGCAGAGCACCTCAAAGACTTTGTTAGAAAGTTTAGTCATCATTGAGTTGGTTATGAGTATTTGTGTGTTATATTAATTTGGGTTTTGTAGATGATATTGCCATTAAGTTTTGGCTTGCAAAGGAAGATGTAGTATTGGGGGTGCGCCTTTAAAGGGCTGACCTTCCCAGAGAGCCTGGGCAGGATGCTGTGAAGCTCTTGCTGTTATACCCGGGCAGTTGAAACTGGTCACAGAATAACGCAGAGCTCTTGCAAGGTCCTTAAGCACTGAGTGATCACCAAACACACCAGGGTCTACACACAGCCACAAACCTGCATGGGGGGGCACAGCGGACTGCATCTATTACTCCCACCTATATGCTCCAGTAGTGGCCACAATCAGGCACCCTTAAACACACTTGCAGACTCGGGAGAGGATTCCATCTTCCCGTAAGCCGTGTGCTTCCCATCAGCAAATCACTTGTATTCAGGCTCTGTTCCAGGGAGCAGATTTGGCACGTAGACTGTAGTAATCAATATCTGCATGGATTAAAGCCTGAATACTGAGGGGAAAGGCTGCTCTGTGTGCATTTGGCCCACATATTTAGCAGATAAAATATGGAATGTGACACACCAACACGCAGGGTCAGTGAAAGGCAGGATGATATAGCTGAAAGTGCATTGTGTCTATTCTAATCACAGTGGATACATACGGTTATATTTAAGTCTGGGATGTTTGTTGGCTAAGGAGACTGAGGCAAGACTGGACTTGATTAGACACATAATGACAAAAATGGACCGACTGTGGCTGAGTAAGCCTGGTCAACACCAGACTAACTTTTTTGTTGTTGAGATATTGTGTCTGAGGCATCACCATGTTTCAACTGACATACTATCTACATAGTTGTCTGTAAAAACTTACACTGCATTCTGAAGAGGTTCCCAAGTTCTCTTTTATGCCATTGGCCATAATTTTAGAATACTAAATATTTTCTTCTGCTGTAGAACACATGTAGTTAATGAAACATGTAACTTTATGGAAATTATAGCTGGTTGAAACGGGTGGATTTTTGCAAACATTTTTGCAGGCAATGTAACCCCTTGTTTCTTCCAAACATTTCAAAATTTGGCCTTTTAGACTAGCTGTAATGGAAATAAAGAATGTGGGATAATTCATATTTTTTCATGTCTTGAATTAGTCACTAATATATCAACAACACACTTTTTCATATATGTCAGCCTAAAGCAAAAACAAAATCACACTAATGCATCTCTTAATGTGCTACAATATCTTCATAAATGTACTGATTTGCTATTAAAATATATCCATAATAAATATAATTATTTTTCATACAGATAATAATTTAATGTTTGTGTGTATATATATATATATCTGTGTGTGTATATATTTTATATCCCAGATAATACATTAAACAATACATTTTGTAGTATGATGAAAACCATGTTGCTACTGACTTTGTCTTTAAGTACATGCAGCTATATCTGTTTGCTAACAGGAACTGACAAAATGTGACATTTATGCAATCTATCAAATATAGCTTTCATTCACAGAAATTATTTTTTTTTAGCTCCTTAGACAAATACCTGCGGTTTTAACTGAATTATCTAGTGACTCTGGTAGTCTTGCATTTATTGATGTATACAGCAGCTTTGAACCAGTACTTGCTAGCTAAAACAACTAGACTGAGAACTTTCGTAACACCCACTTGTATCTTGTGAGCAAATGCTAGAGGCTACTCAAGACAATCTGCTGCCCTCGGCAAAACGCCAGTGTGCTGCCCCCCTTCTGGCCCCTTAGAAATATTCAGCAGACCCCTAGCATATCCCTGCCGCTGCCACTCCCACCCCAAACATCGTTGTGCAGCCGAGTTGGAGGCTGATGGGACAGATCCTGACCTGGGCTTCAGAGGCAGCAAACCTGGTGACAAACCCCACGGGATGGGGACAATCCAACATCCAGTCACTGGCAGGGGGCTGCTCCCAACCTGATGGGCCCCTCTTAACAGGCAGCGTGGACCCCCCTACCTCTCATGAAGTCATCCAGGGTGAGGGTGCTGATCCCCCCCTCACACAGCAGGTGGCAGGTTTCTTCTCAATGGACAGAGTGGGGGGAGTGTCTGTGCATGGCACATTGGCCCCCGCGTCTTCAGCCTGGCCCTGCACCCAGCTCCCCGGCCTGGCCCCACATCTCAGCCCCCACATGGTCAGTCCCCTTCTTGACCCTCAGCACTCCACACCCTCAGTCCATCCCAACCCACACACCCCCAGCCAGCCCTCAGCACCTCCTGCCTGCACTGCCCACCTGGCTCCCAGCAACCTCTGCACCTTTCTGGATGAGCTCCTCATTGTCAAGCTTGTGCCTCCAGAGCCTGGACACAGTGGGCTTTTAGCAGTGGCTGGGAGCTAGGCAGGTTGCTCCACATGTGGCCAAAGCCCCAGCAGCACTCCCAGCACCACCACCAGCAGCCCCGAGCCACTCAGTGCCTGAGCTGCGGCCGCGATCTTACCTGCACCAGAGGTGGGGAGGAGCACGGGAAGAGGCGGGAGCACTTGCCCAGCTAGGGGCCGCTTCCTGCTCCTCAGAGCACCAGCTGGTGGCTACTCCCTGTCCCAAGCAGCCCTGCCAGCCTCATCTTCCACCACTACTGCCAGCATTCTGCCACCCAAGGCAGCTGCCTAGCATGCCTATAGCTAGAGCAGCTGCTGGCAAATGCTTAGCTTTGAAAGGAACAAAGAAAAAAAGATTGCAGAGTTTATAGATCAATACAGCAGTCTCTCTTCCTAGCAGATCGAAGTAATTTCTGCTACTCAAAAAAGACAGCCCAGTGGTTCCAGCTGTATGCTGAAGTGAAATCCTGGCCCCATTGAAGTCCATGGCTTCAACAGACCTTTCACTTCAAGAGAGCCAGGATTTCACCCTTGAACATGCAAGCAGTATCATCTTTTGCCTATTCCCAGGTACTGCTAATCATGTAGAATGTTGCAGGCATTGAGGCCAGATTATTTTAATAGAGCATTGATGTCTTTGAACAAAAATATGCACATCAGGATGCTTAAATTCCTAAATTACCAGTCTCGTTGACGAAATAGGGCATTTGTCCATGCGGATTGATATTTAGAAGTCTAAGCACAGACGTTTAAGGCTATGAGCTAGAGCAGGGATCGGCAACCTTTGGCACGTGGCCTGTCAGGGAAAACCGCTGGCGGGCCGGGCCAGTTTGTTTACCTGGAGCGTCCGCAGGTTCGGCCAGTCACAGCCCCCACTGTGGGGAACAGTGGCCAGCACATCCTTTGGCCCGCGCCACTTCCCGCAGCCCCCATTGGCCTGGAACGGCGAACCGTGGCCAGTGGGACCTTCGATCAGCTGGACCTACCAATGCAGGTAAACAAACTGTCCCGGCCCACCAGCGGCTTTCCCTGATGGGCCACGTGCCAAAGGTTGCCGATCCCTGGGCTAGAGGCATGTCCTGTGGCTAAACCAAAGCCTGCAAACGAGGAAACGTGGGTTCCAATCTTTGGCTTTGCCGCAGATTTAGTGCATGACTTTGGGTAAGTCACTTAAACTTCTTGTAGCTCAGTTTCCACATCTCTGAAATCGGAACAATCAGAAATGCATAGATTTTAAGTCCAGAAGGAAACATTAGATCATCTATCAGGGGATAGCCGTGTTAGTCTGTATCTACAAAAACAACAAGGAGTCTGGTGGCACCTTAAAGACTAACAGATTTATGCATCCAAAGAAGTGAGGTTTTTACTCACGAAAGCTTATGCCCAAATAAATCTGTTAGTCTTTAAGGTGCCACCAGACTCCTTGTTGTTTTTATTAGATCATCTAGTCTGACCTAGTCTAACACAGGCCACAGAATTTCACGCAGTTTCCCCTGTACTGAGCCCAACTGTAGCACAGCAGTGTGAGATTTTAAGAAAAAGGCCAGTGTAGATTAGGAGTGACTGGTTCAATTCAACTGCCCTTACTCACGCTCAGTAGTACCTACTCATCTGTGCCATCCCATTTACTTCAGTATGTCTTCTCAGGAGTGTAAGGCCCTGATCCTGTACCAGGATCCATGAGGGCCCACCCATGCAGCATTCAGGGCAGGGCTGGGGTTTCAGGATAGTAGAAGTAAGCTCCAAATTATCAAGCTTCGTTCTTGTGGTTTAAGATGTCACTAGGACTGTCTCACGCAATCACAGCCTTAGAGCTGGAGCCTTTCCGGTGCTGAGAATGCCCTGTGAGGTACTTGAGTGCACTAAATTCCTATTGTCTCCATTATGAGCCAAGCACTTCACAGGAGGCACTTGAAGGATCAAGGCTATAGCATTAGATGATGTCATCATTCTGAATATTATTCTGATACAAATCATTCTTTGAAAAGCATTACTTCAAAGCACTAGTTTGTTACATCACCTTTACAGTATATGTATTGATCAGTTTAATTTATTACTTTCTTTAGAGTGGGAAGTTGGGGGAAAAAACGATAACAAGCTCACACAAATAACCTCCAGCCAGTTTGTGGAAAGATATATCTGTCGCAGTGGAACTCTTAAAATGTCCATTAGTACATTTCACTTGTCACTTGGAATCCAGGGGTCAAGCTTTTGGTATGAACATTGTTTGGAAATCAGTGACTTTACTGCTCCCACACTTAAAACAAAACTGAAGGAGTTTGGGCACTGTCACTGGCCAAACAGACTCGCAAGGAGATTCAATTAATGGGAAGAAAACATAATGTTCATTAACAAAAGGAAGATAAAATAAACTCAGGTCCCAGCGTCACAAAATCCTGAGCCTCACTCAGAGCCTGTACTGGAGGGTTTGTCAGACTGCCCTGCCTTCCTGAAGGGCCTTGCAGAACTCAAGTGAATCACATCTTTTATCCCCCAGAGTTAGCCACAGTGTGGTACTTTCTTTAGTCTGCCCTCTGTGTTCTCTTAGGGCTCTATCATGCAGCCATATAGCGGAGAATCAGAGTGAAGGCCCCTTTATTCCCCAAAGTGGATTACCCACTTTGCCAGGCTGTGTGTGGTGAGGGAGAGCAGCTAGCCAGGTAGACAAGGAGTAGGTGGGGCCTTGGCACCACTGCCCAGCACAACTAAATACACGGTTTACTTCCCCTTAGACCCAGGGGATCAGAGGGACTGAACTGGGACTCTCTGAGTTGCAGTTTGGTCCCTGGTCTGCTCCCAGGGCTGCGGAACGACGCACTGCCCATCACGCTAGGCTTGCAGTACCTGCGCAGTCTAGCTCTTAAAGGTTCTCATCACAATAGTCACTGCCAAGGGAGAGGCGCCTTTTCAAAAAAGACACTTCACAATGAATGTTGAGGGCGGGGAGCCACGTTTGGCTGTGTGGATTCAGAGGACACATCTCTTATTTGATTGGTGTTTGCTGAGGGACCCCTGAGAGGGAGCTCCTTAAGGGAAGCACAACTCCTTTCCTTTCCTACTCTAGGCTCTGTGGAAGTTCTCATTTGTACACCCTCTTCTACCATGGGGACCTTTTCTGGAAGGCTTGGGGGGTACACGTGGTTGTTTGGTTAACACCCTAAGGATCCCTGACTGGGATGACAGCCATATACAGTATCAGAGGGGGAGCCGTGTTAGTCTGAATCTGTAAAAAGCAACAGAGGGTCCTGCCTCTGGAAATTTCCATTACTTGCATCTGAAGAAGTGAGGTTCTTACCCACAAAAGCTTATGCTCCCAGTACTTCTGTTAGTCTTAAAAGTGCCACAGGACCCTCTGTTGCCTTTAGCCATATACAGTGTGGACCCCCTTCATTCTTTATCATTGGAGGTCTTGTTTTCTGTTGTCTTCCTCTACTTATCTCCTTTTTACACTTGCTCTTGTCCCTGTGTCTCATTCCAGGTACTTGGTCCCAATCCTTTGCTCATTTTAAATAGGTGTCTATCACCAGAGTAAAACTGGTGTCAAGTGAATGGAGTGCCGGGTCCCGTCTCACACCAATGAGGGATTAGGGTATTCCAGGCTTGAAAGTAATGATCCATGACCAATGTAAAGGGGATGACTACAAGGTAATACCATGGGGTTTCTACTGCCTAATTTATTTCCAGATATTATTGTCCCCCTCTGCTGGGTAATAGCAATTTTTCAGCTTTGCAGGTCAGGTTTCCACTGGAGGAGAAATCAGTGACATAGAGTCTGAGTATTTTCCTAGTATAACTTGTTTTATTTACACTATGAGTGCCAGTCCTTGAACAAAAATGGTCACAAACCGTGCACAGGCATTCCCCTCTTTCAGGAATCTCAGCCAAAATATCAAGGATCAGTTCCCATGGAGCAGTTCTTCCTCAAGAATTGATTCTAATTAGAGAAATTTAGACAGAAAGCAAACTCCCTGCTACTTGCAACAGCTCCTCCAAAGAGAAACAGCATCACCAAACAAACAACACAGCATTTCTTCGAAGGTCCTATGCTACTCCTGTGCAAAGAAAAAAGACTCGAAGTCTGTGCAATAGTGCCATCTGGTGACTCCACCATAACATTATTTTCTCATTATACTGTACTTCTATTCCCTGGGGAACCGTTTTCAACTTATATAGAGAATTGGCTTCCATTCTCCATCCTTTTCTGCCATAGTGCTACTTCTCTGATGTCAGTTTGCACCATAAAATGGTAGATGAAAACAGGGTCTTTTAAAACTGATACTGCCAAACTCCAAGAACTGTGTTGGTGTGTGAAATGCATTTTGACATTCCTATCTCCAGGTAACTTTGTTTCTTTCCATCTTCTTTATTAAATGTAAGTGCTGTCCTTTGAAGATGTGGCCTCTGCAGGGTATTGTGCATTTAAGGGGCATCTGACTGGACTTTATTTTAATGGGGGCTTTTGCATGTATAACAACTGTATCAGGCTAGAACTACAACAGAAGTGGTTGGATTAAAAAGTGAAAACATGCAGCAACTAACCTAATGGGTGGGAGTCAAGGGTCACCTACCTAGTCTGTATGTGTATTAGTTTCCAGTTTGATCTTTTAGCCTTGTAAGCCCTGTCAGGCAGCTAACAGAGAGAAACCAAGTGAGTGAGTTATGCAAGGAACCCAAGTCATTCTATTGAACAGCTCCAGAGAATGTTTGCTCACAGCACTCTTCCATGACAGGCTCCATCTCCTTAGCTAGCTTGCCCGCTTCTCTCATGATACACACCATACTACTAGAATAGCTGGTAACAAAGGTGGACCACGTTTTCACCCTTCCTTGCAAACCTTTCTTTATTTTTGTTTTGAAGCAACTACTAGATTGGAGAGCTACTTGATTCTTTAGTGAAAGGCACCTTTCACATAGCAGTTCAAATGCAGGTCAGCCCCTGGTAAATAGTATTGTATACAACTTTGTACATTTCTACCTTGTCTTGTGTACAGTTGTACAGTGGAAGCTTACTAACTGGCAGACACCATAATTAGCACTCTGAAAACTCAACATTCTCTCTGCAAAGATTTAATAGCAGAATCCTGTAGTGAGGTCTCATATTACTAAGAGGTCATCATTTTTACACAATATACTTCTGAATATTTACTAAAACATTTTGAAATGCTATCGTTCATCATTGACATTAAGCTGTGCTTTCTCAATAAATGAACAAATGACATTCTGTGATCCATCTTCTTGACTTCTTTGAGCATTTCTTTATTTACTCTGATTCCCAAAGCAGAAAAATGTACAGTGAGTTGCTCATTCATTCATGTAAATCTACAAGGTTACTCTCTCTGTTTAGATAAGTCGTATGTGGAGCCGGTCAAAAATGGGGTGGGGGGGGAAATCATGACATTTTGTGCAAAAAATGTGTGCCTTTATTTTGTTCATTTCTGTAGCTAGTTGAAAAAGAGAAGATTTTTGCATGAAAATGTTCTCCAAAAATTCATCTAATTTTTTTTGTTCTTGAATTTCAAAATTTTGATGAAAAAATCAAAATTGGGAAATTGTCCACCAGATTGTGTTCATGGATTAATAGATCCCCAGGCCAGAAGGAACCCTTGTGATCATTTAGTCTGACCTCCTAGATAACACAGACCACAGAACTTTCCCAAAATATTTCTTAGAGCAGCTCTTTTAGAAAAACATCCAATCTTGGTTTAAAAATTGTCAGTGATGGAGACTCCACTAAGTTGTTCCAATGGTTAATTACTCTCATTGTTTAATAAATTATACCTTATTTCTGAATATGTCTAGCTGCTAGCCATTGGATCGTGTTAAACCTTTCTCTGTTAGGGTATGTCTACACTACAAAATTAGGTCGATTTAATATGTCGATTTTTTAGAAATCGATTTGATACAGTCGATTGTGTGTGTTCCCACTTAAGAACATTAAGACCATTAAGTCGGTGGTGTGCGTCCACAGTACCAAGGCAAGAGTCGACTTTCGGAGCATTGCACTGTGGTAGCTATCCCACAGTTCCCGCGGTCTCCGCCACCCATTGGAATTCTGGGTTGAGCTCCCAATGCCTGATGGGGCAAAAACATTGTTGCGAGTGGTTCTGGGTACATGTCGTCAGGCCCCCACCACCATGAAAGCAACGGCAAAAAATCTTTTTTCACCTTTTTTCCTGGGTTACCCATGCAGATGACATACCACGGCAAGCATGGAGCCCGCTCAGCTCACTCTCACCATACGTCTCCTGGGTTCTGCTGGCAGACGCGGTACTGCAGTGCTGTACAGCAGCAGCTCCTTGCCTTTGCAAGTTAGCAAAGACTGTTAGCAGCCGTATTGTACCGTCTGCTGCTGTCTCCTGGTTCCTCCTGGCCGGTCTCAGAGTGACTCCAGCTCATTCCCTTCTTTAAGTTTTGTCTAATGGAGATTCAGTCCTGCCTGGAATATCAGGCAAGCCTACCAAAGAACCAGAGAGGTAAACAGCTGCTCCGGGTCAGAGCCCCAGGCATCCCGCTTCAATGATGAGCTGCATGCCATTCTAGGGGGTGCCCCCACAACTACCCCACCCCTGTGCTTCCCTTCTCCCCCACCCCTCCCGGGCTACCTTGGCAGTTATCCCCCCATTTGTGTGATGAATTAATAAAGAATGCATGAATTTGAAACAATGACTTTATTGCCTCTGCAAGCGGAGATCAAAGAGGGGAGGGGAGGGCGGTTGGTCTACAGGGAAGTAGAGTGAACCAAGGGGGCGGGTTTTCATCAAGGAGAAACAAACAGAACTTTCACACCGTAGCCTGGCCAGTCATGAAGCTGGTTTTCAAAGCTTCTCTGATGCGCAGCGTGCCCTGCTGTGCTCTTCTAACCGCCCTGGTGTCTGGCTGCGCTTAATCATTTTGTCTTTTAGAATGAAGTTCTGATAGCATGGGTTCGTCTCCCCATACAGCGATCAGATGCAGTACCTCCCATTTGGTCCATGCTGGAGCTCTTTTGCGATTCTGGGACTCCATGGTCACCTGTGCTGATGAGCTCTGCATGGTCACCTGTGCTGATCAGCTCACCACGGTGGCCAAACAGGAAATGAAATTCAAAAGTTCGTGGGGCTTTTCCTGTCTACCTGGCCAGTGCATCTGAGTTGAGAGTGCTGTCCAGAGCGGTCACAATGGAGCACTCTGGGATAGCTCCCAGAGGCCAATACCGTCCAATTGCATCCACACTGCCCAGCAAGGTCGATTTCAGCACTAATCCCCTCATCGGGGAGGAGTACAGAAATTGATTTTAAGAGCCCGCTAAGTCGAAAAAAATGGCTTCATCGTGTGGACAGGTGCAGGGTTAAATCGATCTAACGCTGCTAAATTCGACCTAAACTCATAGTGTAGACCAGGACTTAGATTGAAGAGCCCTATTATGAAATATTTATTCCCCGTGTAGATACTTACAGATTGTAATCAAGTCACCCCTTACCCTGTTCTTTGATAAGCTAGATATACTGAGCTCCTTGAGTCTACCACTATAAGGCATGTTTTCTTATCCTCCAATCAGTATCGTGGCTCTTCTCTGAACCTGTTCCAAAAGGGCAACATCCTTCTTGAATTGTGGACACCAGAACCAGACACAGTATTCCAGCCATGGTCATACTAGTGCCTAATACAGAGGTCAAATAACCTCTCTATTCCTACTCAGGATTCCCCTGCTTATACATGTAAGGATCACCTTAGCCCTTTTCACCACAGCATTGTACAGGGACCTCATGTCCCGCTCATGATCCACCATGACCACCGCCCCCCACCCCCAAGGCTTTTTCAGAGTCACTGCTTCCCACGATAGAGTCCTCCATTCTGTAAGTATGCATTCTTTATTCCTAGATGTATACATTTAGACATATTCAAATGTATGTTTGCTCACACCCAGCTTATCAACCCTGATCTCGCTGTATCAGTGACCTGTCCTCTTCATTATTTACCACTCCTCCAATTTTTGTATCATCTGCAAATTTTTATCAGTGATTATTTGTGTTTTCTTCAAGGTCATTGATAAAAATGTTAAATAGCACAGGGCTAAGAACTGATCCCTGAGGGCCCTCACTAGAAACATACCTTCTTGGTGATGATTCCCCATTTACAGTTACATTTTAAGACCTATCAGTTAGCCAGCTTTTAATCCATTAAATTTGTGCCATGTCAGTTTTATATCTTTCTAGTTTTATAATCAAAACATTGTGCAATACCAAGTCAAATGCCTTACAGAAGTCTAAGTATGTTATATCAACACTATTACCTTTATCAACCAATGCTGTAGTTGTATGTTCCTGTGGTTTTGAGACTGAGCCAACTGAGGATGGTGACACGGTGGGGGCCGTAGAAGCCTGGTTGTATTTCACCTCCCCACAGATTGTGTGGGCTCTTTTCCATTCTCTTTGTGAGGAGGTAATGCACTAAAAAGACATATCCCCTCACCAGGCCCCTTTCAAGCAAATGCCGCCCAATCTGGGGGCTGCACTGGCCGTCTGCTGTGATTCCTCTCTGGCAGAAGGGAATTTGGTGCTGCTTCCCACCATTGCCACCTTCCCCAATGCACTTCAGGCTGGTGTAGAATTTGGGATGAATATTGCCCACAGTCAACAGAATAGGGCCCTTCATGAATTGTGTAGTCATGGGTTTTATGTTGTAGAGTTTTACCTCATCCCACTGTACAATGAACAAGGTTAGTGCTCAAAATATTACCAACAGGGCTTTTGAAAATGAACCATCTCTATAGTTTGTGACATTCACACCAATTTTGGGGGAGTGACAGTTTTTTAAATGTATATCATGCCCAAATCCCTCATAATCATGTATATTACTAAATTGTTCTTCAGTCATATTTTCCCTGCTCCCTAATTACATTAAATGCAAAGGAGATCAGTGGTGTGTCACTTTATGGCATGTCCACGATGGGAAAGTAGTGTCTCTATTGCCGACTGAATTCCTTGCATCTCTGCTCCTTTGGGTTGTTTTTCTGGCTACATATCAGGCAGTCTTCCCATTTCTCCCCGCTCAAGTAGAAAACGGTGTTTTACTCTGTTTATTTTCCTATGTATATTAATATTTTAATGGCATAATTAATTTCTTGCATTTTCTCTTTACAAACAAGCTATTATTTTGCAGAGCTAAGTGCATGTGTGTGGAACGATAAATAGTATTTCATAAGTTGGGTCTCTCATACAGAACACACAGGTCAGATTGCACTTCAGCAAAATGCTCCTGTATTGTACTACATATGATAGTAATCTGACACCAATCATTTTCTATCTGAGAGAAAGAGGAAGCCCACTGAAGTCGATGGAAAGACCCCCATTGATTTCAGTCTATCTAAGGCACTTGTATGTCCCCCAACCCCATAATGTCTGAGCGCCTCACAATACCTCTGTGAGTTAGGGCAGTGCTATTATCTCCATTTTACAGGAGAGGAACTGAAGCACAGAGAGATTAAGTGACTTGCCCAAGGTCACACCGGAAGTCTGTAGCAGAGCATGGAATTAAACCCCAGTCTCTGGCTGGTGCCCTAATCACTGGACCATCCTTCCTCACTTAATAGGCTTTGGATCAGGCCCAGGGAGAAGAACGTTGCACAAAATATCACACAACACGAGTGAAACTCTTCACATATTAGAAAGGTTTTCATGTAATATCACGTGCCTACCTCCTCCCATTCTTTTATTGTTGCCATTGTAACCATTCCATCGGGCCTGGAGCCTGTAATCCTTACTCACATTGGGTGAAATGGACCATTGTGCAGAGAGCTAGCACAAGGCTTGTACATCACTTCAGCCTCTGTCTTAAACTCTGTTTTGAGGATTTAAATGGGACTGAAGTGATGCAAAGGCCTCACACTGGCCTTTTGCATAGAGCTGAAGTTCACCCACAGGCTACGTCTCCACTATAAGCTGGGGTTGTGATTCTCCTGCTTGCGTACAAATACTCGCACTAGCTCTCATCTAGCTAGTGTGAATATAAACAGCAGTGTAGCCGCAGAGGCATGGATTAGCCATGCCAAGTATGTACCCACGGGTTTCTGGCTGCTGCCCATGCCGCTGTGGTTACACTACTATTTATACTTGTCCAAGCTTTATGAGAGCTAGCGCCAGTAGGGGGGAATCACACCCTTAGCTCATAGTGTCGGCATAGGCGCAAAGTACGCCTTACTCACATGAGGAAACGCTACTTTGTGGCAGATGCCTTGTCTTCATCTAGCATGCACAGCATCTAGCACATTGCTGGAATCATAATACTTATTACAATCCTAATAATAGATTTCAAACTCTTCCTTATACTGTAAACTCCTCCCGGCAGGGACTGTCTAGGCACTTTACAAACACAAAGCTCACAGGTCATGAAGTGAGTGTGCAAATTAGGACCCCATTTAAGCTGTCAACCAGGTATATCCTGAATGCCTAGTTTGGGGCGGGGGGAGGGTGGATTCTGAAGATTTCCAAAGAGAGTTTCTTGTTACATTTTCTCTATGTTCTTATCACACTCATCTACTAAGGAAATTATCTTATCTAAGAAAAACCTTTCTAAGATGTTCTCCAGAGCCAGATCAGGGTAGTGAGGTATTTTTAAAGTTCTGTAACCCTCCTATGATCCACCACTGCTTTCAGTTTATCTGTTTTCATATATCTACTATACATTATGTAGGACCAAGGGTAAAATTAAGCAACTAGATGTCAACAGCCATAGAGTTTATGTTATGGGAATCCACTTCCCAGTCCCTGATCAAGACACTCCATCAGATATACAGACAGCTTGGGAGAGTAGCTAAGTCAGAAACATGAGTACTGTCTTTGCCCAGAGTAGGCATACTCATGCTATTGCTTCCGCAAGAACTAAACGCATCCTTAAGTCTCTTCTGTTTGTTTGCTGATATCAGTTAAGCTCCTGTGTCATTATGACCCTCTTTTAAACTGTTTTTTTCTCTGTGGAAGAATGGTCCTTTAGCATAATCAGAACCAGGTCAATCCAATAAGCACCAATAAAGAGCCTCTATTGTTTTAGGCATCTCCTCCCCCATGTTTTTTAACCTGTTAACACTGATGCTCCACATCAGTGAACAGCTGAGATCAAAGACTGACAATGTTCCAGCTGGGTTGGAACCCTTTCTTTTCACAGAGGTGGTTCACCTCAGCAACTCTGCATCACCTCCTCAGGCCTCTTTCTTCATTCTCTCCTTCCCATCACCTATTCCTCCTCCCCATAGCTGGCAGGCAGCTTCAGCTCCTGCTTGAGCCAGCCAGCAAAACTTCCCTTGCTCAATATCAGCTGGCTGGCCAGCTGCTCCACGGGTTCCCTGCCTACCCAACTCTTCTTTGTGCCACTGCTGCTTCCCTTCCTACCTCAGTGGCTGCCTCTCTAAAATGGTGCCACCAAAAGTGCTGTGTCCTGGCCCAGAGTTAATCTTGGCATTTACGATGCATTTGGCTATTCTAAAATATGTTGCCAATGCATTTAAGCTTAGCGGCATAGCTGCCTCTGTATAAACAGTGCAACATGTTCATGTCTTGCCACTCTCTGTCTAGCCGGCCCTATGGTTTTGAGAAAAGCAGTTCCCAAGGGGATAATAGAAACCAGATGCTAGTCTAGTACAAGCAGACTCCAGCACTCCCGCGATACGACATTCTGAGTAATGCTGGAGGGAAAGAGGAATAACAAGCTATTGAGATGCAATTTTTAATGTAAGCAAGACGGTCCCTGTTGTATGATCAGAAGCGAAAGTCATTTATTAGCTGAAGTGATTCATCAGAGACAATCATCTCTCGAAGGATATTCATTGCCAGGCTGTGAGAGGCTCTTCCTTCATTAGATGGCTGTTGTAAGACTGTAGCAGGGCTGTTGGGATGAACCAAAACTCAGGATGTCTCTCTTCTTTCCCCCTCTCCTCATTCTGAGAGATTGCAGCTGTGTAGACTCTTGTTTAAGTTCTCTTGGCACCGCAGAGCTGTGAGCCTGGGATACTATAATTATCAAAATCCTTCTGTTCAGTAATATTTGACTTATGAGGCGTGTCTTCATTTTGCTGAGACTTTTCTACAGGACCAGGGGCGTGAAGCCTGCGTGCTGTTCATGAAGAGAGCTCCAAATAAGCAGCTGCAGACTGGCTTGAGGGTGAGGTTTCACCACATGTGTACACAAAGCAGCAAAGACCTCAGGAGTGGCCCTCTTTTCACTATCCAAGGTACAGTAGCTGTGTATGTCAGTGCCAAGTGCGTAGGCCCAAATTGGAATTGCAGAGGTGAAGATCACATTTCAGGCATCTCTCTGTACCTGAACCTGAAGCAGAACATCTCTCAACTTTGGGAAAGTTCAGATTCAGTTTTGAACGTGGATCTGAACTCCACCACCCAATCCTGTCTTGCCTTTACACCTGGTTAGTAAACAAGTGCTGTGGACAAGCACAAGTTGGTTGGCTTCCAAATTATTTGTAGAGGGCTGGCATTTGGGAGCTGGGCAGGGTGAGGAGTTGTTTTCTTTTGTTTAGCTTTTTGGTAGGGGTGAGGCTAATGGGCTTGTTGGAACCAGTAGGAGTGCGGTTGTATTCTTAACACACCAGAAGTGCTGAGAGCCCTGGACAGGCACTCTTTCAGTGTATTGTTTGCATCTAAATAAATACAATATTTTAGTCCCTTTGGAGAGGCTGAAACATGGAACAGGGAGAAGGCAGAAAGACCAAAGCAAACTCAGGGTGAAACTAGAGCTGTGGACAGGCAGAATGAGAAGCAAACACACAGAGATGCTGGATAAGGGTTTAGGGTTTTCGCACTTACATTACTCTTGTGTGCTCTCAGCCTTACCTTCCTCGTGGTGCAGTTTTTTGTCAGGCTTCCATATATAGGAGTCTGGCTTCCATAGTGAAGAGGAGGAGGCCAAAGCTTGACTGAAGAGGACGTAATAAATAATTGCAGGACTGGAAGCTGAGGCATCAGGAAAGGCAAACCAAGGAATCTGAGTGTGTCCCAAGGAAACAGCCCATGGGAGCTGCATGCCCCAGGGGAGGAATTTGGGTGCAGAGAACCACAGTTCCTTGCCTGCTCCCCCTTGTTCCAGGGAGGGTTGTAATTTCCTTCAGGACAGCTGCAAATTATTATTCCTGCTGTCCCCGTGCCAGCTCAGCTCTGCAGATTGGTACATGAGGGGTCCATGCTAAAGCTTTACCCACTCCTCACCTGCCTGCTCTAGGTGCAGAGGGACTAGCCGGGAGTGCAAGACCTCTGACCTCTGCACACCCAGACCACGATCCAAGTCACCCACACAGCACCAGAAGTAGGGGGAACACTCCTACTTACTCCCATATGTGGGCACATGGTCCAGTCTCCAGTCTAACCTTTGAAGAGAAAGGGGAGAGGGGAGATGAGCTGATAGGAGAGACTAGTAAGCCAAAGAGAGGGCATGCTTAAAGAGTGAAGGAAGGGAGCCAGAGATGGCCAGACTCCCCATCAGGGGAAGCGCATGAACCACAAACAATTAACAGATCCTCGTTCAGACGTTAAAATGAACGCCTTGTTATCCAAGCTGTTAGAGGGCATCCAAGCTAACGGGTATTTCCCAGTCGGTTGTCCTGTTGTTTGTAAAAGACTACAAGGACACTTTCATCTCTCATTTTATCCCATTAAATAACTTCAACTAACATGCCAAAATGTGGCCGAACACAATGAGACAATAAAGTACTGTCCAGTGTAATAGGAAGCAACAGGTATCATGGAGAAGAATTAAGTTATTTTTTGATCTGATACTGACAATCAGTTTAGGCAAGGGGTATCTAGTGCAAATTTATCTGACATTTTTAGCAGACTGGGAGCACTCAAAAAGCAGATAAGTTAACGTGCAGTATCAATGAACCATTCATGAACTCAGATACTTCCCTGCCTGTGTACAAAGTACATGGGAATAGGCCTTCCTGCCTGTCATTTTTTTTAATTAGCAGTTGTGAGCCATTCTTATGCAGTATGTCAGGCACTGGGACGAGAGCTTTATGCATCTTGCAAAGGAACACAGAGTATATTAACAAAAAGTTCCCAGAAATACAGAACAGCTCTGGATATCATTCCATCTCCGAATATCTGACTTTCATCCAGCTGATAATGTGAGACCTTCACATGATATAATCTATTAAAAACGGAGGCACTGAAAGTCAAACTGATATACAGCTATTTAAACCAGCTGCTGCAGCAATGCCCTCTTGCATACCTATATAATTAATTTAAGCTTTGTGACAGGCTAGATGTCGGCAGACTGGATCTCATCCAAGGTTATGCCATGTTCAAGAATGGCCATTTTAGTGGTCTAAACAAATACAGACCTGAGCCTACACTGCTAGCTCTAAGTAAAAGTGCCAACATGTCAGCAATCAGTTTGATCTAACTGTTTTCATGTAACGTGTTTCTTTGGTAAATACACTGGTCCATGTCTGGAATGCTTATATTCATATGTGTTATGCTGGGAGATGGAAGGAAGTTTGTGTTGTCAAATGGTGCCTCATTTGGAACATATGGTGCATTGTATCATTTGGATTGCTAAGTTCCTGCAGCATCACTTCAAGGAAAGAAATTGCCTTTAGTTCATGTCAGAGGTTGCATTATCGATGATTGCCTGTGTGAGCAGGTCTTGAAGCAGAAGCACTCCCAGTGGCTGTCATAACTCTCTTGAAGTCTCTCTCTGTTGGGATAACCTTCTCTCTTCCAAGGGCCTGTCCTATGCAGTATCTCAGCACTTAAAAGGGAAATGTCATCAACTACCTCGGTTCCCAAAGGGTCATGGGAAAAAAAGCAAGCAGGCTTCACAAACATCAGGATGATGCAATAAAGCCCTTTCTACAGCTGTCTGTACAAACCACGGATTGCTACCAGACTGCATCAGATTTGCCCTGTTTACTGTCCTAAAGCCAAACAGAGGACATGTGAGAAAGTTCTTGTCCGTGCCTGCATCAGAAAAGGTCTGAATAGAGGCCAAATTCTACAAGGTGCTGAATACCTTGTGGGAGATGCTTGGTGCCTAGTGTCGTAACAGTAAGATGCGTTCTCTGGGTAGCTGAAAAGCCTGTCTCTCTCACCAACAGCAGCTGGTCCAATAAAAGATATGACCTCACCCACCTCGTCTCACTAGTACTCAGATAGTCACTGACATTTAGTGCTCTAATGTCAGCCTAAAATGCCATTAGGTCAGCCTGTTTTCACTGTTACCCTGTGTTGTTTTACTTCCTCCTTAATATATTGTCTGAGCAAAGCATTCAGCAGGATCCTGTGTGCCACAACTTCTGTTTAAGGCAGTGGAAGTTGAGGGTACTCAGGCCTTACTATGTTAATTCCCTAATGTAGAACAATTCCAGTCACTATCTGAGTGCTGAGCTGGGTATTCTGTGCATAGCACAGAACAGTTCTTCCAAATAAGGGGAACATGCTTTTCTGTGTGTAATTTTAAAATGTCTAAAGTGGTCTATGTCTGAGATATCATTTGGGTGTGGAGGGTTAGGGGGGAATTTGTGGGTACTGAGTTTGGTCAGCTAGAGGAACCCCAAGAAATGGGAAGAAAACTGTAAATTTTCCAGAAGGGAGCATTTAAAAAATGTAAGTTAGTTGTTTTATTAAAATAATACATAGAAAATTCAGTTACCCTCTGAGGAGTTCTTGTGCCATGTTTGGAGACTAAATTCAATTAGTGGAGTGTAAAAGAGAGGGATTTTAGTCCCCCTTAAGTGCAAATCTCAATGCAACCTTAACTGGGGAGTTGCTACCAACACCCTCATTTTCTAACATACACCTCCAACCATAGAACTATTAATTTGCATGCACAGAAGTGTCTGAAGGCGCAGCAGCTGCTTAAATCTATCTATAATTATTCACACATTAGCACCTAGTGGATTAGCAGCATTAGCACCTCCTGAATCATCTTGTTCACATTTAAGTGAATTCAGTCTCAGATCCAGTGTTAGTCGCTCCGCAGATTGTTGCTCCAGCGGTTACTGAAGTGAAGCCTGACACTGACACTACCGATCAAGCTGCCATGCCTCAAAAAATCAGGTGAATGGTATTCTAAATGCATGGTTTAAAATGCCACTCTGGTCATTTGAAGTGATGGCGTTGCCTGGTAGAGGACTGCAGTTGTGGGTCACATTTATTCTCGCTGATTTCTTGTTCTGTTTTAATTGAGGATGATTATTGCTGCTTTTTCTGCTCTCTTTTTAGGCCCACTAGGACACTCACATTGCTCAAGCCATCTCACAGCTTATTTTATGTGGATGTATTTCAAAACTCACACAGCTTTTGTTCAGGCCCATGCAACGGGAAGGAGAAGTTCAAAGTGAAAGGAGGGACACCAAGTCAGCAGACATTAATAATGCTACCTTACAACCATTAAAAAGCTGTAATTTGTCAAGGCTGTCACTTTCTCATTCCGCTGGTTGTAAATCATTTGTATTAATGAGATCCTATACACACGAGAGATTGGATTTTAGCATCTGAGGCTATGTTGCCACAATATAGAATTTTTCCCAGTCTTATTTCTGAGTCCAAAACATGGGGGGAGAGACACATAAAAATGTCCTCCCGGAGTATTTGGGGAGGGGAGAGCAAGCAAATTCTGAACTAAAATCTCAATCCCTAGGTTCTTTTAGCTGCAAATCTCCCCCTCTTCCCCACTCCCCCCCCCCCATCACAGTGGAATTTCTACAGTCTCACTGCACTGGAAGGAGTATATGGACTGGAGCCTATGGGTGCTGGAGAGCACAGATCCATGAGGCTCTCAGTGAAACCGCAAGCAGTGGCTCTTTATGGGGGGGCATAGAGAACAGGGGGTAGAGCTGGAGGAAATGGCCACTACATGGATCCTTCAGTCCTTCCTCACACGGAAGGGACGGGGCAATGGACCTAGAGGTTACTTTTAGGGGAAATCTTAGTCCCATTGGAATCAACGAGAATGTTGGCACTGAGGTTAATGGGAGTTCATTGGGAATGGATTTGCCCCTCAGGCTGGAGGAGCGATTACAGAACAACTCCACTCCCCTTCTGGGATAGGGTGGGGGAGACTCCTCTCCCACTTTCCCCCATGGAGTGTCCCAGTCCTAGCTGAGTTACTGGGACTGGGCACTGCAGCAGAATGAGGGCCATTGTAAATCCATGTTACACTACACATATATGCCTGCTGGCAGTTGGTCTTGCTAATGCAATACTTTGAAGTATCAGAGGGGTAGCCATGTTAGTCTGGGTCTGTAAAAAGCAACAGAGAGTCCTGTGGCACCTTATAGACTAACAGACGTATTGGAGCATAAGCTTTCGTGGGTGAAAGTCTTAAAGGTGCCACAGGACTCTCTGTTGCAATACTTTGAATCACTCATTCCAGAGGCACACATCTGGAGAGATGTTGAGCACCCAGAATTCCCACTCGGTTCAACGAGAGTTGCTGGCGCCAACACTAGGAGTTGGCTCAGAAAGAAGACTTTTGTTTCCACCTGCTGGCAAACACATTCATTGAACACCAACAAGTACATGGGCAGAACATTAAACATTTGGTTGTCTTCCTTTTTTTAATTTAAAAAGTCAAATTGATAATACCGGTAAATCCTCTATACTAATTGTGATCCAGTTAGAGAGGCTTTGCCTCCGGCATTTAACTACCCAATTTGATTTTTCTGTCACTAACTAAAGACCACTTTTTAACAATGAATAATAATTATTATTATAATGCTAATAATAGCTACAGAATTATAGTTATGATGTCTGAATGTGTTTATTTATATGATACTCCATTCCTGATGGCTTCTACTCCTCTAGCAAGATGTAACTCAAAGTACATATCGTTGCTTGAACAAACCAAAGGTAAATTGAGTTAATAAATAACTTAGTTAAATTAATTGCACCAAACTAACATCAAATAAAAAGTACACACACACCCAAACAACCCAAACACATAATAATAAATAAAACAATTAGAGCTGGTCACATTTTTTTGTTAATGAAAAGCTTTTTGTCAAAAAATTGCCCTTTTTCTAAAATGGAAACTATTGCTCCCCCAAAAGTTGCCTTGTTAAAAATGTAAATACTCATTAAGCAAACTTTGCACCTCAACTGAAAGATATAATACTGGCTGTTCCTATAAAATTAAACGACTCAGAACACTGATCACAAACATCAAGCGTCACCACTTCATATTGACATTGGCAACACTAAGTCCGTCAGAGGAAAGAAAGGAAATGGATGACATCATTTAGCCCGCGTCCTTACACAGTGATCCACACCAAAGGCCTTTTAATCACTGCCCAGAGGAATGGACATTCTGTAAAACCAAATGAATCACATTTCAAAGTCCTTCGGGGTCAGACACAGCTTCTGGCTAATCATGATGATGTGGACGACATCTCTTTACAAGTGACCCCAGAGAGACTGTAACGCTGATGACTCCGATCAGCTAGCACCCCCAAAGCGTTAACCACAGTCCTGTATAATGACTGATTAATGTGATGCATGTGATCAATGATTCCACAGGGACAGGGATACAGACATCATGGTTATTCTTACTATTAACATGCGTGAAGAGGGGGGAAAAAACCTCTTATAAATACTCCTATTTAGAAATTATTAGTATGCGGTTACATCTATCTGACAGCCAGATTCTTTGGGCCAGGTGAGTGTGCGTGGCTCAAGAATAAGTGGGCAGGGGGCAAAAGCTGCTTTAGGTGCCGTCTTTGCAGCCATATGCATCTCAGCCTGTTCAGTGACAGGCGGGTCTCCTAGCTGAGCTGGCTACCAGCTGCCCTATGCACTGTACTGGCAGCTGGGGGACACTGAACCATGGAGAGATAAAGCCACCCTTGATTTCCTCAGACAGACACACCGCACAGGGAGGGAAGTTAGTGTAGGAGCTCTACTACTCTACCTTTCATCAGGCTGATGTAGGTGGGTCCCAGGATCCGGGGAGCTGCAAACCACCACAATCACACACAAACTCCATTCTTGCCCCACTGGAGCAGACCAGTGGATTTGGACCAAAAGCTCTAGAAGATTGTGAACTGCCCACATTAATCTCAGTGGGTTAACACTGAACTTACCGATGGCTATTTAAATATCAGCATTTTTTATTGCTGACAATTTTAACAGATATAACCCACTTCCACAGTTCCCCCCGCTGGACGCTCACCAGGTTGCTGTATTTGGGTCCCACATGCTGGACCCATGTGCTTTTTGTTGGGATTCCCTCCAAGATCTTTTCCACTCAGCTTATCCAGAACACCTTGTCCAGTTCTGGGAGAAGACTTCATGCAGTTCTCGGGGATCCAAAAAACTCAGTTCAACTCCAGATTTTGTCACTCAGGTTCCTTTATTTGAACACAGCAAAGCATGTGAGTTGATCAAACTCAAGCATAGGGGGTGGGTATTGGGTGCACCGCACATCCAAGGTTACACAGAAAACCTCTTGCATTGCATCACACTTTTTTGGATTGGATTGATTATAATGCAGGAACCAATCCCTGTATAGCACGCTCCGTCCATGCATTGTTCATGTAGAACCTGATCTTTACATTCCAGGTTTATCTTGGCCATTGTCCCTAGCATCAGGGTATTCCTGCTTATCTTAGCTGGCTCCAACATTCTGTCTTTTTAGCCTACTGCTTGTTAAGCCCTTATTTACAATTTAACCTTCCCTTCACCTTCCCAATCATTCCCACTAAGAAATGAGGCAAGTTACTTATGTCAAGTGAGGCCTACCCTTTTAAGCTTCCATAGGTCTCAGTAGACTCAAGCTACTGTCTCTGGCTCCAACCTGTCTTTAGTACAGCCATCCCTCACAGTAATGGGACATAGCAATCCAGTTGCCCTAGGTCCTCAGGACTTGTGCTGATACCCCAAGACACCCCAGTTCTTTAAGTACAAGAAATCCAACCTTATGGGCACTCTGGCTTACAATTTACCCCTTCAGGGACATATGATAGTGGGCACACATAACACAGAGACTTTGCAAAGATTTCAAAATCAATCACTCTTTACTTTAGATAGCAAAAGAGATATACATACCTAGACAAAACAATAAATCACCTATACACAGTTCCATGCCTCAGTTTCCTCACCACTCTTGAGTGTTTCTTGGGCTTAGTTGAGAGTCCTCCAAGGAATCTAGGATCTCCCTTCCTGCATATGACATCTTTTTCAAATCATGGAGTCTCTCTCTTCGGTGGTCAGCTTTCCAGTTCTGCTTCTGGTCTGCTCGCTCTCTCTCTCTTTCTCTCACAAATGGCCAATGAGAGACCCTTTCTCTTATAACCTTCTGTCCCTGTTGTCAGGTGACCTCCGCCTCAATCAGTAGCATCAGGTGATCCAAATCCCCCACCAAGTGATCCATTGCTTAGTGACCACCCCCATGGAGTTCAGACTTGAGAAACTGATTTGCCCTGGATGGCAGCCATTTCTTCATTCAAGGGTACTCCATTTGAATGGCTCATCATGATCCTTCATTGTTTAATGACCCTTCATTGTTAACCCTTTGCCAGAATTTCTCCTGCCACTTCCTATGGAGTCGAAAGGCAGCCGATAAGGCAGACAAGCCCCACATTCCAAATGGAGTTTGCCATATGACCCAGACACACACAAAGAGTCCCCAACATCTAACAGAAGTCATAAGCTGTACAAAAGCAGATTCCCCAAACTGTCACATCAACTAATGTCTGTATCCATTATGGTTGGAGAGCACCATTTTCCTTCTCTAGAAGTTAGAGATGGAAAACATTACGAGAGTGCTCTGTCTGTCTGTGTCTGTAAATAACGAATGGAAAGTGTGATAGTAGCATTCAGGAATATGGAGCATTGTTTATGGGTTTTTTGGTACCAATAAAAGTTCATTGTTGCTGTGTACTCCAAATGGCTTCCTTTGTGCTGCTCTTTACATCAGCTTTTAACAGATAAGAACTTGCTAGTCCATGCTGCACAGCCCACAGCACCTGAACTGCTCCCGATTACCTGGCTCTCTGAGCTCTGGTCAAGTGTAGTATCTCAAGAAGAGAAGAGAAGAGAAGAGAAGAGAAGAGAAGAGAAGAGAAGAGAAGAGAAGAGAATTTCTATGTGTGTCCTAAATAGTTTGACCTGATTTGAGGTCTTATCAGAGCAGCAGCAGACCTGATTTAAGGGTCTGAGCAGATCAGCAGCATCCACTGGCGAAGCTTGCGGAAGGCTCATTCTGTAGCTTATCCTGGACGGTGGGACTCTCTAAAAGGCTGAATGCGGACTCCCCTCTCAACAAGTCTTGACTCTCAATAGCTGACAAAGCATTACTTTCAGGAACTTTAACATATTAAACTCCGCCAGAGAGCAGGACCTTTGTGAGCTGCTACTAGGGGAGCAGAAGTGAGCGGGGACCTTCGTTTGCAGGGGCTGTTGGGTCTTTGTTTGTAGTTGACAAAAGATTACAGGAAAACAGAGGCTGGTGCTTACCAGAAGCCCCAAGGGAGGAGGCCTTTGTCTTCACCTCCAAGAGTGCCGGGGGGTTATAGATCTCTCTTTGCAGCTGCAAGCTTCATCATGGACAACTTCAGCAGAAAGATCTTTCCTACTTGCTAATAAATGCTCAAGAAACTGTTCCCAATTATTCTGAATGAGGTAAGAAACTTCAAGATTTGTTTGACTGACAGCTCAGAAACTTCCAGAGGAACAAATTAAATGTTCGTGATGTCTGCAAACGCATTTTCAACTGAACCCAAAGAAGATAAGGACAATGCCCAGTTAGAATGGATGTGATTCACTGTGCTGTCATGCTTCAAGAAAGAAACTGATTTTCTATAAGCACCTGCCAAGTGACAGCTCCCCTGAGCCATGTCAGAGGGTTGCCATTTGTGTAAACCTCATTGGAAGCACTTATAGTGAAGAGACCTTTTGTGGTAATAATCTCAACAACTCAAACCACTGCGGTTGCCTAACAGACACACACCATAACACCACTGGTGATAAAGCAGCATGCGTATTGATCCTTCTTTCACTGTAATAACAAGAAACCTCATTTCTCTTTTCTCTTCTATGGTGAAAGGGCTGAGTGTGCTCGCAGTGCTCTATCAGTAAAAAAATAGTGACCTTTCCGTGGCTCTCAAATTAAACTCCTGTTGACAATCACATACCAATTACATGTGGCCCTGAGTCTTCCAGCAAATTATCAATATCTCCCTGGGTGCCCAACCAAGGTGGAAAACTACTGACTATGTAGAACGTAAACATCTCAGTTGGGTAGTGTCCCAAGCCTGTTCCCTGTGAAGATTTTCTGAAATGACAGCCTTTGGGCAGCAGTCAGAAGAGAATAGACAAGAACAAAGGATAGAAAAAAAACATGGTGCTTCGGTGAAGTCTCTTTTAATTCCTTCTGCTATTAAGGGTCACCATCAGAGGCTCTCTCTGAAAATGGCAGAGAGATTTCTCCCCTTCACTTCAATGTGGGCCTCTCAGAAAGCCTTCTGCAACATGTGAGGATTTCTACACAGGAACAGAGGATTTGCTCTCTTCCCAGGACTGTGTGGGAGTCAGTCAGCTCAGAAGGCCGAATGAGCCGCAGTTATTAGTGTACTGAGGGAAGACAAAGGGTCCTGCTCTAAACTTACTGTAGTCTTGGATTTGGATTGGGTGTTCAGGGGAGCTGTGCTGATGCTGACCTGGTGGGAACAGATCAAGTATCGGGCTAGGGATGGAAGAGAAATACAGTTCAGTACTACATGGCAAATGCTGGATGATATTTTGAAGGAGTAGCTATGATAAAAATGCAAGTGTATAGAAAGAAGGGGTCATTGGTAAAAGGAAGACAGGAAGCAGATTTGGCAGCCAAAGATGCAGTGGTAACTGGACCGCCCTGGTGGCAGGACACCGCTTTAGAAGCCGTTCCAGCAGCATTGGTCACCCAGGGCCAGCGGCAATCAACACAAGCTAAGGCAGAGTGATTGCAGAGGACCCAGCAGCAGCAGTCAGAGTTAGGTCCGCTAGGGAAGGAAGCTCAAAGCCTGGGAGTAAAGGTGGATGGTCAGGAGTTAATATAGAGCAGGGGCTCTGAGTGTAAAGTCAGAAGATGATTTGGTATGGGTCATACCAAGGGATAGGCAGAAAGATTTCTTGACATGAGAATATGGATCTACTATGGGTGGTCACCCTAAACAGAAGGAGGCCCAGGAAAGATTGGTGAAAATAAGATGGTGGCCCAGATGGGAACCGGATTTGAACGAATATCTTAATTCTTGCCTTATTTGTGCTAGATAAATCCTTCAAATAGAAAATGCAGAGGGGCATTCATGAGACAGGCTTCCAGGAGACCCTGGGAAAGGATCCAGATCAATTACACTGGGGAGCTAGCCTTAATCCCCTGAGGGAACAAATACATACTAGTTGTAGTGGATGTATTCTCACACTGGGTAGAGGCATTCCCAACTAAACATATGACTTCATTGACAACAGCTAAACAACTATTCTATCATTTGTTCAGTCATCGAAGGGGTTCCTAACGTAATTGATTCAGACAATGATAGTGGATTTGTTGACTCAGTGGTCAGGAAAGTGTGCACACTGTTGGCCATTGATCAAAAATTATGCATTGCTTATAATCCTAAAGCAATGGGGCAAATGGAAGGAATGAATAGAACCATTAAAACTGAACTCCAGAAGGGAGTAAACAACGTGGGTAGTAATTGGGATGAAATGTTGTGACTGGTCTTTATGCGCATCACAGCAAGAGACTGTAGATCTGTGGCCTTAATGGGGAGACGAATGAGATTGTGGGAGAATATGATGAACTCTCGACCAGGCCATCTGACTACAGTAGCCTTGTCAGAGGCCTGGATACAGGACTTGCAGAAGCAGAGTTTACAGGTGCAAAAAAATGTGGTGCCTGTGACATTGTCACACCAGGTGCTAGCTCATGGCAAAAACCCAGGTCAAATTCATAGCTGGAAACCAGTCTGGCTTACCTGTGGGTTAAAATAATTAAAATAAATGTTAGTGTTATAAGAATGTATTTAGTGTTTAGACTTTATGGAATGCTTGTAAGATGCTGCATGTATTAATCCTACTTATAATATCTGTATCCCATGGTATAAAGTTATATTGAGTGTTTGCACTGGAAACCTCTGTCATTGTGTAACTCACCAAACAGGAAAAGAAGCATTAATTTAGGTGAAGTGCTCATCCTGCACACAAGATGGCCCATGGAAGGCAAATGACGCTTTGGGTAGCATCAAAGGACAGAGACCTTGTTGATTGCATTCCTCACTCCCTCCAGGAAGGGGAAGCCTGCGTATGATCTCATCCCATCAGGTTGGATTCTGGGGTGAAGGAGATAAAAATCTTTACAAGGAGAAACTGGGGTCTTCATGCTGTCTGGACTCTGAGGGGCAAAGTTTCCTAAACGTAAGCAAGAGATTCCCATTCTGCTTGACTTGGGTCAGCTCTAGAGGCCATATAGAGGTGCTTATTATAGAAATTGAGTTACAGTCTTAGGTTTAAAAAGGCAATATCATTTGTGTGTGTATGTTTCCTGTTTTAACCTTGTAAATATCTCTAATTTATTTTCTTATTTAATAAATCTTCAGTTAGTTAATTACAGGGTTGGCTACCGGCATTATCTTTGGTTTAAGATCTGAGTACAAATGACCTGGGGTAAGTGACTGGTCCTTTGGGACTGGGAGTAACCTGATTATTGTTGTGATTTTTTGTGTAAAGTGACCATCTATCACATAGTCCATCCTGCTTATATATAATATAATTAATGGAGATATCCCATCTCCTAGAACTGGAAGGGACCTTGAAAGGTCATTGAGTCCAGCCTCCTGCCTTCACTAGCAGGACCAAGTACTGATTTTGCCCCAGATCCCTAAGTGGCCGCCTCAAGGATTAAACTCACAATCCTGAGTTTAGCAGGCCAATGCTCAAACCACTGAGCTATCCCTCCCCACTGAGCTAGCCTATCCCTAGCTTGGATGTCAAGCTAGACTGGAATGCCCATGGTAAGACTGCTTTAGGAGTTTACACTTGTTACTGGGTTGGTGAAATCTAATTATAGAACATACAACCAGTCTGGGGTCTCTGCCCAGCTTTTTGACAGTTTTCCCTGAGTTTGACACTCACGGTCGTGAGCGTGATAGTGGTAACAGAGGATGCGGAGATACAGAAGATCAAGGTATGGTTCAATTAACACAACCAATTTAGTAAATAGAAACAAAGAGCAGTTGGTCCCCATTACCCAACTGCTAGCCAAGTAACAGCAAATTGGGGACAACGCCATACAGGCTCTGGAAACACCCATACCAGAGGTGGTGAGCTGGCACCCCCGGTGCATACACTACGTTTAGTCTTAGTGGGAGTTCAAATAATAACAACTGTTGTGGTCATGGGAATGTGTTGATGGATAATAAAATTTTAAAAGCAAGCACAGAATGAGAAATGTGATGCAAATGAAACAAATGCTAACTTAAAAGAAAACAAAAAAGAGTGGAATGTAAGACTGGCTTAGCTGACATGAGTAGGCCCAAGTTAAGACAAGACAAGCCTGAACACGTAACTGCTGATCAAGCCCCAACAAGTAATTGCTGAAACAACTAACTATTGTGAATATGTTTATAATAAATAGGGGACACAGAACCTAATTAAACTATTGTTGGCATGTTTATAGTAAAGAAAATATGCAGGAACATCCTGAACTGAACCTTACTCAGTCTGCAAAGCAATTGGCCTATACGCAATCTGCAAAGCGATTGGTCTTTATATGTAAGAAGTATAAAGTAAACTGAGTAATGAGCTGGAGTCGAACTGAGTTTTTTGGAGCCCCCCAGAACAGGAGGAAGTGTTCTCCCAGAACTGGACAAGGTGTTCTGGATAAGCCGAATGGAAAAGGTCTTGGAGGGAATCCCAATAGACTGTAGCTCACATCCTCTCCTTGTGTACTATTCAACCTCCTTGTCTTCATTCAAATAGCTCCATAAAACACATGGCTTCCACCACCCCATGAGAATTCCCCCTTATAATAGGTGATTTTAAAACAACAACCTTCTCTCTTGCACTGTGAGTTCAGTCCAAGGTTTTAAAAAATGGATGCCCAAAGTTAGGCTTCTAAGTCCATATGCAGACACGTCAGAATCTTCAGTAGGAGCTCCTAGATGCTCAGCAGTTTTGAAAATCGAGCTATTTGTTTGGGTCCCCACATATAGTCTTTGGAGCAGGAGTTCAGCTTTAGGCCACACACTTTTGAAACTCTTGGCTTTCGAATTTAGTTTGTGGTGCTTGAAGTATGTTGTAAACATCACAGGGCAAGGACTATGGTGCTCGCTATGTCAGAGACCCCAGTGCACTGACAACTTTCAACTAATAATAACATAATTAATTAATTAATTTGGCCCAAGCATAAGGTTTGGATCTTGGAATTTAGTTCTTAACTGACCCAAATTTGTGAGGAGCTGGGAATCCATGCTTTTGAGGTAGACAAACCCATTCAGACCACGGATGCATGAGTTCCCTCGTCCTGCTTCCAACAGTGACTTTGTGCTTCAGAGGAAAATGGGGGGAAACATCATGGATTTGCCACTTGGGCAACACTGTACATAAGGGGAGGAATTCTTTCTGGACCACTGCAGACAATCAGCGTGCACCCTGAAGCAAGAGATCTGATTACCTCGATGTTAGCTTGCATAACTCCCAATGTGATTAATTGTCATATAATTACTCAGCCGTTTTTCAAATCCAGCCATTATATTTGAATCAGTGACCTCCTGTAGTAGTGAATTCCACTGGTTGACTACATGCTGTGTGAAGTAATATTTCCTTTTATTTATTCTCTATTCATGTACTGGTCATTAATTTCTAGCCTTTGGGAAATCAGAAATATGCACGATCATGTGGAGGATCCACAGCCACTTGTAGTTTTGCCACTGTGTGGAACAGATATTCATTTAAATTAACTCTCAAGCTTGCTCAGCTTTGACGTGAACAGTAGGTGAGACAGGGCAGGTCAGTAGGAAGAGCAAGAAGCAAGCAGGCAGGTGTTAGCTGAGCAAATGAGGAACCTATAGAGAATCCCAGGGCTAAATTTTGACCCCAATTACATCAGCATAAATCTAGAGAAACACAACGGAAATCAAAATTACTTTAGAATCCTGGTATAAATGAGATCAGAATTTGGCACCCAACGTATAAGCCATGGGCTCCATACAGCTCTCACTGATGCCAAAGGGAATTTTGCAGTTCATAGCGTCAGAGGTTATAAAGCCAGGAGGACCACTCTGATAATCTAGTCTGACCTTCTGCATAGCACAGGCCATAGGCCTTCCCCAAAATAAATCCTGTTTGAAGTAGAGCATGTCTTTTAGAAAAACGTCCAATCTTGGTTTACAAATTGCCACTGATTTACAAATTTACCATGCTCATTGGTAAATTGTTTCAGTGGTTAACTATCCTCACTAATAAAAATGTATGCCTTATTTCAAGTATGAATTTGTCTAGCTTCAACTTCCAGCTATTAGATCTTGTTATATGTTTGTCTGCTGGATTGAAGAGCCCAGTACCAATTTTTTGTTACCCAAGTAGAAATGTAGGACTCATCTACACAATGCTTTAGTCCACACCAGATGAGTATGAATTCTAGTGTTCACTAGCGTACTGCACACTAACTGGCCCCTGTGCTACTTGTTGGCACACTCTCAAAGTTCCCTAGTGCATGTTATTGAAGTCCTGTTTCAAACACAGGCCAGTGAGTGCGCAACACACTAGTACGGACTAAAATTTACACTCTTGTACAGACTAAAGCATCATGTAGACAAGCCCTTATAAACTGTGATCAAATCACCCTTTGTTAAACTGAATAGATTGAGCGCCTTGAGTATATCATTATAAGGCATGTTTTCCCAATCTTTATATTTGAGTTCAGTGAAAACAGAATTGGACCCAACTCCATTGTCCTACAAGTTTTTCAAACGTTTCTTCAAAAAAAGACCAAAATCCCAGCAATTTTAGCAACATTTTCAAGTGGGGTTGACAATAATAAGAAAGAGCCACAAAGTTTAGTTTCAAATTCAAAGATTTCAAAGCTGAAGCACCTTGCCACAGCTAAAATTGTAAGTGTCCTTTGTATCTGTCATTGGTCCATTCACATATGTCACATAAATTCCCACTAAGAGTATCAGCCAGTCCCAGCTGTGGTAATGAATTTGATGGGTGGGAAATGGGAATGGAGATCATAGGAAGAACTGCCAGGACTGAAAGAGAAGCAGTTGCAAGTGCTCTCACCAGAAATGCAAACACTTTGTCCTTGGTCTTTTCTTTCTTTTAATTGTCTGTGTATCATACAACAAGATGGACGAAAGACATTCATATTTCAAATGGAATATGGCCTGAACTGGTACTGCTGATTTATGTAATAATGTGCTGTTACAAACCAGACAGTCCTGAAAAAGATATTATTGCTTCCCTCATTTCTACTAAGTCCCAAGTTTCATTTTTAACACATACTATTTTATTGCTGGTGTATTTTATACAAGACTTGTTTGATTTGCAAGAGTTGTTCTGAAAAGTTTTTTAAACAATTACCTTGCGAAACATTCTGTTATTCTGGGACATTTAATTGAAATGGCATCATCCTGTTTTAAAGCATTGCAGTGTTAAATAAACTTGACCTGTAGCACCAAAGCACTCATTTTTCTCCAGCTACGTCATACAATTGAAATGCATATGCACATATATAACAGTCTGGCTTCTCCACCTGCAAGACGAAAGTCAACCCTATTTAAAAATAATTAGGACACTGCCTTTCCTCTTGAAAAATACACCAAAGTATGAATGACAAGGAGATTCTAACAAGATGAATGTTTCCATCTGAATTGCCGTAGGAAAATGAGATTGAGCAAGACAGATAGACAATTTAAACATACAATTGTGTTTACAAATCCTGCACCCATTCCTGTGACTGCAGCGATCTGCTTGGCACCAGATTTGATGTAATTCAGCGGGGGGGGGGGAGGAGAGGGAATAGGGTGGGCCTAGCTAGTGGTGAGCACATCCCCTGCGTGTAACACAGGACTTAGTTTTGTGGGGGCATCTTACCAGTGACGGCGCGTCAGCCCAGGCAAGAGAGACCCAGCCTAACCAAGAATTCCCAAATGCTAGCCAATACATTTTCAATATTCTCCTTGGTTTAACTGATAAATGTATACAGATGTCAGGACAAATTGTGATTGGATTTAAATGGCACGACTCACTTGCTCCAGTAGCGAAGCACAATGCCAGAAAGTTCGAAGTAGTGCTGTGTGAGGCTCAAATCTTGATATAGCTACTCAAAAAGCCGCCTTGATAGCATGGTGATTTACCATACCATGTCCCTTTATAAGGGTGTGCTGTGGTAACCTCGGTGAGGCCACAGCAGGATTGTAGCAGTTAAGCCCAGGCTGCAGGGGTGGGAGGTTTGAAGGGGGTGGGGTTAGGACCTGTGCCCTGAAACCTGCCCCCAACCCCATGAAGTGGGCCCCATGCATATGCACGAGGAACTGCCACAGAGCCCTGGAACTACCTCATGCTCTGCCCCCTGCACATGCCCGGGTAGCTCCAGTTTCCCGGTCCATCTGCTGCTACTTCTCTATCAGTAAGGTAAGCTTTTCATAGCTATTGATTGATACATTGGGCGGGGGTGGCAATGACTATTTTGTGATTAGTGCCTCACCTGTCAAAAGAGACAAGAGCCACCACTGCACCTTATGCAACAAGGGGTTGATCAACCACCGCATGGATCTCATGGGCCTGCCTTCTGCCCCCTCCCACAGGCTGGGCAAAATGGGAGCCACACAGGGCTTTAGTAGCCTCCTCTGAGCTGCCTCAAGGCCTGGGAGGGAGGATTTTTCCTTGCCCTTCCCCCCACATAATGGAGATACCTAGTGGCTTCCTAAATCTAGCCCTTTATGCACTTTTTTGGCTTAAAAGAAAAAAAGCAGCGGCAGCAGCTCAGTGAAGTTACCCAAATCACATAGCTATGTTATGAGAACCAATAAAACTATTAGCTGCTGGCACTGAGCCAAGAATCCATTAATGGCAGACTGGTATCTCTCCAGGAATGTAAAATGTTTTACTAAATAAACATTAAAGCAGGAAGCATTCAACTTCTGTCACTAGGTAAAACTCCAGTGTGGTTCTATCCCAAAGAGGAATAGCTAGGAGGTGGGCAAAGAAACTGTGTTTCACTGATAAAAAAGCTCTTTAGTACCAGGAGGAACCAGTGAGACATATTTTACAATGTCTTACCAAGCATGATGTATGAGGTTTGATACTTTTATTGGATCAAGTCACTGGTGATAGGTAAAGGAAAGAAGAAATCTGTTCAGAAGGCAGGAGGGTTAGCCGCACTGAGTAATACTTTGTAATTAAACTGCAGAATTTGGCACCTTTTCCTGGCTGTCAAAGCAAAAGTTGAAGGTTGATGGAAATAGAAGATTAAACCAAGGATTTGTTCTTTGGGGATCAGAGCAGTTTGCTTACATTGTTTCGCCTGGGAAATGATCTAGAAAGGAAAATGTACAATAAATCAACAATCAGCTCCCTCAGAGTGTCAAATGTTCAGTAATATAATGCTCCAGAATGAAGTCCTAGAAGTGACAATGGGCCAGATACTCTCGTCTTTACTCAAGATTGTAAATTATTCCTCCCTGCACCAGCCAGCTCCCTGGACCCTAAAGAGGCAAAAGATGGCAGAGGCAGTGTGGCACCGCCAATGCCCTCCTTTGGGATTTGCTAGTGAAAAAGATCCCCCTGACTTTAGCTTAAAGTTTAAACTGGTGAAAAAGACCCTAGGGTCAAAAGAAAGGAAATTAAAATCCTTAGAGTCAGCATGGAGGCTACCTAACCACACTTAATAGAACTACAGAAAGAATGCATGCCTCTAAACGCAAGAGAAAATAGGAAAGCAAGAAAAAAAAAATAATAAAGTTAATGGTAAAGTCCAAGAGGTTGTTCAAACCAAGCAGGTATCCTTAAGAAAATGGAAATTCAACCCTAGGCAAGGCAGTCAAAAGGAAGAGAAACTATGGCAGGTAATATGTATAATGGAAATTAGGAGGGCGAAGGGGCATTTTGAAAGACAACTAGCCAAAGACATAGAAACAAGTCACAAGCAATTTATTAAGTTTATCTGAAGTAGGAAGCCTGCAAGAAAACAAGTGGATTCTCCAGACTACGATGGAGTGAAGGGAGCAATTAAAGAGGCTAAGGTGATTGCAGAGATGTTAAATAATTTCTGTTCCCCACTCTATGGGTATGTCTACACTACGAAATTAGGTCAATTTTATAGAAGTCAATTTTTAGAAATCGATTTTATACAGTCGATTGCGTATGTCCACACTAAGCGCATTAAGTCAGCGGAGTGCGTCCTCACTACCGTGGCTAGCATCGACTTACGGAGCTATCCCACAGTTCCCGCAGTCTCCGCTGCCTATTGGAATTCTGGGTTGCGCTCCCAGTGCCTGATGGGGCAAAAACATTGTCGTGGTTCTGGGCACATGTCGTCAGTGCCACCACCACCCCCCTCCCCCCGCATCCCTCAGCCCCTTGAAAGCAACAGCAAAAAATCGTCTCTCGCCTTTTTTCCTGGGTTACCCGTGCAGAAGACATACCATGGCAAGCCTGGAGCCTGCTCAGCTCACCGTCACCGCTGCTGTTGTGGGCAAGTCTACTGTGGGGGCTGCTGTGATCCAAGTAGCCAGTGCAATCATTGACGTTCTGTTATCAAGGGTAGTGACTCTGGGAAATGTGCGGGCCTTTTTAGATTTTAGGTGAATCATATTCCTGTCCTTTATCACTGGTGAAGAAGTCTTGCAGCCGTACATTCCAGTCCAGTTGGCGCTGTAACACCCCGTAGCACTTCTGTGGTTGACACATGTAACAGCTCCAGGGCTCTTGCTCTTTTGCCTTGGCCGAGGTACCTTGCCCTACTTGGACCTCCAAGCATTTGACACAGAAGCACCTGCAGCAGCTGGCATTGCTACACAGCAGCAGCTCCTTGCCTTCGCAGAAGATGGTGCAGTAGGACTGCTAACCGTCGTCATCCACTGCTTCCGCTGCAACTCTGCTCTCCTGCTCCCCAGCGAAGAGCTCGGGGGATCTGTACTTGTCCTCCTGGGTGCTGCTGGCAGCAGACGGTGCAGTAGGACTGGTAACCGTCCTCATCGGACATGTAGCTTGGACGGGGGTACTGGGAACGTCTTCCCTGCCCGGCTCCTACCAACCTCTAGGGCAGGGTGTACGGCTCCATCACTTCCCCTGAAACTCTGCTTTCCTGCTCCCCAGCGACGAGATCGGGGATCCATTCATGCAGCCTGGACAGTATTAAGGAGCAGTTCAACTATAGGCTGAGCAAGTGCAGAATGGTGGTAAAATGTGCCTTTGGACATTTAAAGGCTCACTGGCGCTGTTGGTCAGACCTCAGCGCAACCAACATTCCCATTGTTATTGTTATTTGCTGTGTGCTCCATAATATCTGTGAGAGTAAGAGGGAGACGTTTATGGGGGGAGGGAGGTTGAGGCAAATCGCCTGGCGTCCGATTTTGAGCAGCCAGACACCTGGGCGATTAGAAGAGCACAGCAAGGCACACTGCGCATCAGAGAGGCTTTGAAAAACGTTTTCATGACTAGCCAGGCTTCAGTGTGACAGTTGTGTGTGTTTATCCTTGATGCAAACCCACCCCCTTTGTTGATTTTAATTCCCTGTAAGCCAACCACCCTCCCCCCTTTGAAATAAAATAACTATTGTTTTGAAACCATGCATTCTTTCTTTATTAATTAAAAAAAATGAGATAACGGACAAGGTAGCCCGGGTAGGGTGGGGAAGGAGGGAAGGACAAGGCCACATTGCTTATTGTAGCCACACTAAAAATCAAACTGTTTGAATGACAGCCTTCTGTTGCTTGGGCCTCCTCTGGAGTGGAGTGGCTGGGTGCCCGGAGCCTCCTCCCCTCCCCCACTGCATTCTTGGGCATCTGGGTGAGGGGGCTATGGAAAATGGGGAGAAGGGTAGGCGGTTATACAGTGGATGCAGCGGGTGTCTGTGCTCTTGTTGGCTTTCCTGCAGCTCCAACAGATGCTTCATCATGTCAGTTTGTTCCCCCAACAGATGCTTCATCATGTCCATTTGCTCCCCCATTAGCCTCTGCATCATGTCCTGCCTCCACTCTTCGCGCTAACTTAATTCTTTCCTGGCCTCTGCCACTGAATGCCTCCATGCATTAAGTTGTGCCACATCAGTGCGTGAGCTCGGAAAACATGTCATTGCGAGTGCGTTTTTTTCACCTTCAAATCTGAGATAATCTCAGGGATGGAGATGATAGAGGGAGCATAGAAACATTCTACACTCTACGATTCTGGGGGGACTGCATGGTCACCTGTGCTACTTAGTTCGCCACGCTGACCAAACAGGAAATGAAATTCAAAAGTTCCCAGGGCTTTTCCTGTGTACCTGGCTAGTGCATCAGAGTTCAAAGTGCTGTCCAGAATGGTCACAATGGAGCACTCTGGGATAGCTCCCAGAGGCCAATACCGTCGATTTGCGTCCGCACTACCCCTTATTCGACCCAACAAAGTCAATTTTAGCGCTACTCCCCTCACCGGGGAAGAGTACAGAAGTCAATTTTAAGAGCCCTTTAGGTCAACGGAACAGGGTTGGCTGTGTGGACGCATTCATTTTTATATCGATCTAACGCGGCTAAATTCGACCAGGCCTAACTGTTGAGGAGATACCTACCCAAGATGTATATTTTTCAAGTCATAAAGCTCAGTCACTGTCAGGTGTCCAAAGAGTCTGTGCTGGAGCTAATTGACAAAATGAAACAGCTTTGCTGGTAAGAAAAATGTGCAGTCTCTCGTTAAAATCAGCTACTATATGATATACAGACAGAAGGAGGGTAGCAAATGTAATACCTAGCTTGAAAAAAAGTGATCCTGGGAATTACAGAGCAGTGAGCCTTACTTCAGCACCAAATAAATTGTCTGAAACAATAATTACAGTGAGAATTCTTAGATTCTTAAGTCTGGTCTACACTTAGAACTTATACTGGCATAGCTATGTCAGTTAGGGGTGTGATTTTGTTACTAACATAGCTATGCTGGTATAAACTATAGCGAAGATGCACTTATACCAGTATAAAAATGGTTTTGCCGATATAGAATCATAGGACTGGAATGGACCTTGAGAGATCATCTAGTCCAGTCCCCTGCACCCATGACAGGACTAAGTATTATCTAGACCATTCGTGACAGGTGTTTGTCTAACCTGCTCTTAAAAGTCTCCAATGATCGAGATTACACAACCTCCCTAGGCAATTTATTCCAGTGCTTAACCACCCTGACAGTTAGGAAGTTTTTCCTAATGTCCAACCTAAACCTCTCTTGTTGCAATTTAACCCTATTGCTTCTTGTCCTATCCTCAGAGGTTAAGAAGAACAATTCTTCTCCCTCCTCCTTGTAAAAACCTTTTATGTACTTGAAGACTGTTATCATGTCCCCTCTCAGTCTTCTCTTTTCCAGACTAAACAAACCCAATTTTTTCAGTCTTCCCTCATAGGTCATGTTTTCTAGACCTTTAATCATTTTTGTTGCTCTTTTCTGGACTTTCTCCAATTTGTCCACATCTTTCCTGAAATGTGGTGCCCAGAACTGTACACAATACTCCAGTTGAGGCCTAATCAGTGTGAAGTAGAGTGGCAGAATTACTTCTCATGTCTTGCTTACAACACTCCTGCTAATACATCCCAGAATGACGTTCGCTTTTTTTGCAACAGTGTTACACTGTTAACTTATATTTAGCTTGTGGTCCACTATGACCCCCAGATCCCTTTCCGCAGTACTCCTTCCTAGACAGTCTTTTCCCATTTTGTATGTGTGCAACTGATTGTTCCTTCCAAAATGGAGTACTTTGCATTTGTCCTTATTGAATTTCATCCTATTTACTTCAGGCCATTTCTCCAGTTTGTCCAGATCATTTTGAATTTTAATCCTATCCTCCAAAGCACTTGCAACCTCTCCCAGCTTGGTATCATCCGCAAACTTTATAAATGTACTCTCTATGCCATTACCTAAATCACTGATGAAGATATTGAACAGAACTGGACCCAGAACTGGTCCCTGCGGGACTCCACTTGTTATGCCTTCCAGCATTACTGTGAACCACTGATAACTATTCTAGTTTATGTCTCTCAGGGAATTGGTGTAAACTATATTGGCAGAAGCATTGTAATACTGGTACAAGCTGTGTCTATACTAGGAGGGTTTGCTGGTATAGTTTTACCAGGATACCTATGCCAGCAAAACTTTTCTAGGGCAGATCTATACTTAAAATAGGCACAAGCAATGTAATTACTGCAGCGGCTGTATGCCAACATAAGTTAGGTCGACTTAATTTTGTAGTGTATGCATAGCCTAAGGTTTGTGTACACAGGGACACTCAGGAAAATGAATCCAAATTAACTAAAGGTGTGAATTTAAAGTGGATTTGTTAAACTGCATTAAATCCATGAGTGGATGCTCTTATTCAGAGCATCGCACCGATGCAGCTGCACTGCTGTAGCGCTTAAGTGAAGACATTCCTACACCAATGGGAGAGCTTCTCCAGTTGGTGTAGTTAATCTACCTCCCTGAGAGGTGGTAGCTATATCAGAAGGGAGAAGCTCTCCTGTCAATATAACGCTGTCAGAACGGGGGGGGCAGGTTGGTATAAGTACGTTGCTTAGGGGGTGTAGATTTTTCACACCCCTGAGTGACATAGTTATGTGGATAAACTTCTGTAGGGTAGACTTGGCCTAAGTATATACTAGGCCTTATGGTTTGTCTACAAGGAGACACTCAGGAAAGTTAATCCAAATTAACTTTTAAAGTAGATTAAACTGCATTAAACGACTGGGTGGACAGTCTTATTCAGAATTAAAGTGACCTTAATTTGGTTTAGCTAAATTGCATGAAACCCCTATCTGACACGCTTTTCCAGAATTAAAGTGGCCTTAATTCAGTTTAGCTTAACTCATTTCCAAAGTGAATTAAGATAAATCTAACTAAATTAACTTTAATTTTAGATGGGGCTACTATAAGGTGGGTGCATAACTGGCTGGATAATCGTACTCAGAGAGTTGTTATTAATGGTTCCCAATCCTGCTGGAAAGGCGTAACGAGTGGGGTACCGCAGGGGTCTGTTTTGGGACCGGCTCTGTTCAATATCTTCATCAACGACTTAGATATTGGCATAGAAAGTACGCTTATTAAGTTTGCGGATGATACCAAACTGGGAGGGATTGCAACTACTTTGGAGGACAGGGTCATAATTCAAAATGATCTGGACAAATTGGAGAAATGGTCTGAGTTAAACAGGATGAAGTTTAACAAAGACAAATGCAAAGTGCTCCACTTAGGAAGGAAAAATCAATTTCACACATACAGAATGGGAAAAGACTGTCTAGGAAGGAGTACGGCAGAAAGGGATCTAGGGGTTATAGTGGACCACAAGCTAAATATGAGTCAACAGTGTGATGCTGTTGCAAAAAAAGCAAACATGATTCTGGGATGCATTAACAGGTGTGTTGTGAGCAAGACACGAGAAGTCATTCTTCCGCTCTACTCTGCTCTGGTTAGGCCTCAGCTGGAGTATTGTGTCCAGTTCTGGGCGCCGCATTTTAAAAAAGATGTGGAGAAACTGGAAAGGGTCCAAAGAAGAGCAACAAGAATGATTAAAGGTCTTGAGAACATGACCTATGAAGGAAGGCTGAAAGAATTGGGTTTGTTTAGTTTGGAAAAGAGAAGACTGAGAGGGGACATGATAGCAGTTTTCAGGTATATAAAAGGGTGTCATAAGGAAGAGGGAGAGAACTTGTTCACCTTAGCCTCTAAGGATAGAACCAGAAACAATGGGTTTAAACTGCAGCAAGGGAGGTCTAGATTGGACATTAGGAAAAAGTTCCTAACTGTCAGGGTGGTTAAACACTGGAACAAATTGCCTAGGGAGGTTGTGGAATCTCCGTCTCTGGAGATATTTAAGAGTAGGTTAGATAAATGTCTATTAGGGATGGTCTAGGCAGTATTTGGTCCTGCCATGCGGGCAGGGGACTGGACTCGATGACCTCTCGAGGTCCCTTCCAGTCCTATAATCTATGAATCTATGAATTCTGAATAAGAGCATCCACTCATGGGTTTAATGCAGTTTAACAAATCCACTTTAAATTCACACCTTTAGTTAATTTGAATTCATTTTCCTGAGTGTCCCTGTGTACACAAACCTTAGGCCATGCGTACACGACAAAATTAAGTTGACCTAATTTATGTTGGCATACAACCGCTGCAGTAATTACATTGCTTGTGCCTATCTACACTTTGCTTCTTGTGTCGACAGTGTGCATCCTCACCAGGAGCGCTTATATCAATTGTACTGTCAGTATGGAGCATTCTGGGACAGCTGTTGAAAGCCAGTAACAGTCAACAAAGCAACACAGTGTCTATATGGACACTGCATCAACCTAACTACATGGACCATGACTCAACGCTGCTTGTGGAGGTTGAGTTATTAAGTTGGCGTAGTGGGACAGTTACATCGACAGGAGTTAAATTTAAGTTTAGACACTTACATAGTTAGGGTGACATAAGCTGCCTTGCGTTGACCTAACTCTGTAGTGCAGACCAGGCCTTAGGTTCTGGCCCTCTGCCTGTTTCCCCAACTGTAAAACTGAAATTCAAGTACTTCCCTACCTCACAGAGGTGTTGTGAGAATGAACTGGTTAAAGGTCCAGAGCACTTTGAAGAGGACAAGCACTATGTGAGAGCTGAGTATTATTAGGAAGTTTGCATTAATTACTTTAATATTAAATTTGACTTCTCAGTTTTCTATTTGTTACCTGTTAGGTAGGATCCATATCAGCGAAAGTTTTACAGAGATGAACTGACGGCTTTGATTATGGCTACGTACATTCAAGAACCAGACAGTCTGAGCCAGATCTTCAGCTGCTGTGAATCAGAAAGCAACGAAATTATGTCAATTTATACCAGCTGAGGAGCTGGTGCAATTTCTCATCTAAAACTGTTGTACTAAACTAAACAAATATAAGGTTCAGTAGCTCCCTGTCTTTGCCTCATTTTTGAGCCCTGACATTTGCCTGTTACATAGCTTTTGGATCCCCATGTCCTTCTACCTTGGGAAGCCAAAGTGAATATTAGAACGATGACAACGTAGGTGAGGTAATATCTTCTATTGGGCCAACTTCTGTTGGTGAGAGAGACAAGCTTTCAAGCTACACAGAGCTCTTCCTTAGGTCTGGGAAAGGTACTTAGAGGGTATGTCTACAGGGGGATAAAAAACCTGCAGCTGGCCCAGGTCAGCTGACAGGGGCTCGAGGGACTTAGGCTCCGGGAGTGAAAAATTGCTTTGTAGAGGTTTGGGCTCGGGCTGAAGCCCAAGCTCTGGGACCCTGTGAGGGTGGCGGGCCCCAGACTTTGGGCTCCAGCCCAAGTCCAAACATCTACACTGCAATTTTTAGCCCCTCAGCCCAAGCCCTTCAAACCCAAGGTAGCTGATCCAGGCCAGCTGCAGCCCTGCCATAGGGCTTTTATCCTTGCGTAGGGCTACACTATGGACCTTACAGCTGCACTGGTGTAAAGTCTCCTGTGTAGCTGCTCTATGCCAGCTGGAGAGAACTCTCCCGCCAGCATACTTAAACTACCCTCAATTAGCGGCGGTAGCTATGTCAGCAAGAGACCCTCTCCCGCTGACACAGCGCTGTCCACACCGGTGCTTTTGTCCCTGAAACTTATGTCGGTCGGGGGGGGGGGTATTTTTCTCACACCACTGATTGACAAAAGTTTTGCCAACAAAAGCGTTAGTGTAGACAAAGCCTAAATGTACCCAGAGTGTCACAGCTAAATACAAGGTGGCACAGATTGTATCGCACAAGTAGTTAACACATATTGTAAGAGACCATTCAAAGTGAAGTAGCCCGTTAACACCTTTGCAGTCATAGGGCAGTAGGAGGGCTGTCCCTAGGGGGGTGTGGGGCCCTGGACAAATCAGCCTGTATGGGCCCCCCCTTAACATTTTTTATACAGGTGAAATCTGGTGTGGGAAGGGGACACTAGTGCTGGAGGGCGAGGGACGATGGAGAGTCACAGGGTGGAAGTGGTGCTAGGGGTGAGGGGGCCCCCTGTGCTGAGGGGTCCCGGAAAAGGGAGGGGTCCGGGATGGAAGGACAATGGATGGGCTCAGCCTGGCACTGGCACGTTCCAGCGGTGCTAGGATGCTGGCAGCCAGTGCAGCGGCGTGCAACGCTGGGAGCCAGCGGGGTGGAGCAGGGCGGGCTGGGGTCACTGCTGCCGTTGCTGGAGACTGAGTCTGAGCCCCACGATGCTGAGCAAGAAAAAGAAATACAACGCGCACTTCCCACTAGCGAGTGCGGGCCTGAACCCCGCTACCAGCGCCAGGCCCCCCACTAAGTCCCCAGGCTGGGCTGACCCCCAAACCCGTAACCCCACCCCTCGGGCTGGTCTGGCCCCCCAGGCACTTCTAACCCCCCCACACACCCCCGGGCCAGCCTAGCGCCCCCCCCCCATGCATGACACATGCACACTGAAGAGCGGGGGCCCCCAAAGTGCAGAGCCCGGAGTAGTCGCTCCTATTCGCCATACCCAAGGGACAGCTCTGACAGTGGGTTACAGATTGTTGTAATAAGCCATAAGTCAAGTGACTTTATTGAGACCATGATTTTTAGTATCTAACAGAGTTATGAATTTAAGCTCCCAGGCTCATCTCTTGATGGTGTGGTGTAGATTTCCTTTGAGAATGAGGACTGGGAGATCAGATTGGTGTGATTGTTTTGTGAAAAGTGTTTGGCCCCGGGTGATAGGGTGTTTTTGTCTTTTATCATTTGTAGCTTGAAAACTTGGCTCTTTCACCAACAGAAGGCGATCCAATAAAAGATATTACCTCACCCACCTTGTCTCTCTAATCTCCTGGAACCGACATGGCTACAACAGCACTGCAAACAATATATGAAAGCATAGGCATATTCCATGCCACTTGCATGTAACATCATGTAAGAACATCCTTTTAACTTTAAAAAGTGAAATAGAATCTTAAACAGTCCGAGCGCTGCTGTTATACACACAATCTGGCAGAGAAGCATTGCCTAGATTGAGATTTAAGGCATAGCTCCTTAGACAAACAGGTCTAGTTACTGAGGTAGGAACTCTTGATCCACCATGCAGAATATAGTGTCCCCTTGCATATACAAAGGCAGTCTGAATTATGTTACTCTTACTGCTCAAAAACATACAAATCTAGGGGGTCAGAATGTGCTTTGAAAACACTCACCTCCTACGGAGGCTATTCAAAGCTGCATTGCCTTTAGACACAATCTCTACAGAATCTCCCTAGTGTACAGGGGAGTTCACGGGCCACACCATCTTGTAGGATGCAGGCCACTGTGGATCTGTTTGTCACAGGGGATGGGCGGAACCATGGTCCTATGTCCTCCCCAGATCTTTTTGAGGGGCAAAGCTTTAAGACACTTTTCTGTTCCCCTGTTCCTTTGGTCTTCTGGTGGCTGCTTCAATCCCCAGTGTAACCTAGAGCAGGCTCAGGGCTGCTGTAATTTATGTCCAGCTATCCAGAGCCCCAAGGGACTATTTCAAAAGCCAAGGATTCACAGGACATAAGGATGTCTTATCTATACCCGCCTTTCCCTAGCTAGATACCCTATGCTGAGGACAAGTAAGAGGTGTTATAAAGGCTTCTATGGCAGCTATATGACACCAAAGGATTCTCTTTCACAGAGGGAATTCTACACTGGTCGATTAAGCCAGCTATAAGGATGCTTTGCATCCTTAGAATGGAATAGTGCAGCCTTAATGGGGCTGAGAATCTAACCCCAGGGATTCAATTCAGGCTATATTAAGTTTAAAGTGATGGCAAGACATCCGGAAAGAGACATCAGAAAGACAGGCTTGAATGTGGGATTGGATGGAGGAAGCGAGATCAGGAGTGGTAAGGCAGATTAGCGGGTCATTGTGTTTTTTTGTTTGTTAATTTCTTGTAGCTTTCATTCAAAAAGTTCTCTGTTCTTTCCTACCAGATTTCCATGTTTTGTTTCTTAATTTTGTTGGGTTCAGGCTATCATTTGCTAAAGTTACCACGCACACTACACACAGAGGCCTAATTTCTCCATTAACTGCAATGGAAGTGAAACCAAAGTCCAATTATGTTCCATCAGATTTTCTTGTTTTTGCAGATTTTTTCTCTGTATCGACTTTAGCCAGTTCATCTCCTGCCTTTCATTTCAGAACACTACCATCTTTTGGCAATACGTACCCAACCATTTTTCACCACACAATGATATGAAAAAATATCAACCTTCCCAGTGGAATAAGCACTGCACAACTGCTTGTTGAAAGGACAGGATATGCTATACTAAACTGGAAAGTGGGAAAGGTAGTTGTTGCTATAGAAAGGCAGAAGAGGTAGTTGTTGCTATGGAAATGACCATGGCTTCCATCACAATTTTGTCAGCTAGGCAGCTGGCAGCGGGAGGCTGACAGTGGGAGTCCCAGCCATCAGCCACTGACAGCCAGGGCTCCCACTGTCAGCCCTGAGTGGCTGCTAGCTGCGGCCCTTGCTGTCAGTTCCAGAGGGGTGCCAGGTGGGGCTCCCACTGTCAGCTCTGGGGGGGGCTGGCGGTGCCCCTGTGAATGTTCTTCCACACACACCCTCTAGGGCGGCACGGCCCACAGTTTGAAAACCTCTGATCAAATGGTCCATCAAGCCCAGATGCCTGTCTTCTGACAGTGACCAGTGCCAGATGCTTCAGAGGGAATGCACAGAACCGGGCAATTATCAAGTGATCCATCCCCGGTCATCCAGTCCCACCTGCTGGCAGTTGGAGGTTTAGGGACACCTAGAGCATGGACTTGCTTCCTTGACCATCTTGGCTAATAGCTTTTTTGAACCCACTTATACTTTTGGCCCTCACAACATCCCCTGGCAATGAGTTCCACAGATTGATTGTATTGTGTGAAGTACTTCCTTTTATGTTTTAACCCTACTGCCTATTAATTTCATCAGGTGACTCCAAGTTCTTATGTTATGTGAAGGAGTATTCACTGCCCTATTCACTTTCTCCACACCATTCATTATTTTATAGACCTCTATCATATCTCCCCCTTAATCATCTCTTTTCTAAATTGAACAGTCCCTGTCTTTTTAATCTCTCCTACTACAGAAGCTGTTTCATATTCCTAATTATTTTTGTTGCCCTTCTCTGTACCTTTTCCAATCCTAATATATCTTTTCTGTGATGGAGCGATCGGAACTTCATGCAGTATTAAAGGTGTGGGCGTAACATGGATTTATATAGTGGCATAATGTTTTTTTCTGTTTTATTATCTATCCCTTTCCTAATGGTTCCTAACATGCTGTTAGCCTTTTTGACTGCCACTGCACATTGAGCAGATGTTTTCAGAGAACTATCCACAATGACTCCAAAATCTCTTTCTTGAGTGGTAACAATAATTTAGACCTTATCATTTTGTATGTATAGTTGGGATTGTTTTTTCCAATGTGCATTACATTGTACTTATCAACATGGAATTTCATCTGTCATTTTGTCTCCCAGACCCCAAGCTTAGCAAGATCCCTTTATAACTCTTCACAGTCAGCTTTGGACGTAACTATCTTGAGTAATTTTATATCGTGCAAATTTTGAGAACCTCACTATTTACCCCCTTTTCCAGATCATTTATGAACATGTTGAATAGTGCCAATCCCAGTACAGATGTTTGGGGGACCCTGCTATTTGCCTCTCTCCATTATGAAAACTGACGATTTATTCCTACCCTTTGTTTCCTATTTTTTGACTAGTTACTGATCCATGAGAGGATCTTTCGTCTTATCTAGCGACTGCTTAGCTTGCTTAAGAATCTTTGATGTGGGGCCTTGTCAAAGGCTTTCTGAAGTCCAAGTACATTATATCCATTGGATCATTTTTGCCCAGATGCTTGTTGACACCTTCAAAGAATTCTAGTAGATTCATGAGGCATGATTTTCCTTTACAAAAACTGTGTTGACTTTTCCCCAACATATAGTGTTTAATCTATGTGTCTGATAATTCTGTTCTTTACTATAGTTTCAATCAATTTGCCTAGTACCGAAGTTAGGCTTACCAGCCTGTAATTGCCAGGAGCCTTTTTTTAAAATCAACATTACATTTGCTATCTTCCAGTCATCTGGTTTAGAGGCCGATTTAAGTGAATGGCTACTTACCACAGTTAGTAGCTCTATAATTTCATATCTGAGTTCTTCAGAACTCTTGGGTGAAAACCATCTGGTCCTGGTGACATTATTTTTTAATTTATCAATTTGTTCAAAAAACCTCCTCTACTGGGACAGTTTCTCAGCTTTGTTACCTAAAAAGAATAATTTGGGTGTGGTGATCTCCCCCATATCCTCTGCACATGAAGACCAATTAAAATAATTCATTTAGCTTCTCCACAACAGTCTTGTCTTCCTGGAGTGCTCCTTTAGCACCTCAATCATCCAGTAGCCCCACTGACTGTTTGGCAGGCTTCCTGCTTCTGGTGTACTTAAAAAAATATATTGTTAGTTTTTGTGCCCTGAGCTAGTTGTGCTTCACATTCTTTTTTGGACTGCCTAATTATACTTTTACACTTGACTTGCTAGAGTTTATGCTCCTTTCTATTTTCCTCAGTAGGATTTGACTTCCAATTTTTAAGGATGCCTTTTTGCCTCTAACTGCCTCTTTTACTCTGCTGTTTAGCCACGGTGCCATTTTTTGGATCTCTTACTGTTTTTGGGGGGGTGCAGGGGATATAAATTTAGTTTGAACCTCTATTCTGGTGTTTTTAAATAGCCTTCAGGAAGTCTGCAGGTATTTCACCCTTATGACTGCTCCTTTTAATTTCCATTTAACTAGCCTCCTCTTGTTTGTGTGATACCCCTTTTTGAAGTAAAATGTTCCGGTGATGGGTTTCTTTGGCAGTTTTCTCCCTATGAGGATGTTAAATTTAAGTTCATTATAGTTGCTATTACCGAACGATTCAGCTATAGTCACATCTTGGACCAGATCCTGTGTGTTACTTAAGCCTCTCCCCTTGTGGCTTCCAGGACTAGCTGCTCCAAGAAGCAGTCATTTATGGTGTCTAGAAATTTTATCTCTGCAGCCTGTCATGAGGTGAAATATACCCAGTCAATATGAGAATAGCCCCCATTATTATTGTTTTCTGCCTTTGTATCCTCTCTTGTCTCCCTGAGCATTTCACAATCACCATCACTGTCCTGGCCAGGTGGCTGATAGTATATTCCTACTGCTATAGAGGTGCTTCACATAAATCTCAGCTCAGGGGATGGAGAGGATATGATGACTTTACACAGCCTTTGAACCTGCAAGGTTTTGGGTCCTGACAGGGCCGTGCCTCACCTCTGTAAATTACAGCAGCCCTATGGTCACTTCCCCCATACATCCCAGACATGCACCTTCATTACTGCACCACCCAGTACACCCCTATACCAGGGCCATTCCTGTGGCCATTCCACCCGCCTTATGCCACACACAGAACCCTGGAGCCAGTTAAACCGGCTTTGCGGCCCCTCTGCATTGGCTGGGATGCCTTAAATGGGGCACAGCAGCTCCACAAATCAGGTTTTATATCTTCTATAGATATGATGCCTCCCTCTACTTCCCCTCTGTTTTACAATGCTATAATTTAGCCTTTTGTATCACTTGAAAGGAGGATTTAGAAATGAAAAAGAAAAGGATCTCTTGTCAAAAGGTTTGCAAATGATCTGAGAGCATAGTGTTTAGATCTCCACTATTACAATACAGAGCAACCATGAAAAGAAAAGAAAAGAAAAGAAAAAAAAGGTGGTGTTGAATGCTGCACAAAAGAGGGAATGGGTTCTTAAGCACAGTACACAGGATACTAAAACCATCATGTTTCAAAATGGCTCCCAGTGCCTCTTTTTGGATAATCAGGAGGCAGTACATAGTATTCATAAGGGTGAAATTCACTCTTGTGCAGGGAGCCAGCACACAAGTCCTCGTAAGTCTTGTTTTGAAGATTTTTGTGGGGCTTAATTAATAAATAGGCTTTGTGCTGTTCTTCAGCCTGGAGGTGATTTTCACCCAGAGAGCTTTGAGATCTTCAGATGGAAAGGACAAAATAAGTGCAAAGGTAGGTAATTCTAATCTGCCCTTTGCTTGTGCCTGTCACCAGGGAAAACTCCACAACAGTGCTATGAGACAGGAAAAGGATCTGTCACTTGAGGAAATCATTTGAGATGAAGGAGTAATCTGAACTTGGGCAATGAGATGCCACAGTGCTAGGGAAAAAAATACAAATAGATAGATAGATAAATAGATAGATCTGAATTTTTGTACACCCCAAAATGGCTCTGGCTATGTTCCTTAAGTAGAACAAATGTTCCTTTTGAATAATAGAGACAGTGTATTGATGTGAACAAGTTTGGTATGCAAGCCAAGTTTCTGACATTTATGTCTGTCTTGAATCATATGTTTGTGATAAGCAAATAATATTTTATAGCCCACAATAACTTCACAATCCTGAATATTTTGCTGCCTGCGTATTTCACTAAAAATTCCACTAATTTTGAAAGGTCACACAAATGTAACTGCTGGCCCAGATGTGGAAACCAAAGAGACAATATTATCGCTATTGAATAGAAAGGGACTATGTTACCTTTGGATTCTTAAGTCATCACTCATTAGTATGTTAGATCAGCTGCATGCACTAATTATCTATGTGTAGCTATTAGGTCCCAGGCCAATACTTGCTCCTAGATCCTCTCTCATTGAGGCCTTTCTTTTGTTCTGTCTTGTGGCTGTTTTCTTTACTCTGAAATATAAGTCATTTAGTCATTAGACAGATGGGGCCTGTTTTCCTTTTTGCACATGGAAACAGCAGCAGCAGCATGGTACTTGGTATTTTTCATCTTCAGAGAATGTTACACAGTCATCTTCACAGCAGCCCTTTCAGGTAGGCAAGCAAACTTCCCACTTTACAGATGGCGAAACCAAGGCAGAGGTGTTGCCTGACTTACCCAAAACCAGAGAGCAAGTCACTGTCAGAGCAGAGATTAAAACCCAGGCGTTCCTGCTTGCAGCCCTGTGCTCACATCTCTAGAGAAAGGGACAGATTATCAGATGAAACAGGGCCTCTTTATGCCATTCAAAGGATCCAGTATGAAGGACCCAGATTTTGGCTGCAAAAGCAAACAGCTAGCATGGAATGCCTGTAGTGTCATCTCCACTCAGTGGAGGGGGCATGTTGGGGAACAGCAGAGGCCTGTGGGGAGGGAGAGGGAAAGAGGCCTGGCCAAGCTCTGCCATGCTATGCCTGTACTCCACTAGCCTCACAAGGGCCAGGACCAGAGCAGACTCAAGGAGCTGTAACCAGCTCCCTAATCCAGTGGTTCTCAGACTGTGAGTCGCGACCCTGTTTTAATGGGGTTGCCAGGGCCAGTGTTTGATTTACTGGGGCGCGAAGCCGAAGCTGGAGTTAGAGCCCTACGGCCTGGGTATGAAGTCAAAGCCTGAGCCCCACCACCCAGGACCAAAGCCCAAGGGCTTCAGCCCAGGGCGATGGGACTCAGGCTTCAGCTTTGGCCCCCCGCCCAGGGCAGCAGTGCTCGGGCAGCTTGGGCTTCAATCCCCCCTCCTGGGATCATGTATTAATTTTTGTTGTCAGAAGGGGCTCGCAGTTTGAGAACCCTTGCCCTCATCCCTCTCCATGCTAAGTGGAGTTTAGCCACAGAAGTGAACCTGGCCCTGAAGCTGAGCAGATAATGCCCAACAAATTTAATAGACACATTTCACCTCTTTTTCTGATTACTGAACATCTTTAAGCAATCACAGTTCCCTCACATTTATTCAGCTTTATTTCACTGTCTTTTTTTTTTTTTAAGTGTTTGGCTTCATGACAAATATTTGCAGTTGGATCGCTGTGACTGAGCTGTGATTGGTCAGATAAGTCATATGCAATTGTTTCTTTCCCCTGATTAGTTGGAAGTGAAATCACTTTTAGCATAGACACCTGCATGTAGTAAATTTAAAATGTGGCTCCCGTTAATACTTATACATGCAACTTTGGCATTAGCTTTCTGCACATCCATGTCTGTGCCTGTTGAACTCAAACATTGCAATATTCACAGCTAGCAAACACAAAAGGGGCAGGAACATGGTTACAGTGAATTCATTACAAATTTCAGTCAGAGAAAACGTGTTGTATTATTCACCCCACTACACATTAGACAATGTCTCTCTTTGTATAAATGTTCTAATATTTACTACAATATGAAAGACCCTTTATAAATATTCATTACTGTTATGATATTGCTTACAGTGAGATACATTGCAGAATATGAGTGACAGAGAAATACCAAGTTTCTTCAAAGAAATCTCACAATATAGAGCCATCTGACTCTGCCCTGCCAAGTCACAAACATATTTCTCCAACCTCTTCTTTCTACGGCCTCTTTGAATATGTGGAGACACTGGAGCAATTGCACTATGCAAGCTGTTTTGAGTTAGATCAAATAATAGCCATGATAGTATGCAGGAAATGCCAATGTACCCAATGCATTAGTGTTTTATTTATTAATTGATATGCATAGTCAATGTGTTCTTGCTCTGAGGAGTTTATGGTCTATGATCTCAATCCTGCAATTGTTTCCACCGGAGTGGATCCACGTGGCCACATGCAACTTTGAAATTTGCTTTCTGCAACATTGACCTCAATAGGTCTACGTACTGTGCTGGTTGTAGATCAGATCAAATCAGACCTAACCATGGAGTTATTTAAAAGAATGCTTTTAATTCCAAAAAACTAAGTTTCCATTCATTCAAAAAGTTTCACAATTTCTTTAATTTTTTTTAAATCTAAATGTTTCTCAAAACAAAATGAAAATGTTTAGTTTATTTTTAAAAAATCATTTCAGATGTTTGGGGTTTTTTTGTCTCTTTCCTTGTCCTCGGGAGGGAAGAGTTAAGAAGTGAGAGAAAGTGGGATTTTTGTCTCACTATGTTGCATGAAAATTTCCCCAAAAAACTCTGATTTTTTTCATTTGAAGTTTTGTCAAAAGTGAACAATTTCACCAATGCCATTTTCCCCCACAAAAATTTGTTCTCATCAAAACTGCATTTCTGCAATGAAAATTTTTTTCAAAGTAAGACATTTTGACCAGTTCTACCTAAAAACACAGACACTGAAAAGACAAAGTGCATTGGGAAACCAAGTCTTTTTAACTTGTGAGGTTATGATTTTTTTATCGTCTCCATCATTTTCCCAGTATGATGCTGTGGGGGAGGAATCTGATTGACATGAGCTAATATTGGCTGGCCTATTGAACAAAATGCATTTTTAATAGAGATTTGAATGAGGAGAGTTGTGGGGACTGGCGCATGGGGAATGAAGGGTCAGTCTATGCGTGAGGTAAGTATGGAGAAAGACACAAAATTGGGAGTGGGAGATAGGGTGACCAGATGTCCTGATTTTATAGGGACAGTCCTGATTTTTGAGTCTTTTTCTTATATAGGCTCCTATTACCCCTCACCCCCATCCTAGTTTTTTACATTTGCTGTCTGGTCACCCTAGTGGGAGAGGAAATAAAGAGGTTGAGAAGGTTGATGTCATTGGCAGAGCAAAGGAGAACGCAGTAAGAAGCAATATGCAAGATGCAGGCAAGACAAGAGCTGTCCGGTGCTTTGAAGGCCAGGAAGAGAAGTTTAGTTATTAATACAATATGGAAGCAAGGGGAGGGAGTAGAAGGGGAAACTGACATGGTCAGAGCAATGGGTGAGGAAGATAATTGTAGCAGCTGCCTTTTGGCTGGAGTGGAGCAACATTGTAATTTGGGGAGCAAAGAGGAGGTCATCTGGCAGGTGACGGTGAGGGCATGGAAAGCCATGGATCACATTATGTCAGCACCTTACAATTGTTTCATTATTTCAAAGCAGTCAGAAGAAGGGAGTTACTCGTGAGTCTGACCACTAGGTATTTAGCAACCCATAGAAGAAATCTCATGCACAGCCCATCTCTGACTGGCATAAGACATAGGATGTTGATTAATACAGCCTAAGGCACATAACAGCTCACGTCTAAAGGAGACCGCTTTCTTGTTGGGATATCTCTCCTGTTCATGTGTGGCCTGTACTGGCACAGTGCAGGGACGGCAGTAAGCAGGCTCCCCTACCTGACATGGCCCAGCTAAGAGCCAGCCAAGATCACAGCTACTACACTCAGAACGGCACCGGGCTGCTACCCAAATGCTCACCACAGGTAGCACAGCATCCCAAATGGGCTGGGCAGCAGGTGGGGCATGGCTCTGTGCTCTTCCCCTAGACCAGCCAGCAGGGCCAGGGCAGGGGAGGTGTATGCTGAACAGGTCAAATGGGTGCAGCAATTTATGCCCTCCCCCACGTCTTGAGGAGCTCTGGGAGACATCCTGCTTCGCTGAGGCCCGCCATTCTGCCCACAATAGAGCGATATGCTGCAGGCACAATCTGTCCCTTCAGCAATCAGCTCTTCTTTTCTGCTATCAGCAGCAGATACAAGAGCTGTGAACGCCAGCCTGAAGACTTTACTTTAGCTTACGGCACACTCAGCGCACGTACTGTCTGACCTGTGAACATGTGTTTTAGGGTATAGCATTAACAGCAAAGGCTTTTCTAGTTGTGTCCTACAGTTGATGCCAAAGGGGTGTTTAATTTAAGGGTGTTTAAACAGTCCTGTGAGAACAATGAGCTATGCATAATCATTAACTGATTCTAAACACCAGAAATGACTTGCTTCTTACATCCTCTCCCTATTCTAGAAGTCTACCAGAATTCAGACCAGACACTTGGCTTTCCAAACTGATGGCAGGTATCCAGTTGGAGAAATGTGGTTACCTTTGAATTATGGCCTTTGCGTCATACTATATCTTATTTCATTACATCATATCATATCCCATCAGCACAGAACTTGACGCTGCACCAAGCAATGAGCTTTGAAAGTGAATTTTTGCACAGCTGCAAACAAAACAAGAAATCTCTAGGTATAACGGGTAAGAACTGATATGTCTATATACCATGGGAAGACTTGATGTAAGACAGTCCAAGAGGTTCGTAATCAATAACAAGTGAAACCTTATATTGATATTAGGATACACAGATAAAGCAGATTTCCATGCTGAAACTCATGATAATATCCTGAGAGTGAAGAGAGTTGGACAAAGGGATGGATGTATAAACAGATAGAAAACTGTAAAAATCATGATGTGTAACAGCAATTGTTCAGATTTTGTTCCTGGTACTGCAACGCTTTTAAGTACGGTAGAAGCCTGCTGTTGAGAGGACAATGCAACACTTGATCAATACAAGAAGGGTAAATGTTTCAGCATTTCTTAATACTGTACCACTGAGCGATATGGAAAAGGTCAGCAAGCTTTCATATGCCATAAAGACGGTTCCTCTGCAACCAGTTTAATAGACTAACCACTAGGACTGGTTAATAGGGGATTGAGGGAATGCCATTAAAAAAACTGCAGAAATTTTGTTGTTTTTCATTAAAATTTCCAAATTTTCAAATTGTTCAGAGCAACCCTACAAGCCACATAGTGACACCTGTTTTATCTCCTAATGGCATTAACCTTCTCCAAGGAAGCTCATTTCTATTTAGGGGGAGTTGGAAGTTAAATCAAAAGTCAGCTATACTTCCAAAGGCCCTGAATGCTAAACACCTTCGCTTTCTTTTCTCACTCCCTTCCAAAACATTGCAGCCAGATCTGCTTTATGTTATACAGCTCTACAGCCTGTTATGTCAGTGATAACTTCGCTTTCATTGTTTTGCAGCAGACCACACACTTTGGCAGAGTTCAGGTACATCTCAGTTAGGAAGGCAGGGGGACCCCGGTCTAAAAGAATGAAAAGGGACAGTGACTGAACAGTACTTAACAGGGGTAATAAAATGTCAGTCCTTATTAATGAAAATAATTTCAAATCTTCTTTGTGTTAGATATTGCCAAGATGTTATAGGAAGATATTTTAAAGAATTCCAGTTCTAGCTGACAATGTTAACTTACTTTACACTAAAATAGGACAGGGGATGTATCATTTAAGTGGCCATGGCATACCTGATACTGGAGCTGGTCTGGTAATGAAACAAATGGATTTGTAAATGAATTCATTAATAAACAACTCAAATTAAATTCAGTGCTGTTCCAAGGGCTATACTGAAACAAATCTGTGAAATGATCCATACAGAGTTTGCAGGATCTGTGCTACAGGTTGTAAGCAGGGACCTATGTGTTTGTACATTGCCTATCACATAGGGCCCCAATTTCACCGGGAGCACATGGGCACTACCACAGTACAAATAATAAATAAAACAACTGAACCAATTAATTTATAATCATTCATACCAGAAAAAAAAATGTACAATACTTTGAAAAGTATCAGAGATGTACCATATTTGTGGAATCAACTGCAGCAAACAAACAGTATCCTGCATAGCATAGTCACTGCCCGGCTTGGATTATTAGTTTTGTAACTCATTAGACACTTGATATCAATGTCAGCAAAAGATCAAAGTCTGGAGGCTTCATTAAAAATCATCAGACTAGCATAATACCAATTGTACTGTGGTGGCACCAAAAGACCCTATCCAAAATCAGGGCTCTGTTGTGCTGTACAAAAAGTCCTTGCCCTGAAGCGCTTAATAGCTAAATAGATGAAAGGAAATACTGTTATCCCCATTTTACAGATGGGGAACTGAGACTGGGAGAGTTTAAGGTCTTTAGGGCCTAATGATGCAAATAGGTGCCTATGGGATTGTCAAAAGACCTCAGCACTGAACTCCCATTGCAATCAATGTCACTAGGTGCCTACCTGCACCTTTAGGTGCCTTAAGAACTTTAAAAATCTAGCCCTCTGTGATTTGACCAAGGTCACATACAGCTGGAAATTGAAACCAGAGCTGAGAACAGAAACCAAATTTCCTGAGTTCCCACCCAGAGCCTAAACCACAATCATTCCTCTCCGTTCTTTCGTTTTAGTATTTTTTCTATAAGACTAAGCATACTGAAATTCCTCAGAGACTAAAAAATGATGGATTCTTAATTAACTGCTCAGAGACTGGTTTTGCAGGGTGAAAATGCTCCTCAGGGTCCTTTCATGACACAGGGTCAGAGGTCATGGAGTCTGTAGCTAGCCCAGTAAAAGTGTGGAAACAGTTTTTAGAATCTCTGTCTAGGAAGCTGAGCTGGATAAAAGCTCCCCAAACTGTTTTAGATGATCTGCTTCCAGGGAATGTGTTTTCGTCATACAAGTTAAAGTACTTGGGAGAACCATTTCCAACACTCAAGCAATATTTAGAGTGACCAGACATCCCAATATTATCAGGACCATCCTGATATTAGGGGCTTTGTCTTATGTGAGCAACTCTATTCCCACCCCTGAAAATAAAGTCTCCATATTTTTCACTCTTGCTATCTGATCACCCTAGCAATATTGTATGCTAAAAGAATGACATATTTTAAATGAATCTATCAAATTGATCAGGGAAGGGTGCAGACCAGCTGTTCCCTCTGTCATCTGAAAGACAGGGAAAGGATGGAGGCAGGGGAGGGGGAGGTGTGGTGCTAAATCTCCTCCCTCATCGTAAAAGAACAGTTGAATGTATTAGTGTTTATAATTGCTTTTACATTATAAAGAAATAGGAACCACAGATATTTGGAAATACAATATTAATGAGAGACTCCTACAATAAATGAGTATATTCCACACAACATGCTTATCTTCTTATGAATATACTACAGCACCAGGGCCTATGTGTAATCAAATAAATTAGACTTTATTGAAATCCACTTTTTGTTGCCTAAGTTCTGTACCATTAATTGCCAAGCATAAATGTAGGTTACGCAAACCTCTCAAATGCCTGAGGCCTCAAATGGGCTTTTAAGACACAAAATGAGAGGCAAAATAATAATTAATAATAATAATAAAATAATAATAATAAATGTGAAATGTCACACTACCTGTGGTCAATTTGATAGCCTAAATAACATTTGGCCTAGTTCTGATCTCAGTTACGTCAGTATAAAACACAACTATTCCACTGCTTTCAATAGACTTATACCTAACTGGTATAAGCGTAAGGAAGAGAAAAATTGGGCCTATTGCCTACAGGCTTAATATCTTGATTCAGCTTTTCTTATGTAAACCACTTCCAACAATAAAAATGAATTCCCAGCAGGTCTGTGTGGGAGGGAGATAAAACTGGATCTAAAATGAGAAACATCCCTTGTAAGGCAAGAAAGTGTTTTGCAAGGTTTAAGAGTGTGATCATCCACGTGTTTAAGCCTCTGTACACTTTTATTATACAAATACCTCAGGTTTAAATGCTCTGTACATAGCTAAGAATGAAAGGAGTTTCATTGTTTACAATGCTATTATACAATTAGTGTTTGATGAGTTGTGCTAGTAACTGTTTCCACAGCCTAATAGATCCTGCTCCCTCTTCTGGCCAGAAATGTAATAAAGAAATCATTGTCTCCCTCTGACTATGTTTTTGAACATGGGGAGTTGAATATAGAAAAGAAAGTCCTTTGCGTTCAGAGATGTACTTCCATTCAATTATCACATTAGGGTTCATTTGCTCTGTACCAAGGGCTTTCAGGATTCATGTTAAAGAGCCCAGAAAACATCCACCAACAATCTCTGTCCAGCTCACTGGTTAATACTTTTTTTTTTCTTTGTTTGTTTGTTTGTTTGTTTGTTTTGTTTTGTTTTTGAGAAGGAGAGGAGGGGAGAATGAAAATGTGTCAGCCTTGCTGGATTTTTGCACCTCCTCTCATTGCCTTCTCAATTTCATACAAAGAAAAGGGACACTGCAGAACTAAAAAAGGAAATAAGCAGAAATGCTATTCATTGGCAATAGGGGACTTGCCAAAATTTGCCCAGAACATGTCATATGAACTATAACATCCAAAACAGATGCATAAAAAGAATGAAACAGTGGGGGGGAGGAGAGTTAGGACAGGGTGATAAGGTGCCAACTAATTACTCTATTACTTCTAACCAGCCTCCATACTGTCACTTCTGAGACATTTCAACAAATGTTGCATGCCTGTTTACAATAAAGTTGCACCTAAATACATTATATAAAGGGTAATACTATAAGCAAAATCCTTCTTATAATAAAGAGGTTAAGATGATTAGCATTGAAAAGTATACTGTATTTTTTTAGTTGGAACAATAACTGTCTGTACATCTGCTATTTTGTTTGCTAGTTAGACAATAACAATTGAAAGAGAAATAACTCATCATTTAAAAACTTCTGAAATGTGCTCTTTTTGTAGAATTTGAGGTTTGCATACAATGGTCATTTCCAGTTCATGGTGTCTTATTCCTTGCTCCTCTTTGGGTACAGACTCTATTATATCCATTTAAGATATAGATTTTTTTTCCATTTTGCCTTCCCTCAAGCCTATAGTAGAAGACTGATCCACAGTAAAACACTCTTAAAAGAAAACTGTACTAATTTAGCTCGGAGCAGCAATCAAAGTTCACAAGGGAAGGAACACCTCTTGCCATATACAACCAGTGAACTGTGTTTTGAAACTAGTTTCATATTAACAATGCTATTTCTGAATCTAATATTAGCAGGAAACACGTTTAAACATTAATATTCTCTTGAGATTAAAGCATATTACAGCAGGACTCTTCTATTGGGCTTCTACCCTGCTGGTGTCAAAAACTACGGGCCCGATCCTGCAATCTTTTATTCAAGCACGTTTCCAAATGAATGCAAATTAGCCTGAGTAAAATGTGTCCAGTAGGTCCTGTGATCAGGTAGAAATGCCTCCTTCCATGAAAAGAACCTTGTTTGCAAATACATTTCACAGTTTCTACAAGGTGAGAAGTTCTTTCAACTCTTGTGCATATAGATTTAAGTTTTCTTTGAAAGGAATCATATCAAATGCACAGTGGGCTACTGCTGTTGTCTGAACACCATGTCATAATAAGAGATTGGAATTCTTCTCTTATTGAAACAGTTACTCAGTGAATAGCTCTTCATTATCTAAGAGATAACCAGGAAAAAAAATTTAATAAATATTTTACCCATTGCATCAAAAATAAATATCATTTATAAAACATCCAGTACTTATGCTTCTCATCATAATACAGTGTATAGAAATGTGTCCAATACAGATGATATTTACAAACGTTCGTCTGAATCTTTCAATTTAATGCATTCTTCCAGTTACATTAAAGTTATATAAAATCATAATGTAGCTTCTCTCATAATTATACCATCTATGTATATTAAAGGTCAAACTAAAGCTTTTATGAGAATACAGAAGGGTTTCAAGTAGGAAGAATGGCTTTGAATATTATATTTTTAAGTGGTGTTTATTGGAACTTAACACTACATCATTTTAGAATTGCAGCCAATGTTTGAGAGGAATTTGTTATTACTTAACCAAATAATAGAACATATAAAAGCAAGCTGACTTTTTGAAAAAAAAAGTTTAATAATACAGTAATAGTTGTAGTATCGTCCAGTAAAAGTGTACTGTAAAAATGTTCTGAATATTAATTTACCTCAAATAATTTTAGAGTTGTAAATACTTGTATTATAGTGAGGTAGACAGTAAAAAAAATCTCCATTATTAACACAGAATTTAAATCTTGTAATAATATTTTAAGGAAATGATATCTTTAAGGAAGAATGAAATATTTGATTAATGCTTAACTCTGTACAACTCAAATATAAACTTTAAAAAATATTAGAAATTATAACATTTCGAGTGCATATAATGTTTTGTACATTTAAAAAAGAAATGCATGTTGTTCACCTCCATTTTGCACTTTTCAGTCTGTTTAAATAAACAAATATTTACAGCTTTAATATGAACAACAGTGCATCCAAAGCAAAATGTGCATTTTAAATTATTGCTCCTGGTCGAGTCTTTTTATTATTATTATTAGCATTTTATATTATTAATTAATTATTATTATTACTCTCATCTTTTTTCACCAGTTTGAAGCTTTGTGAAACCAGATAAGCTAACAGCACTAGAATTTCGTGGGGGAAGTCTAAACCTATAAACATACAATTAAAAATAAACACAAAAAGGTTTAGGCATGCTGAGAAGTGCACTTTCCTTAGGTAAAGCCATGTTTCAGACTAAAGGTGGGAAGGAAACAAAAATCTTTATAAATGCTTTTTCCAGCACCATATTTCCATATAATACTGTTGCAGGTTGATAGAGCTACCTATGGAATTTGTTAATTGAATAGTTACATGCTTTTTCTTGAAATTTAAAGGAGCTTCCATTCCAAATCACTCCTATTTGTGTTTTCTGTAACACTTTGCTCTTTTCACAGTTTTTCATTGCTAAGTCTTAAAATATAACCTAACTGGTAATTACAATCTGGAACAATGTTTTTTTTGGGGGGGGAGGGGGCCGTAGGCTATTTCTGGCTGGTAATTTTGCAGGAATGTGAAAGAGAGAGGGCAGAAACGAAATAACCCTTCTTAGGGAAACTTCAGAGGCAGGAGTCATTCTGCTCTCTGGCTTTGATTGTCTTTATACTTGGTAAATTGCCTTTACACTTAAAGCAGGTATAGATCATCAGATAATTGTAAGGGGAAAGTCCGTGGAACCAAAACTTTATTGGGGACTTTTTTTTTTTTTTTTTTTTTTTTGCCTCCTCTGCTTGCTAGTTCCATTACTCTCTGCATGCCAACCCATGAAAAGAGTCGTGCCTGTTGCTTTCCCTTAATCTTAAATGGGCTCAGTTTGAACAGGTGCCTGTCGCTGCATCTTGTATACACTGGGGAGAAACATCGACGGAGAAGGCGCAGCAAAATAATCCTTCTCTCTCCAGACTTGACTCCCACAATCTGATCTGGAGAGCGCTGGTTTCCATCACATCTGAAGAAAGCTTTTGCAAAAGTGTCCCCCTCTTTCCCTCCCCCTCCCACTTTCCTGCTTCTACTTCCACCCAATTCTTTGAAGGAAGGGGTGGCCTTGAGTCCCCTTGTATGCAAAGCAGGATCTGGAAGGTGGGCTACTCAGTGCCAGCTTTCTCCTGAAAACTGAGCAGCCCAGTCCATGGGGCTGGCTGGGTCAGGCACGGAGCAGGCAGTTAAAACCCACGTTCTCCTCTGTAATGTGGAGCTTCGCCAGAGGGGAAAGGGTTGGTTGGTGGCTGGTTTTAACGTTGGTTTCCAATGTGGCGAGAGCAGGGATACAGGGGAGATGGATACACAAACTATTCCTCACCCATTCAAGCCTATCAAGTATGCAGGTCACGCCAGCCAATGCACACGCGCCGCAGATCCTTGACTGTTTTCCAGGAGCACCCAACATGTGAGAATTCCCCTCCCGTCCCATAGGTGAAGTTTCCGGGACCTCAGACTCGACCAGCCCTCTCCTGTCCTTTGAGTTCATTTATAGCTCCAAACCGCTTCGATCTCCCCCGGGGAGACCGGCAAAGCAGCCTGCTACCTGCAACCGCAGGACTCGACCACCATGTCTTCGTACTGCTTGTACACCACGTTGTTGCCCGCATCTATGTAGAGGATGCTGATGGGGGTCAGTTTGGTGGGCACGCAGCAGCTGGGAGGCGTGGAGCTGGGATCCATGGAGTTCATGAGGGTCTGGATGATGGCGTGGTTGGTGGGCTCCAGGTGGGATCGCAGCGGAAAGTCGCACACCCCTTCGCAGTGGTAGGCTTCGTACTCCAGCGGGGCGATAATCCAGTCGTCCCAGCCCAGCTCCTTAAAGTTCACGTGCAGGGGCTTTTTGCTGCACCTGAGCCGGGACTTCTTGCCATGCCTCTTGCCATGGCGGTTGGCGAAGGCGGTCCGCCTCTTCCGCCGCGTCTTGAACTGCTGCTGGGTCTCCTGCGGCACGCGCTGCGGCGAGCCCCGCTCCTCCCGCGGCGAGCCCCGCTCCTCCCGCAGCTCGGCGAACAGGTTCTTCCGCGGGGACCTGGTGAACACCACCAGCAGGGCCTTCTCCTGCTGCGCCCGGCCTCTCCTGCCGAAGCCCAGGCTCCTGAGGTCCGGCAGCGGCTGCTGCCCCCGGCCCCCCGGGGCCCGCAGCTCCAGGCAGAGCTGCTTCCAGGGCTGCTGCTGCTGCAGCCCCGGCCACACGTCAAACACTTCCCAGCCGGCCGGGGGAGCCTCGCGCGGGTCCAGAGTCCGGGCGTCCAGGAGCCGGGGGGAGAGGCAGGGGAAGAGCTGCATGGAGGACAGGCCCGGCGGGGGCTGGGAGAGGCGATGGCCGGGGGCTTTGCGAAAGAGCCGCAGCTCCGCTCCCACCAGCTCTTCTTTGTCTGAGAGAGTCGATACATCAAACAAATACTTCTGTCTCCTGAGCGGGGCGGGCGAGAGATCGTCTGCAAGATAACACATAATTACAGTCAGTTTCACTCCGGGGGATCTTCCCGCGGCCGACGGGAGACAGGGCAGGGAGCCTGGGCTCACCCGTCCAGCGGCCCTGCCTGCCCCAAGCCGCCCCCCGCGCCCCCGGCCCGGAGAGCCAGGCGCCCTCTCCCAGGGACGCAGCGGGACTGGAGAGGACCGGTGTCGGCGACTCTCCGCGGGGCTTCTCCTTCCATGGGGGGAGGCAGGGTCGCTGCGGGGTTAGATGTGTCACTGGCCTAACGTGTTTCCCTTGTGCTCACTGGGTGTCTCTAAAAGGGAGCCCGTGTTTTAGTGGCAGGATCAGCACACAGCGAGAATCGCCTCGCTCCGCGTCCAAACTGGCTGCAGAGACAGGGCGTGTTCTGACAGCCCGCGCTCCATGTACATTTCCTCACCCCGTCGGCTCTGCTGTCCTCTGCGGCTAGAGTCCGGAGGGGGAGGGGAGAGGAGGGGGGCTATTTTATTCCGCTCCGAGACAGAAACCTGGACTTCTTTTTTGACACATTTGTGTACGAAGTACAGCACGAAAAGCAAACCAGATTCCCCCGAGCTGCTTTCCAATAAAATGTTTACAACCCAGCAAATACAAAAATTCCCAAAGCCCCTGGGTCTCCCCAGAAGCTAGTAAAGTTTGTGTATATTTCAATAGTAAAAGTGTCATTGGAGCCAGCGTTCAGCAGCCCTCGCAGCATTTCCAAGCTCAGCTTGCGCCAGAGGTAGAAATGGAGACTAAAGAAATATACAATCCCAGTTATTTGTTGATTTCAAAGGTCATTGCTATTTCTAATCAGTATGTTTCCCAGCCTAAGGTCCAGCTGAAAATTCTGGAATGGGGGAGCCTGCTGAGGGGTGGGGGAACAGCCGGATGATATATGGAAGCCAAGACCTCCAGACTTGCCAAATCGATGTAAAAATCAATACGGATTGGTATACAGGAACTCAAAAGTCACTCTCCATTGGCTGCTTTTTTTTGCAAAAATGCAGACAATAGGTACTGTGTGAAATTCAGTTGGAATCGCGTTGCATAACCGGGACACAGCGCCCAGGCAATATTCCTCGAGAGATCGCGGTTCTTTCCTAACAGAGCCTTCGTAGCAACCGTGCGCAGAACCATTTCCTAACAAATCCATAGGAAGAGTTTAGGGATCCGGTCGAAGCCCGCCTGGGTGGCTGTAGCGAACTACACTTTTACCGGGTTGCCATCCCTCTAGACAATGTTTCTGAGGAGCTTTCCACCTTTATTCAGGGCACGGTTACGTTTCCCGGGGGGGGGGGGGGGGGGGCAGAGAGAGGCAAAAATCTGTTTTCTTTCATTGGAAATGTGTATGTGAGTCATTGGTAAACATAGATCGGTCCTGGAAATCAATTATACGTTTCCGTGTGTGAGGAAGATAAAAAAGAATTAAGACATCAGTGAAAGGGTTAATTAGTTTAAAATAAAATAGGTGTAATGATTTACCAAAGTAGTTGACAAAATGATTGTATGAAGATGGATTACTCCTGGGTAAAGCACTTGGGATTCTATCCTGCTGCCACTGAGATCAGTGGCAAATCTCCCCTTGACTTCAATGGAAATCGGACCAGTGCCTTTTAAAAGTGAAATTACATTGCTGATTAATTTCAAGTGGGTAGCCAGAGGTATTCATAAAGAAGAGCGCCAGGGAATTTGGATGAGGCCTATAATACTTCCAAGTACTCACATTAGACTCCTGTAACACAGTTTCAACCGAGGAAAGAATATTCCTTTTCCATAATGAAGATTAACCAGAACTAATTAATTCAAACTTCAATTGTCTCTTCTGAAGAGCAACAGCAACTCAGGGATAACTAGACAATCCTGCCTGAGATACAAACCTACTTCAGTGAGAATTACACATTTATTAACAACCATAGAGCCTACAAAAAACAAGGTGACAACGACAGCTGTTAAAACAATCTGTTTAAAATAAAAGTGAAATATAGCAAGTGCTGCCTACCTTCATTATAATGACTTTAAAGTGCTGTTGGGACCGCTCCATTGAGGGGAGTGAGCAGGATTTGGCCTATCACTGCAATTTGTACACGTGCTTTATCAGCTCTACAGCTGGAATAAGGTAAAATGTGTTGTGTTCACCTAGCTTGTTCTTCAGAAACAAGTTCGGAATGGGGCCATAGTACTTTATGGTTTCCTTTGTCTTTCTATTGTTTTCTACACTCGGCCTGATCTACACACCCCTTCCCTCCTGCCCCCATGCCTAATACACCCAAATCTCCTCTGTTGACTTCAGCAGGAGAGTGGGGGGTTCTGAGTGTACAAGGACTGCAGGATGGGGTGAATGATTCAAGAAAGTGAAGCTCTCAGACAAGACTCACCCTGCCAGGACTGTGTCAGTTTCACGAGTTTTTCCTCCACTTTATGTGCTGGGCATGGGTCTGCGATGCGGGGTAAGTTTCAGGAAAAGATGTACAGTCCAACAGCAAGAATGTGGATGATTCAAACAATGTCCTGCTTACTTCGTCACATTTCACTTTCGCGATCCAGAGCGCTAAATTCATGCTGCAGCCAGAGCCAGGGCTACATTGCACTGAACAAATCTAAAAACGTAGTTGATCCTTCTAGTAAGTGGCTGTCTAGAACCTAAGGCGCGCACAGCAAGTTCAGCGGCAGGGGCCGCCTCATTCCTTCATTAGTCTATTTGGGAATGGGTCTGTAAACCAACATTCAGATGGGGAAGGGGGTGGGAGGGTGATCTGAGCTATGGACATTTGAATAACTCTCTCCTCCTAGGGGGCCAGGTTAAACGCACCCTGCGCTCTGTACGCTACCAGGAGCTGAACAGTATCTGAAGCAGGACTAGGAAAGTAGGAGCTCCATTTATTCTCCCGTGGGCGCTCCCGCAGTGCTGCTAGGTCTGCTGGGATCAGAGGGGCTGCAGACCTTATCCCCCATGCCTGTCTGGCCCAGGCCAACACCTTCCCAACCCCTACTTAGGAGGCAACCAACCCCCTTCCTCTTCTGCCCCTGGTCTTCGGGGCCAGGGGAAAGCTGGGTCTATCTAGTCCTGCTTGAGGGGCGGGGGTCTTGTGTTTGATCTCAAAGAAGATGTGCGTCCACTTTTTCTCTTCGGGGGAGTTGCAGTTGCAGGTCATGAGTCCGGCCCGGTGGGACCTTTGGGCCTAGGTGCCTAGATCTGTTTGGTTCCAGATTCCTCGACCCTGGGGTCCCCATAGTCCGGAGATCCCAGGTTTACCAGTTCTCGGAGTTCCTTCAGATCCCCGAAATCTTGTGCTTAGCTCCCCCCCTTCTGCTCACAGCTTGCCAGCACGTGCTCCACCCCAGCAGGCTGGTGGCATGCCGAGAACCCGTACCTGAAATAGAGGCATTTTCCCCTCCTCCGCCTTTCCCAGGACCTGTTACCCAGCGGAGATCTAACGGAGGGTGTAGTGCTCCCCCATCACACAGCTAGAAGCCGGGGGAAGGGAAAACGCACGGGCAGTCAGTCACCTGCTTCATAGAACTAACCCCTTTCTATGGGACTTTAGCTTTAGCTGAGGGGGTGTGGGGCTGCAGGCACATTTTTCAACTGAGCTCCCCCCAAAGAGAGTTGTGTGAATCGCCTGAGAGAGTTTGAAAAGGGGGGGGGGGCGCAAGTCTCCATTTTCCCACGTGAGGACAAGTGAAAGCAAAGTGTTTCTGATTTTGATCAGTAGGGCTGGACATTTAGTGGCTCCGGAATGTCGCGTGGAGATTTATGCCATCAAGGGGCAAATGTCAAGTGTATTGTTAAATGGCAGTTATATGCACTAAGCAGGAGTGGGGAGGAACATGCGAGATCCCATGTGAGTTTCTAGGGTTGAAAACGGCAACTTGAAGGTTGTAAATTGTCTCCTGTTCTTTTTGTGTTTATTCCGTGGTTATCTTCAGCATTGTCCTGCGGTTAACGAGATAATTAAACTCTTCCAGCCATGGGTAGGACGATCTGGGATGTGTGGGTTTCAAACAAGAACACATCTTTTGCTCCTCTAAATATAGCCGAGTCCGAACTGGCTTCATGTCACATTGGACAGGCACGTCAGAAAGGGAGAGGAAATGTACCAGGTGGGTAAGAAGATTTCAAAGGACAGCCACATCTCGGCACTACTTGTGTTCCAGAAATTGTTCAGTCAAAAATCTTTCATCAATTGATAAAATTGCCAGTTCTCATTATTCCATCAAAGGGGCCAGGGCACCGGTTATTTCAAATAAGCAGCTTTGAATCCGATCAGATAAACGTTGTTTGCTCACTCTTGTAACCTAATAATTACAGATGAAGACATAATCCTAAACCATATTGGCTTGCTCCCAGTGCAAACAGTCAAGAGGGTGGGAAAAGCAGAGGAACGAGGGAAGAGTGGGGGGGAAGCTATAAAAATTCTAGAAATCTGAGGAAGATGGATCCTTTTTTAGAATCTTTAAGTCAATTTGTTTTCCGTTTTACCGTGCAAAGAGCACAGTAACCGTGAAAACCCCTCTTGCTCTCTCTCACCCTTTTGGTAGGCTCTTAGGGTGCTTATTTATCTTCCTTGAAATCAAAGAAGTGGGTTGGGTGAAATCTGTGTCGTCAAACAACACATTCAATATCTGCCCCCTCTCAGATTATTGTTAACATATTTCCAGAGCTCAACAAATGTTCTGTATTTCTAAAGCGCACAAGTGGCTGTTGGAAACACTAAATTATAGAAAATTCCATACGGAAGTCAGCCTCCAGGTACCTTTGTATTTGGAATTTAAATGTACATACACGTTGTTATATTATTATTATTTTGAATGTCCTTTGTTAGATTTCTAGAAGCTAAACTATTTGGGGGTGGAGGAAGACAGATCTATCTGGAATTTAAGCATGTGGCACTGGTGGGGAAAAGAAACAGCCAGATGTAGATCCTGCCCTTTCAAATGTGTCCCGGGAAACGAATATGCTCATCGTGTTTTGTCTTGCAGAATTTTGCCTATGCCACCTTCATGTCACGGCTTTAATAGAAGAGTCTATGGAAGAAATGCAAACTGAGCCGGAGCTGGAAGCGTTCCCTCCTAGGAGCCCTCGTGTTATGTACATTTCCTTCTCTTTGTGGTTATGGAGGTTTTACCATCTCTAGGGTTAAATTAATTATTTGCATGGGATGTTTCCTTTAACTCCCTGTATTGAACGACTCCTGCTTCCCAGCTTCACTTTCCAGCAGGCAGACCTGAACTCCTAGGAAAGGCTGGGATTAATGAAGGCTACACAAAGTTTCCCTTTTCATGGCAGATCAGGTACTGGGCTCCCAGCCAATTCATTAGGGCTCAAATCTTAACTTTACATCACTGCAAATTATACCAAAACCACATTCAAGAAGAATTCTCTTTCCCCATTCTCTTTCAAGCCATATTTAAACTCAAAGCAAAAGCACATTTGCAGTTTAAAGACCATTTAAAGACTCTCATTCAACAATAATCTGAAAGTTAAAACATATATCCTCAGTAATCATGACAGGCTGTGTACACATTGTCTGCATAGTAACAACACTGACAGGTAGTTCTTTCTAAGCATGATGTGGGCTACAGAATAAAGAGGCTGGCTCTCCCTGTGTGGCATTTCTCCAGTTTGAATTCCACATCTCTGAGCGCCTTGCACTGGCTTTTTATTACACTGTGTGATTAGATTTAAACGTTTCATTCGCTCTCTCTCAGGTAACTGGGAAAGACCACACCTTCCTAGAATCTGTTCCTAATCCTGCCAAAAAACTGGACAAACTCAGGGTGATTATTTAGTGCATATTTTACACTCGAAATGCCCATAGCTGGCGTGGATTTATTTTCTTGAGCATTTTATTTACTGAATCTATGCCTGCAAATACTGAATACTAAATCTTGCATTTTAGCCGTCTCCCTCTGCTATGGCAGTTCTGTTCTGGGTTTGTCGCCAGCCTCTTCCTTGCTCGCTCTCTCGTTGTCGCTCTAATCCCATGAACAAACTCCAACAAAGTGACAAAACAGACAAGTGTACTCTCGCCACGAATCTAGTTATAGCCCTGTCAAACTGGACTGGATAATACAGTCCTTATGCAAGAAAAATCCAAAGCGAGTTTCGCATGGGTTTTAGTGCCTTTTTTTATAATACATTTAACAAAGTTAAAATCGCCCTCCCTGCTTTGTAGAAAAGTAGGATGCATGCTAAAGCGAAACGGCTTCTCTCTCATAGCGAGTTAAGCGTGGTCCCTCCCTATGTTAGTTTGAATTATTTTCTTATCCTAAATATTAATTTAAATAACCCCCCAAATCCTAAAATATTCCTGTTCCAAAATTATTTGTTTTATAGCTCTTGGATTATTTCTGAAGCTAGAGATACAGAAGAGTAGACAAAGTTTCAGACGAGAAATGTATGTGTGGTAAAGACCAGCACTCGTTTCAGCAAATTCGGGGCTAACGTATCTGCCCATTCTTTAGCATACCAGTTAATAAAAAGTAAAATGTCCCCCTATAGTTTGGAGACCATCTTTAAGTCATGTGGACAGGGAACAATCGGAGTTCCCTATTTACGAGGCTGACTAGCTCCCAAACCTATTGCTAGTTTGTTGCAAAACGTCACTGCAGGGCGTGCGAGGAAACAAGCGTTCCCACATCGCCTTTTCTCTCTTTTTTTTAGGATTAAGAAGTAATGACGAAAGTAATGACGATGCGACAGCTCGCCTGATTAACGTCCCCTTACAACCCCATCGCTGCGGCTATCCTTGCTCTTAGTTCGCTAGTGACAAACAAATATGTTGCATTCCGAATCTACTTTGAGCGTGGCATGGGGAGACTTAATTCAGCTCGGAATTCTAAAGGGATCGTGTACGTGTAAACTGTTTAACTAGCAGGCAGGCGTGTGTGGATGGTGAGATTTCGTTCTCGAGCTCCCTGATCAGTTCATATTTTTCAGGGCAGGATCCTATGACATTTTGCTGTGACTCTAGTTTTGCACAACATTATGGGGAAGGGGGCACGAAAAAGATGAGAGCTTTCTAAACAGCAATAAAAATTCTGAAAACCAAGAGCTCGATCCTACAGTTCTTACCCAGGCAAATCTGTCCCGTAGGAAACGGGGGGGGGGGGGTTGGTGGTGGGGGGAGGGGTAAAGATTGTGGGATCGGGTCCAAAATAAGCATTCAGAATTACTTTAAATCAATGGTTCTCAACTTTTGTACTGGTGACCCCTTTCACATGGAAAGTCTCTGAGTGGGACCCCGCCTTATAAATTAAAAACACTTTTTATATATTTAACACAATTATAAATGCTGGAAACAAAGCGGAGTTTGGGGTGGAGGCTGACAGCTTGCGACGCCCCCATGTAAGAACCTTGTGACCCCCTGAGGGGTTCCCACCCCCGGTTTGAGAACCCCTGCTTTAAATATTTGGACTTCTTCACTTTCAGTTTGCATGGGCTGATTACTGCAGGCTGCATCGGGCTTTAAAGAGACTCTGTGTAGCATTTAAGATGTACCCGTGCCTTTTTATGAGGTAGCGACTGAGGTCAACAGAATAAGGTGGTAAACGGTTTTGTTTGTTGTCCCCTATGAAATGGATGGCTAATGGAGGATTTATAGATCCGAATGCAGGTTGATTGTTTTGCTTTACCTAAATAAAAACTCCTATCTAGTATCAAGAATAGACGGAGTGATCTTTACGGATACAGCTGTATTATTGCTGCAAAAGATCGGTGTCTTATTTAAAAAGACTCAAAAAAACCCCAAGGGAATGTTCTGTGGCAATTGCTTTGCGATTATTTTATAACTTTTCTGTGCCCTCTCACTTCTTCCCTCCCAGCTACCGTCCCAACAGCTCCCAGCTCAGTTCCCAGGATTGACCGAGGAAAAACCACATCAGCCAAAGAAAATGGAACAAGACGAATTTGTGGCTGCCCCCACTCCATCCACAGGAACAGAAAAGCCTCCCCCCCCCACACACACACACCTTCTAGCCCCAAATCTAGTTCCTTTCTCTCGCTCGTGCCAATCGCAGGATCTCTTTCGAGACCTTTCCTTGTGGTTAACAAAGAGACAAGATGTCCCCCACCCCAGTGGTGGAGGGTACTGCAAGCACACACCGCCTTCCAACCTTCTACCACCGCCAGTCCCTCGACTCTTTCCAAGGCTCTTACCAGGGAAATAAAGCGCAGATTGGAACCTTCTGCAGGCTCCCTCACTTTGGCCGTCTGGTCTGCATTAGTGTTTTTATAAGGGGCTCAAACAAATCGAATACAAGGTCACCAAATAATTAACAGTTGTGAATTCCCTCCTTCCCCATTAAAATACTTCCCTGCTTATATTTCATTTTCCTTTTGCCAACGACAACATTGCCTGGGCAAAGGCTCTACACTGATCACACTGCATTGCAGCTTTAGGTCCACCCAGAAACCCGCTGTTTTGCATAAACATGCTGCACAAAATGAACTTCAAGTGGGATTTACATTCCTTTTCTTCTGCCACATGAACAGCCGGGACATTTTCAGATTTTGCACGTGGACTTCCCTCCCACCCCCAATATAAAATGGAAACAACAACAAAAATTACAATCAGATTCCTGTAAACTTCTTAATGAACGGTCTTGCGAGTGTAACACAAACTGGGGGAAACGAGACGGTCTGTATCACTTTCAAATCCAGCAATAATATTCAGATCTTACTGTGTTTGTTGCGTAAAAACTACTCCAATGTAATAAGGATTCTCTCTTGTTTGGAACCGACCTAGAAACTCTGCATCCAAAAGGGAAATCTGACATTAACCTAAGGGCCAATTGCCTGCCCCTATTGCTTGGAAAGAAGCTCTCCCTGACACTGCCTTTGTGTATGAACCATTCTGCATTTCTTCCTCTTTGCCAGTTTCCTTGTTGACTTCTCTCTTTCGCAGCTCCCTCCTTCTTACTTTTCTCTTGCCTAGTGAGTCCTTGCAGTTCCTAATTGTCTGCTTTACTGTGGAGCTCCAATGCTGGGGGTCCTGAGGCCAGCGAGCACCATCTGCGTTTTAATGAGTTACTTCATGTGCCAACAGTAATTTTCCTACATTCAGCTAGGTCCTGTCTGATCTTGCGACCGTAACAAGCGGGGTGGGGTGGCAAAATGAGGCGGGGGAAAATCACAACCTATTCCTCACTTTCTGAATTATTTTTAACGCTTGAAAATAATACAATCTAGTGCGGCTTCTTCCCCCATCAAACTACCCCGAAAGCGATCTCATTAGTTTAGGAGAAAAGAAAGCAACGCGCGGAGGAATAATATTTGAAGATTTGATTTAACCGCTCTACCCTTCTTAACTCGTTACTGAGAAGATACTGGTGCACTATTTTGGGTGTGCAATGGACAGATCAGAACCTATGTTCTTTGGCTGCAATTCCATGCATTAACCCAAGGACAATTTAAAAAAAAAAAAAAGAGTAATTGCAGATCATCCAATAAGAAAGTCTCTTACTCCTGTTAACTCTTCTTGAAATTCTCCTCCCAGAGAACAGGTTTGGGAACTGATTTTCTTTATGTGGCCAAAGGATTCTTTATACTCCGCCCCAATTGTTATCCTTATGAACCCCTGCAATTAACAAGGTCATGTGGGCAGACAAGGTATGGCTACCACTGTCTCCTCCAGAATTCCTAGTTAGGTAAATAGCAGCCTATCTAATTGGGTCAATTGGGGGGCTATATTGTCTGCAAATGAATTGACAGAAACTTTTCTGAGCAGGAACTGTTCAGCAGCAGTACAACTCCAGCTCGGCAATTAACTGGGCGAGGAGCCCACAGGGAGGTGGGCAGTAAAAAAGCTACCACTTCAGAGGAACGGAAGTTCTCTTGAAGTTTTTGGTGATGTGCCATTGGCTGGTCCACTTCATTATGGGAGACTAGACAATATTTGATATGTTATGACATGAACACTCAATTAGATCACTGAGTTGAAATACTCCAATCAGCGGCTTGATGCTAAGCAACCCATAGAAGGTCCAGCACAAGGTCACAGCCTGTGACACATCAAATCAAAATCAATGGGGGAAAGTGAGGCTTTTCCTTCATCAAATCAGGACTTCTGTTCGCAAATCACTTCCCCACAGAGTAGAATCCTCCATGCAGCAAGATGAGCTAAATTTGTTAAATTAACTGTCTTTCCTCTGGTGATCAAGAATAAGATGATCTTGAAAGTGGTGTTTTTAATGCCGCTTGCACTGCTTTTCCTCTGCAAACAAGTTGGCAGTAAACCGGGTGGGGTAATTGTTATGGCGGGGAAAGAAATCTTAATTTCAGAAAGTAGCTTTTAAAAATATACACAACCGGGAAACGAAACTATTTCTCTGTATCTATATTCCTAGAAATCCTATCCGTGACCTGCGGGTGTTTCTGACACACACACAGAGAGAATAGTTGCAAAACAAGCAAGCAACAAAAACCACTACACCTTTCCTGGCGTGTTTTACTCCGCGTCTAAAATCGTTCAACGCTCATCCCGGGCATCCTATTCCTCAAAGCGATTTCAGAGTGAGCAAATGACTTCGGACAAGCGACGCTTTTAAAATTAACTCTACAGGGGCCAAACATAACGGGCTATAAAAGGGAAAATGTAGAGTTTGAAAACACATTTGCCGCTACCCCTCCTCAAACTTTTCTTCCTTGCCCATATGAAAACAAACTGGCTCAAACATAACCGCCTATTGTCCCAGGACCTCTCGGCTGTCTGGACCCCTGGCTCAAGAGTGGCGTGTGAAGAACGGCGCTTGGACTGGGAGGAACAGTTCAGGTACGAAATAAAGGATGTCCCTCCGCAGATCAGACAAGAAGAGCTTTGGGGGCAAACAAGTCTCAGCTGCTTTTTTGGTTTTGATTGAAGCTGGGGACTAAAGAATCAGCTCATATAACTACAAAGGAGCCACGTGGCTTTTCAAAGCTGAGCTTTGTCCGAAAAATCATCAAATATAGTAAGTTAATTTGCTTTTCCGGGCTTTCAACAGCTAATGAACCCCGCTGACCCAGCTGAAATAGCAGCCTGCTCTTCCTATAGGTTCAGAGCTGCAGACAGGTTGTAATGAGCAGGTTTTTTGGGGGGGGATCCTAAACAGGTAGGGGGGGGAAGGGAAATAATTTACAACCCTCCTTAAGAACCAGTTAATTTTTCTGTCACTAATAGCTCACAAGCCAAGGTAACCAAATGTTTTTACACTCTCTGTCCCAGTCCCAAAGGATCCTCAATTTCACCGTGCCCAGTATAAGGACTGGCAAAGAATCAGTGGAAGAGGCAGTAAAACAACCTTTACATGCGAAAAGGGCTGAAGATCTGGATCTTTGCCCCGGTACACAGGTAATGGTCGGGGGGGGGGGGAGCGGAGAGGAGGGTGCGATAAGTGATCAAGAACACGGCGGTCTCAGCCTGCCCGTATGGATCGCTAAGGTTCTATCGGCATTTGTCACGTTAACCTGGTGCGTTGGACGAGGCTTACAACACCGGGGGAGAATGGCTGATGCCGGTGCAAAACAAAACACAAAGCAAAAGAGCGAGGAGGTGCAGATCCTGCTCCCACTGAAATCCACGAGGAGGATGGGGGTTTCCCCCACGGGTTTTAATGGAAGCAGGATCAGGCCCAACGAAAAGCAGGAGCGAATCAAAGCACCTTTCAATCCTGAGCTGGCTCTCCGCTAAGAGTTTTGCGCCTATCAGCGAACGCTCTGCTATAACACTTTCCTGGACTTAAAAGTGCAGCTTCCATGAACTAGCCGGCACTTCTTTAGAAGAGCCCAATTACAAGCTGCTTCCTACTCTGAGTGATTTCAAACGGAGCTGGGCTTGTTGCAGGCAATCTTGATAAAAGCAACCCTGATAAATTAGAGCAGCTTTAGGCAGTAAATGTTTGCCCTCAATCGGTTTGAACTTTCTATTTGCCTTACAGTTGAAGAGATAAGAGTGATCCTTTCTTTGCAAGAAGGACATAAAAAGAAGAGCAGTTTTTAAGATTGCGTTTACACTCAAGATCGCTTGCATCTTTTTAAAATATCCCTTGCGAATTCAGCGATCGTGCATGCCTCACTCATGTAAACCCGTGGTCACTGCAATCCGGACGGAGTTGCTAATCTTTTTGCTAATAAAAAAAATCCACTATTTAGTGTAAGATCCACCTTCCCGATCTTTCACTCCTTTTTACAGAAAAATCCAAATCAAATATTCTCCAGAAATCGGCTGCAGAGAAACGCAGCCTGGCAAATAAATGATCTACAACGCGTGGCTGTATTAAGAAAGCTCTGAAGGGCTTACTTGGGATTTGGGCTCAAGGCGCAGGCTCCCTTCTACACCCGGCGGCGGCAGTTTCGGGTGGGTAGAGGGATGCGGCTCTTTGAACTTACCTCGTCCCCTGTCTACAAAACTAGTGATAGTATTGGCGGACTTCGAGGACTGAAAAAAGCTGGCATTGATCCCCAGTTTCTCCGCTATGGAGTAGGTCCTGTACAGAGACAGCATGTACTCGTGGGGCTCCGCTCGCTGCTGCGCTTTGCCCCCCGGCTGGTGGCTGGCCAGGGCGGGGATGCCTCTGGGGGACCTGGCCACCTTCGCCTCTCGGCGGCTCCTCGGGCCCTTGGTGGAGGAGCTGATGGAAGCCAGCTGGAAACCGGGTAAATCCCACAGGAAGCTGATGAGGAACACGGCGGAGAGCAGGGCCCGGGCTGCGTTCATAGCGAGCGGCTCCCCGGAGCAGAGCGCACGGAAAGCCCCGGCCGGCGGCGGACTGAACGAGGGCGGAGTGCAGCAGCGGCGGTGGCGCCCAGAGCCCGAGCTCCAGCGGCCTTGGGTGCTGGGATGAGTGCGAGCAGGCAGAGCCGAGCGGGGACTGTACCAGCCCCGGGCTCGGCCCCGCCTCCCTCCCTCCCAGCGACACGCCCCTTGCAGCTAAGCCGGGGGAGCGCGGCCTGGCTAGGGGACAACCTCTGGGGGGCGGGGCCTCTGCCCACCCGGGGGCGGGGCTATGCGGGTGAGGCAGAGGCAATCCGGGGCAGGCCCCGCCCCCCAACAGCTGGGCAGTAGAGCGAAGGTGGCCAGGTCCCCCAGAGGCACCCCGCCCGGGCCAGGGGTGGGGCACAGAGCTGGGCCTACGGAGACGGCCAGCCCGTGGCGCCCCCTCATTGCGGGAAGGGCTGGGAGCAGCCACTGCTGTTAGCTTATGCCTTGTAACCAAATAAAGCTGGCGTCTCTGCTGGTCTGTTTGGGTTCTTGTGGGACGCCCATCACCCGAGTATCTGAGCCTGAGACCAGGGCAGTAGGAACTTCAGAGGGAAGAGTAAGCGGCAGCACCTTCTGCTGAAGGGAGAGTGCAGAGGTCATATTGGAAACACCCCCCACACTGGTACTAGGGTTGCCTTCCCTCCAGGATTGTCCTGGAGTCTCCAGGAATTAATTAAAGATTATGTCATGTGATGAAACCTCCAGGAATACGTCCAACCAAAATTGGCAACCCTAACTGGTACCCTGCCAGGCTGTGCCCCCACTAGCCAAGCTCCATCCCCCTGGGACAGCCAAATGAAACATCACTATGTGCAAATGTGCTATGATCATATGTACATTGCTGGGTCACCTAGACCTGAGCCCAGCTGGCAGAGGTTGAGTTACACAAGTGAGCCCTACTGTGCTTGGCTTTTCTGGGCGAGGCTGGAATGGCCCCTTGGCCTCTGTTCCTTCTCACCTGCAAGATAGAGAGGGGAGGGGAGGGGATAAATGGTGTTACTCTCCCAAGTGCTGCCTACTTGTGCCAAAGTGAGCTGTCACCCAGAGTGCGCTGTACACACCCGTATAAGAAAATTGTACTTCTCCTTTGTTGCATTCTTTGATCAACAGTGAAGTAAGTAACAATTTTGGCATTTATATGGCGGTTCTCAGCTCTCCAGCTGTCGTTTCGGGTTGTGTGCAAACTCAGGCAAGTATAATGGTACAGTTGATTTCCATTTTCCATGTTATCTTTGCAGCCATAAGGGCTAAATAATTCTGTTTTTGAAATGAAAGCTGAGATTCCGGGGAGGCGGGGGGGAGAGAGATACCAGCTTGTCCAGTAACCCTGAGCCAGCTCAGTCTGACTCCTGAAAGGCTGGGAGGGAAATTACAGAAACTTGTGCCCTCCGGGTGATTTGTAGTCTTCTAAACTGTAAGACCAACACTGAGGGCAACACTGCGGCAGGCAGCTAACACCAGGCCAGGGCCTGGTAGGGAGCACAGGCAGGCAGGCAGGAAACACTAGAGAAGGGGAAGTGGGCACCAGGAGGCACTGAGCCAGGAGCAGGAAGGAAAGCCTGCTGATGAGGCACAGATTCTGCTCTTGCCACACTGAGTTAAAGGAGAGAGCAGCAGCAGCAGAGAAGGATTCTTCCTGCCCTATTCAGGGTCATTGGCTAGGTTGTTCCATACATTGACTCACACGACATCTCAGCACAGCTTCTTAACGCAGAAGAGCAACAAACCCACTTTACCCTGTGCACCCACTGCCTTTCCCTCCCCTCCAACTGCTCCTCAACTTTTCCATTACTCTTCCAGACACTCCTGTGGTACCCAGGCTCCCCTGCTCCTCCCTTTTAGGGTGATCAGCTGTCCCAGTTTTATAGGGACAGTCCCGATATTCAGGACTTTGTCTTATATAGGCACCTATTACTCCCCACCCCCAACCCAATGAGGAGAGCTGCTGTGGATGGAGGGCAGTATATTGTCCAAAGGTGGCCCATAGACCATCATTTAAAAGGTAATCTGGCCCTTTCCACAGAGTGAATTTGACCCCTTGCCCTATGATATCTATGCAAGCACATAAGCTTCTGCTCTTCTATGAGCCATGCACACAGTCTCTGACCCTTAGCCACAGCACAGTAACACTGACTGTCTAGTGCCTTAGCCTTTCCCTCCGGCTTCTCATTTTCCCATGCAGGATGTGGTGGCAGGTCAACACCAGATCCCTGCACAAGGGAGGGAATTCGTATCTGATCTCCTGGTGCTCCTGACATTACTCCAGGCACATCAGTGAGAGGAAGCAGACATAGCCACGGCAGCATGGACCAGAGTTGTGTCCTGTTTATCCACGTTGGAGTTCATCCTGGTCCACCAGCCTTTGGTGCACATTTGAGAGAGACATTCAAGGCCAGCTCCACAGCTGCTGTAAACTGACATGGTTCGAGGGAGTTCAGTGAAGTTTGGCAAGTTTACACCAGCTGAAGTATTGCCTCTGTGTTTTATTTGTTCATAAACCAAGCACAAACATAGTCTGTTGCCATTTGCCACATGCTGTCCCCATGTGCCCTGCAGGTTTAGTAAACAGCTCCCATCCCTCGTTCTTGTTCTGTCTCCTCTTATTCCTGTCCTAAGTCCATTCTTTCATCAGCCTTCTGCTCTACTTTCCTAATTTAACTTCTTGGGCTAAATTCATTCCAGGAGTGACTTAAGTGACTTCCCTGGTATTCCACCAGGGATAGATTTGGCCCAGTGAATTTATTTCCCTGCTGCTGCCACCTTCCTCACTCACCTGCTAGTGGCATCTGTGTGGGGGAGTGACCAGAACCTCCAGAGCCAGTCACACAAAGAGGCAAAGGAGGGTGAGCACAGTCTGAGGACACAGGTGCAGGAATTATGTGGGTGGGGAGGGAGGGAGTATGTTGTTGATAGTGTATGTGGGGGGGGGGGAAACTAGTCACAAGTGAAGGAATCACCTCACAAAACCTAGTCCCCTCATTGCCTTCCTCTGCCACTCCCCACTTGTTGCTCCCCTGCCACTCTGCCCTGTTTTTCCCTTGCTACCATTTTTCCTCCACTTCTCTTGTTCTCAAGTTCTCCTCCCTTACAACAGTACCCCAGCTTCACAGCTCCCAGTCCCCACTATTGTTTTCTGCTCTGGTGCTGTACTGCCATTCCCTCAGCTTCACCTCTTCTACTGCTCCACCTCTCCATCTGCTGGCTTTCCCCAGCCATCCCTCCTGCTATTGCCTTGACTCATCTTGCTACTTTGTCCTGCCTCTACTTTTGCCCTTCTTGTCTTTGCTCCCCCCCTGACTCCTCTATCCCTCCCACTGCTCCTCCATGAGCCTTAGCACTACTTTCTGGTTCCTTTTGCCCCTTTGGTGCTCTCCCATTGTCCTTGCAGTTTCCCCTGTCCTTCTTGTCTCAGATGTGCTCGACAGCTCCCTCCTACTTCTCTGCTATCATCTCATCTCTGTCCCCAATGATGGTCCACGCTGCTTCTCTTTTCTCCCTCACACTGTGTCTCACTGACCCCACTTCCTTTCCATGGCACTGCTCCTTTTACTACTTCTTCACTTTGCTTCTCTATCACACTTCTCTGCCCCCTGTCTGCTTCCCACTGCCTCTCTTGCTGGCCTCCAGTCAGTCCCTCTACGGCTGTGTCACAACTTACATCCAGCTTCTTTCCACAGTTCCTCTGTGACTCCCCAAGTGTCCATTCTGCTCCCATTTTTGTCTCTTGCTGCCTCTCTGGTTCTCACATTGCTTTCTGCTGTTTCCGCCACTGATTTCCTCCGTTCCCTGGGGTAGGAGGCTTAATACTAATGCAATGCTACAGGTCAGTAGTCTCAGGAGCAACCGCCATCATTTTGATTTTAGGTCTACCTGCTGCTTTTACAATAATATGCACTCTCTAAAATTGACCTGTCAGGTGGTTTTCCACCCTCATTTGTTTGTTATGGGCCTGATCCAAAGCTCACTGATGTCAGTCCCTAGGCTAACGTGCGTGTGTGTTGTTGATCTGTCTCCACTGTGTTGTATCCTAGCCTAGAGTTTGAGGAAGTGCATAAAAACAAATGCATGTTGTATACTACAAGAAATAGAAATAATAATAACCATTTAGAGGGCCCAGTCAGGATTAGGGCTCCAAGATGCTCTAAAGCCATATAGAAAGGCGCTGTCACAATCCAAAACGGCATACAATTTAATTGAAGCAACAATGAGCTAAGTTAATAATAGGACAAAAGGGGGAGGGAGGATGAGGCAGCGGTAATAAGATTATGTAGTATTGCAGTCAGAGTGCCCCGCTTGAATGTTTCCAGCCACATTAAAATATTCTATTTTAATTGCTGTTAAGGGAACAAAATGGAATCTGGTTAACAATCACTGATTATTATATTCTGCCTTTACTAGAACCCGATCCAAAACCCATTCAACTCAATGGACGTCCATGAGGTTAATAGGTTTTGGATTAGGCCCTGTATGAAGCCATTCACCCCCACAGTTTTCAACAGCATCCACTGAAATGAAGTGCTTGAATTTTTGGTTGCCTCCCTGGAGATGCCCACAGCCTGATTAGGTGCTGACCACCCACAAATCAAATTAAAGTCAATGGCAGCTGTGGGTACTCTATGCCTCGGAAAGTTAAGTCCTAGGTGTCTTAAACTGGACACCCAAAAATGTGGCATCTAAAATGACTGAAAATTTAGACCTTGCCGTTTGCACAACAGTTTCTCCATCAGTAAAATGGGGGTAGAAACAATCACCTCATAAGACTGTATGAGAATTAATTAATTAATATACATGAAGTACTTGAGATCCTTGGATTCAGAACTTTGCAACAAGAAAACCAGAGCAATTCTGGTCAGGTTTATTGCAAGGCTGTACTAAAAGGATTTTTCAATGATTTTTGTGCTTCATTTAAATTTCACATAATTTCTATTTTGTTATGAGAAAAAAATTGAAATTTCACTAGCTTCTCCTTTAAAACGGGGTTGTTTTCCCCCTATTCTGTAAAAATGGCCCTTTGGTGGCAAAAACCTTTAAGATTTTGAAACTGAGTTCTGACAACTCTTTGCATCAAAACCCAACTTTCCACTATGTTATATGTTTCTTTTTATGTGCAATTGTCATTCTGGGAGAATTTCACAAAAAACAAAACTTGGTGACCAGAAAATGGCCTGGAACAAAACGTGAATATTTTTTCCATTACATTTTGTGGAAAGATATTTTGTCATAGCCCTAATGTGAGTTGTAGCAAGTGAGGGGGCTTGGAGGGCTATGTAGCCTAGTGGTTAGTGCACCTGATTTCCAACCCCTTCTCTCCCTGTCAGGGGGCAGTAGCAGTGCAGGGTAGGGGGACACAGGCCATCCCTCTCCACCAGATCCCAGCCCAGGACCCTGAGGCATAGTTGTTCGCTTGGGTAGATGTACATGCACAAGGTTTGACTGAGTTTGTGTGCTAAAACTAGCAGTGCAGCCATGGCGGCATGAGCAGTGGCTTGGGCTTCCTGTCTGAGTAGGATCCTGTCCCAGATCCTAGGTACGTACTTGGGTGGCTAGCCTAAGCTGCCACCCATGCTGTTGCAATTGCACTGCTGTTTTTAGCCTGCTAGCTCAATCAACATTAGTGTGTTACCTTTACCCAAATTGGAAAGTACACCTCCTGCTTGTGTGTAGACATACCCAAATGGTGAAATTTGTCCCTGTGCAGAGGGCCAGCCCAATGCCTATGTACCACTAAGCCTTACTTAAGCTCTGCTTTGTGAATGTATGTGGGACTTACTGGTGCTGAGGCCTTGGGCTGGCCCTATGCGCAGGGTGAATTTCACCCAATATGATGCAGCAGCACAGCAGATTCACATGGCTATGATGTAGCTGTGGTGGCATGTAGGATGGACTTCCATCATGAACACTCCCTTGCACATCTTCTTCCTTTGGCAAGAGTCAGTATGGGAGGGTTTATGCTTCTTAAATCCCTCACACTTGCATCTTCCCACCTTTTTTTGCGGTTGGCCTTGTTCTCTGCTTCCATCAACCTCAGCTCTATAGACCTTCTGAGTGTACCTATTCTGCATGTTGGCCACTTGGCCAGCCCCCACCATTGCAATCATCTTGTTCTTAAGACTGCAGCTTGCCAGGATCATCTAAGTATCTCCTCGTTTGTGACAAAATCAACCCAATGGATGTTAAGAACAAACGTAAGCCTGACACTGAAAATGGTTTTGTTTCCTCTCATCGGCTGTTTTAACGGCCATGTTTCTGCTCCATGCAACGGAGTTCTCATCGCTGCCATGTTGAACCCTCATATCTTAGCTCTGACACAGACTTCCCACCACCCAAAGAGAAGTCTCTAAGGAAACTGAAATGCCACTGACACAAAATTGATCCAAGGTGTGACTTATTCGGATATAGAGCCTCCTGCTATCAGCTGGCTACCTCTTAAGTAAATTGCAACCAGGTTCCCCATCCTCTTTTTTATAACCAATTCATGGCTTATTTTAGCATGAATGATACATATACAATTTTACAAAAGCTTCTTCTATTAGTATGAATAGTCAAAATATTAATTTCTCTTCATCACAGTAAATCCTAGAAGGATTGATTAAAATCAGAAAAGCATTGGGCAGGGGATTTTACTTGCAAAGCATTTAGGGCAAAGTTTTCTTCAGTTTTTAAGTAACTTAAAAGCCTAAGTTCCATTTTCAGAAGTGGCTTAGCTGCTTAGAAGCCTGTGGTCCATTGATTTTCAAGAGAACCTATGGTCCGTTGTTTTCCAGTTCCTCAAAGATATTTAGGTGCCTAACTCCCATGGGACTAAGTGCATAAGGGTCACTTTTGAAAATGGGATATAAATTCCTAAGTCATTTAGGCACTTTTGAAAATTTTACCCTTAGTCCATAGTACTGTGAAGAATATTAATGTTCCAGAGATTTATTTTCACCCATAAGATGCTCTCAGTTATGAAGATCCAGCTATTCCTCCAAGGAGATGGACTAACTCCCCTCTCACCTTCCTTTGGCAAGAGTCAAATTGTTCCTGAAGGCACTTGGCTATAGCCAAGGGGAGTTTTAGGATGGATTGTGCTTCCATGCAGGGGGAATGAGCATGCTGCACTAGTGATGGTGCGTCAAGCTCCCCGTCCATGATCTGGCTTGATATTTCCACATTACTCAAATATTTTTTAAATTACAGCAAACTATACATTACTTCTCAGTATATTTGTTTCAGTCTGTTCAGTCTCCAGATTGGTATTGTAAACCTCTGGAGTTAGTGTAACTGGACCAAGAATTTTAACAGGCAAAACTATGCCATATGAACTAGCAGAAGGCTGAAGTACTCAGACTGCACCCAGATAAATAGGACTGCTTTAGGAAAATCTGAATCAGCTTTCAGATGTTCAGTTCATCTGATAGTGGACCACCAGGAGCATTTCTGTTTCCTTTTCTAACCATACTGTAATTAATTTGCATTTCTCCCTCCATCTGAGCCCATTGTGATCTGAGTCTCTCTTCAAGGGTGATCATGTGTAGCCTGGTCTCTAGAGGCATTTGCATAGTACCAAATAGTTTCATATTTTAGTTCTTTTTGTTTATGTTTGTTTGTTGACCACTTCATAAGACAAGCCAAGGAAAGGAACAGAACTAACCTTGTTTGACACAGTTGCTTTTTTTCCAGTGTTTATGTTACCATGAATCAGTGACAACAAAGCTTTTCTGCAAGCACTCGACGTTTTTGTCCCTGTCCTAGATTAGAACCATACTGGACCTTGCTTGCGGTTATAAACTTAATATATGGCACTAAGTGTGAAACCAGCCCTGCATTCGTCACGCATCCAAAATACACACTGACAGCAGTGAAACAAAATATGGCATGCAGCATATGAGAAAGTGAAGATGTTTATAATATAGGAATGGTTTTTATTTTGCTCAATTTGGCACAGAAAATTAAAATTATATAGGAAATTGACTTTCCTGTTTAGGATCAGATTTGTTTTTGAAAAATTACTACCAACTTTGTAAACATTAAAATAGAAGCAGTAAAGATGTGAAATTTCACACAGGGGATCTACAATGTTTGGATAATTATAAGCATATGGTTACTTTACATGAGGTCTCTGTTATACTTTTATTTACTAGTGCTTTGGGAAAACAGGGGTTCTCAAATTCAGTGTTTATTTACATGTATAGAGAATGTCACATTTCCCATTAACCTGTCATAATCTGTATTTCTGTTTCAGAACTCCAGCTATATAAACTGAACCACCACTTTCACTATGCTTTACAATTTGTTCAGCTATACTGCTAACACAGACAGATTCGATTGTTTCTAATAATGTACAACCTGCTGCCAATTCCAACATGGAGAATGACTTATAGCCTTGGTGTATGAACAACTCCAGAGAACTAATTTCAACAACTGGGGGCCTACAATCCAAAGGCTGCTGCTTTGCTGCAGTTCAGTCAGTTTTTAAATGTTTGACTGCGTCTAACTTACCATGTTCTTGTGGGGTATGCCCACACTGCGATTAGATACCTGCAACTGGTCTGTGCCAGCTGACAGGGGCTCGGACTAAGGAGGGGCTGTTTAATTGCACTGGAGGGGTTCAGGCTTAGGCTGCAGCCCAAACTCTGGGATCCTCCCATCTTGCAGGGTCCTAGAGCCTGGGCTCCAGCCCAAACCCAAATGCCTATACTGCAGTTAAACAGCGCCTTAGCCTGAGCCCCGTGAGCTTGAGTCAGCTGGTGTAGGCCAGCTGTGGGGTTTTAATTACAGTGTAGACATACTCTTAGTCTGTGTAATGGTCGAGCACCCCTCAGCACTTTAGAAGGTTGGCACCAGTGTCTCCCTCTATGAGCATACAGTGCCTAGCACAATGGGACTCTAACCTATCTAGCTACATGGGTTGTCATAAAGCGCCCATCACCTTATGCATGCACCTTATGATCTCTTATGCATGGAGGGTGCAAATTGAAACTATAGAGGAAAATGCTAGTTTTTCTATAATCTCTTCCAGTTATCGTAATTTTAAGACTTGTCCACACTAGGATAAAAGGGAAAAAAGGTTCAACTAACATATTTTAAGACAAGGGAAGTTCTGTTCTAACGTGGTAGCTGGTCAACATGAACCCTAAGTTTCACCTCAAGCAGCCAACACATGTTACAATACAACAAGTTTCAGAGTAGCAGCCGTGTTAGTCTGTATCCGCAAAAAGAAGAACAGGAGTACTTGTGGCACCTTAGAGACTAACAAATTTATTAGAGCATAAGCTTTTGTGGACTACAGCCCACTTCTTCGGATGCATATAGCTTTACAACAAGCTTTCTCTATATTAGGGTTTTAAATTATGTTAAGTTAAAATGTGTTAACTAATTAACTTTAAAAAATCCTTTTATTCTAGATGACCCCTGTAACAATAGCAGGCAAAACATGCTCAAGAAGTGCGGTCTTTCTTTGATGGTTCCTTTTAACAAGTAGTTAGCTCCCCATCTGGATAGACATTATCATTCACATCACTTAAAGCTAGTGGGCTTAATTATGAGGTCGCCCATTTCTGTGCTTGTGCTTTAAGCTTCCTTCATGCTTCGTCTTGCAGGCTATGCAGGTACCAGCTTGGCCCACAATATAGGAGCAAGCACAGATTCAGCAAGCTTTGGCTCAGGCCCAAATGGACAGGAGCAGGCCAGAATGCCATTCGGACTTTCTCTATGGCTTCATCAATTCATACGAACATTACGCTTTTTTTTTTTAATGAAAATCCTTATGGTTGCAAAGAAATCTTCCATATCTGAACAGATACAGTGCTGTTTCCATAGTAAACATTATTATTAACTTATATAATTAATAATTATTAAACACTAATTATTAATAATAATGTTCCAGAAGGCAGCCTTAAACAATTGCTTGGAGAGTTACGAACTGCTGTACTCATCTCTGTGGGCTGTTAACTGAAGTCTAATGATGACAGTTTAATTGCAGACATTGCTAACTCCTTTGAAGCAGATTACTTTAGCTGAATCTAATGTGGTTTTTTTCCAGGGAGGTTTGAGAGCATAGAAATTAGAACATGAAAATACCGATTAGATCATTTTATCTATCCCTGGAGTGTACAGGAAAGTTTCTGGTGCTTGCTGCAGTCCAGGTTTAAAATTCCCAAGCAATGGTGCTTCTGCCACACACCTTTGGAAACTATTCCACAGTCTAATAACACTGGTCTACAATTTTTGAGAAGTCGTCTGCTTCAGAGATAAAATGTGCTATTTATTATGTATTTTGATGTGCTGAATTCAAATATGACAATTAAAACAACTGATTGGCTACTGTTTCTAAGATATTTAAGTTTTTACATTTTAGTTCTATGTATATTGTGTAGATAGTAGCATTTTAATCATAAATTGTAAACCTTGGTTGTTTCATGTGTTTATGGTTGCTTTACATGATAATATTTCACCTGTCCTGTTTATGTAACACTTTAAAAATCAGCAAAAGGGTTATATAAATAAAATTTATTATGAAACAAAAGGCAAAAAACTATTATGTACATAGTTTAGTCCTATTCAGTGTCTACTCAGCGCTTCTTGGCTTGTCTCTTGTATTCATTAAATGGAGCATCTCTTGTCACTGTCCAGAAATAGTCTGCAAGCATTGATGGGCTCCATTTGCCCTGATAGCGTTTCTCCATTGTTGCAATGTCCTGGTGAAATCGCTCGCCATGCTCATCGCTCACTGCTCCGCAGTTCAGTGGAAAAAAATCTAGATGAGAGTGCAAAAAATGTATCTTTAGTGACATGTTGCAACCAAGGCTTTTGTATGCCTTGAGGAGGTTTTCCACCAACAACCTGTAGTTGTCTGCCTTGTTGTTTCCGAGAAAATTTATTGCCACTAACTGGAAGGCTTTCCATGCCGTCTTTTCCTTGTCACGCAGTGCATGGTCAAATGCATCATCTCGAAGAAGTTCACGAATCTGAGGACCAACAAAGACACCTTCCTTTATCTTAGCTTCACTTAACCTTGGAAATTTTCCACAGAGGTACTTGAAAGCTGCTTGTGTTTTGTCAATGGCCTTGACAAAGTTCTTCATCAGCCCCAGCTTGATGTGGAAGGGTGGTAACAAAATCTTCCTTGATTCAACAAGTGGTGGATGCTGAACACTTTTCCTCCCAGGCTCCAATGACTGTCGGAGTGGCCAATCTTTCTTGATGTAGTGGGAATCTCTTGCACGACTATCCCATTCGCAGAAAAAACAGCAGTACTTTGGGTATCCAGTCTGCAGACCAAGCAAGAGAGCAACAACCTTCAAATCGCCACAAAGCTGCCACTGATGTTGGTCTTGTTTATGCACCTCAAAAGTTGTTTCATGTTGTCATAGGTTTCCTTCATATGGACTGCATGACCAACTGGAATTGATGGCAAAACATTGCCATTATGCAGTAAAACAGCTTTAAGACTCATCTTCGATGAATCAATGAACAGTCTCCACTCATCTGGATCGTGAACGATGTTGAGGGCTGCCATCACACCATCAGTGTTGTTGCAGGCTACAAGATCACCTTCCATGAAGAAGAATGGGACAAGATCCTTTTGACGGTCATGGAACAAATAAAACCCTAACATCACCTGCCAGGAGATTCCACTGCTGTAGTCTGGAGCCCAACAGCTCTGCCTTACTCTTGGGTAGTTCCAAATCCCTGACAAGATCATTCAGTTCACCTTGTGTTATGAGGTGTGGTTCAGAGGAGGAGGATGGGAGAAAATGTGGGTCCTGTGACATTGATGGTTCAGGACCAGAAGTTTCGTCCTCTTCCTCTTCCTCGTCTGACTCAAGTGAGAATGATTCTGATGCATCAGGAACCGGCAGTCCTTCTCTGTGGGGTACTGTGCGTATAGCTGATGGAATGTTTGGATAATGCAGTCCACTTTTTCTTCTTTGACACACCTTTCCCAACTGGAGGCACCATGCAGAAGTAACAATTGCTGGTATGATCTGTTGGCTCTCTCCAAATCATTGGCACTGCAAAAGGCATAGATTTCCTTTTCCTGTTCAACCACTGGAGAAGATTTGTTGCACAAGTGTTGCAGCATATGTGTGGGGCCCACCTCTTGTCCTGATCTCCAATTTTGCAGCCAAAATAAAGGTGATAGACTTTCTTAACCATAGTGGTTATACTGCGCTTTTGTGATGCAAAAGTCACTTCACCACAAACATAGCAGTAGTTATCTGCACTGTTCACACAAGTACGAGGCATCTCTGCTCACTTTGGCTAAACAGAAATGTGTCCCTTTGCAAAATCAAACACTGACAAATAAGAGAGCATGACACTGTATGATTTCTAGAGCTGATATAGGGCAATTTGTTCAGCAGAGTGATGTAAGCTTCGTTATGATTGCATCATCCATGACTTCTAGGAATAACATGATGCAATTCATATCATGTATGACGCAATACCAGCTTCAGATTGCATCATTCATTGTTTTGCCTAAAAAGCAAGTACTATCCAAACCCAGTCATAGATTTATTCATAGATCCAGTCAAAGATGTATTTTAGTCATTTCTGGTTTAAATTGAGATCCCTTCCCTTTATAACTCACTTATCCTCCGCTATTCCCAAGTCAAGGGTCGTATATACTGACCCAATAGCATATCTTGAAAACTAGAGCCAATCAACAATTTTAAGCATCATTTTCATTCTCAGGAACCCAGAATTAGTAAAGTTTGACTACATTTATTTCGGAAGCATTTTGGCTGTAGAGCAGTGTAATAGATCAGTCACCGCTAGGAATTTTTCTTTGATTTTTTCCCAGCTAATTTTTTTTCTTAATTTCATAACATACTCCTAGTTCTACCCAGATCTCTCAAAGTGAACTACTTAGAAAGGGAAAAAGAAAAGAGGGAAACGAAGAGTGACAACCCCTGGAGGAAGAGAGAAAGGTTAAATGAGAGAAACCACCAGAAGAGAGGGCACGGAAAGTAGATCATGAGTAGAGTTCCATTATTTTTTCCCCTCCTCCTTTACCCATGTTCCAAAGTGTTACTGGATCTGGTTCTGCAAAACCAATCCTTGTCTCCTTGGTACATTTCTCATTCAGTGATAGGTAGGGAGAGAGGGAGATAGATAGATAGATTCTTGAGGGAAAGTGTTAAATAACAAATTCTGATACGGTGCATGGTTTTCAAGTAATTCTTTTTTGTTCTGAAGTTAATTGAGTTATTTTGCTATTTTATAGATGGTTAAGCAGATAATACGATGTTCTCATTAGAGTCTTCACATTGCATGGATTCATTACTGTAAATACTGCCATAGTGAGTGTACAACTTACTTGAGTAAGTATGTTAACAGGCTAATGTTTCCTTAAACAGTGCCTGTGAAATGTGAGCTGACTAAAATGTTTATACAACCAGATCAGTCCATCTTAAATTAACAGTGATTGCTTTATAATTAGCAAAGTAACACAGTTATTCTTCATATAAACTGCACAATTAAATAAAACTGACACCCCAAAACAATTTCCAAAGCTATATATATTTTTCAACATTACAACAACTATTAATACAAAAGAGTGTTAACGTCGCAAAGTGAAGCACTCACAAGTCAGGGGATACTGAAGGTTCTGCACTGATTTCGGTGGCATCAGGATTTAACCCTATATTTATTCCATGAAAAAAAAACACATACGAAAATATTAAGTTTGCACAGGCAAACATTCAAATACCAGGAAATACCAACTGTCACTCTGCTCTGTAATAATGCCATGAGGGAGAAAAATATAGAAAAATTAATAGGTATTTCCATACTATGCTGTGTTTGGATTTCTTTTCAATTTAATCGGAAATCTGGATTTCCTGGGTTTATAATGCTTGTTTGGGGGATAATTACATCATCCCTGTAATGTTTCATATCCTTAAGTTACTGATTGATAGGTACTCTGTCATAGGGGGGTCTGTGGTGCAATGGGAAGTGTGTTGGACTTCTAAAAACTTGCCTTGCGCAGCTTATTGCTTGGGATAGTCATTCAAAGGTTGTGGGTTCATGTCCCACCAGAGTCACTTTAGCTGGTCACTGTTGTGGCTTTACATTTTGGGGGGAGGGATAGCTCAGTGGTTTGAGCATTGGTTTGCTAAACCCAGGATTGTGAGTTCAATCCTTGAGGGGGCCACTTAGGGATCGGGGGCAAAAATCTGTTTGGGGATTGGTCCTGCTTTGAGCAGGGGGTTGGACTAGATGACCTCCTGAGGTCCTTTCCAACCCCAATATTCTATACTCTCTACCTTAGCTATTTCTTGATGTAGGTATTTTTCTAATAATATACATTAACACTGGTAGCAAATCACAGTAGTACAGTACTAACCAATGGTAAAGTCATATCACCAGCACAAAAAGAATAAAACTGTCTAATGAAGTGCAGTGTTGCCTAGTGGCTAGTGCATGGACTGGGGCTCAGCAGACCTGAGTTCTATTCTTGGTTCTGTCATTGACTTGCTGGGTGACCTTAGGAGAGTCATTTCCCTTCTTTATGCCTCAGTTTCCCTATCTGTAGAATGGGGATAATGACACTGCCCTTCTTTGTAAAGCACTTTGAGATCCACAGATGAAAGTGGCATGTAAGAGCCAGGTATTATTATTATAAAACAAGACCATATTTACAGAAGGGTCCTCTAACTTTGCACTCACTAAACTGCATAGACACACACTTGCCCAAGTGAAATCTGCATTTTCACATGCCTGCTTACATGTGCAAACACAGATTTGGTGAATGTGCAAATACAGAAGTTGACTAAAAAATATCTCCAAGAAAAGAAAAGAAAATGTGGCCATTCCTGTTTATTATTGTTCTAAAGGGTGCTTTGTCAAAGCCAATTGTCTTTCATAAATACATTTAACTGCAAAAGAATCATTAAGAAGACCAATTTTAAGCTACACAATACTGATAACCCCCCCTTACTCATTGTGAATTAAATAGAAAATAAACGCAACATGCTTTTGAAACCCCTTGGCTTGCCTCTGGATTTCAGAAGCCCAGAGAGGTTTATTTATTTGGGGCCTGAATCCAAAGCCAACTGAAGTCAATGGGAGTCTTCAATGGGTTTTGCATTGGGCCTTTTTACAGCAATGTTACAATGTGGTTATCAGAAAATAGTGGCTTTCTTTTGAGACTACTTCCCCTTGAAATGTGGGAAATATACAAGTGTAACACTCACTAATATTAATGAGAATTATGGTTGCAGTTTAACGCCCTTACATGCCAATGGATCACATAGGCAATGGCCCATCTATATGTAGAACTTATTCAGCCTTAAAGCTATACAAGCTTCTCTTTATAAAAGCACAGTCCCTCTCCAAGAACAAGCTGTCTGCAAGGTATTTTATTTACTAAACTTTGGAAAGAAAATGTAACTGAAAAGAATATGACTGCATATTAAATTACATGAAGTGGTCATGACAATTGGAGATCTCTACATCATATCATTGTACCAGCTGGATGCGATCAGAGGGGATTTTCCATATTTCTTTTTTGTTAAACTTTGATTCCCTTAAATGAAAAAGAAAAAGGAAAATACATTTCATTTTATTCCAAGGGGCTCTTTTACCCAGCGTAGCTTTTTATGCTTAATATCAGCATGTTGTCTTTTGATCCCTGGCAATCTAAAAACTGTCCATCCTCTTATAACACACCACTTGTGATAGGGATCTACACAAGTAGGAAATGTTTCACACCAACATTAGAGGTAAATGGGACATAGAAAAACCTACCTTATATGGGGACCTTCCCTAGATACCTTAGAATCTTAGCTATAGCCATTTCATTAATGAGGGACATTTTGTCTAACCTTTTGTGGGGTTAAATCTGTGTAAAGCACCACAATATGTCATAAACATTGATTATGTGTGGAGTGTTTTTAAATTAATTACTAAGGCATATCCCTGAAAAAACATGACTATTTGGTAATATTTCTTTTAGTTCATCATAGATCAGTGTAAACTGGATTTCACCTTATGATGTTTATTTTGCCCTACCTCAGTTCCCTCCTCATTGACATCATCCCCCCTCTGAAATATTTCAACAAATATTTCACAGGCAAGTTTCATCAGAGATGTTGAAATGGAGAGCATTATGGTACATAATAGGGCCAGTTTCCAATACTCTTACTTCAGTTTAGTAGACCCTTATTCCTTGAGTAGCCCCATTGAAATCAAGGGGATGACTTGTGGAGTAACACAGTACTCAGGTATCAGAATATGACCCATGATTTGATTTTTATAGATTTGCCTGGGTGACCTCCAAACTAACCTTCCTCCTCATTTTGTTGCCATTTGTTGATATTTCCTAGGTCAGTTCAAATAAGAACCAACTTGAGCCTTTGTCCAAAACTCGACTAGAAACATTTCCGACATTTGTAAAAATTAATTTAATCTTTTATTTATTATTATTAAATTTACTGATTCCAGATGAAACCTGACGAAAAACTGCTGATGTACCTATTCTTACTGTATTTCCAGCCCACATATAAACAAGGAGTGTGATAAGAAACCTGTCTTCACAAGATTTCCAGGCCAATTTTCAGAAGAAAGAGGTTCAGATAAGGTTCTGGATAAACCCTTAGGCCTGAGTTCCAAGAGTCATGGAAGCCCTTGAGTCTCACCCAGGGAACGCAGCACCTGCCCCACTCATCCTGAAGATGATCAGGGATACAAGGTAAGGGGTGTACAGTGGCTGCTGAGATGCTTTGTGAGCGTGATTTGCTGAGGCCCAGAAGCAGGTGGAGAAGATAATTCATATGATCCCCTAATCCCCTGGGCAGGCTACCACAGATCTTGGCCTTTTTGTCTCTCCCATGAAAACCCAGGCTCTGGAGGCTACTTTAGAGAGGCCCAGAGATGAGGGGCTCTGTCAGAGTCGAACATAAACATTAGCAGGTGGTGGTTGGAGAATGAGAGGGAACTCTTCTGTGCTCCATACCTCAATTGCCTTGGAAGAGGGGTATCTTCAGGCCAGATGGACCCCTCCTCCTATCATCTGGAGTAGTAATACAGGCCTGAGCCCTGCTAGACTGTGGAGCATTGGCCAGACTACTGAGAACCAGAGTCAGGGTTTGGTCTGTGAACTTTTGGGAGCTTATCTGATCTGGACCAACACTCTGCACCTTTTGAGGTTGGTCTGTTACAAAGCAGGAGAATAGAGGCTACTAAGAAACTTGTTGCAGTTTTAACTTTCTAAAAGAAAAGTGAGTTGTTGTTGAACAATGTCCAGAATACGCTGCCAATGCCATGGAATGAACCATCAGTTGGCATTCAGAAAACCCCAACGCAAAATAAAATTATCCAAGGGGAAAACCTAAGAGGAATATGCACATAATAAAATCAGTTAATAGTGGGACTGAAACTAGAGGCCTGAATGCAGGTAGTGTGATCTATCTAGAAGTGAGTGCAAAGGACTAGGAACTGGGATTTTTCTTTTATTCCAAGCTAATTATTAAATCACAGTGAGACAGTGGGCAAATCACTTAGCCTTTTTGAGCATCAGTCAAATCATTTGCATAATCAAATAGCAGGACCTGAGAGAAAAATCCCATCTGCCTGTAAATGAACTGTTCTGGGGAAATACATTCTTTAAAACTAGGAGATCAGATTCTCAGCTGGTGTAAATCAGCAAAGCTTCAGTGACCTCAATTCCACTAGCTAGGCTCTGGCCCCCAATTTATACTTTTTATTCACAGTAGGCGCCAGTCAGGAATGTGTGGACTACTTGTGACACTTAATAGGAGCATGGGGTTTTTTATTTTGGACTAAATGGTGCCTTCCCCTTGGTCCAGGACCAAGCGGGGAGGGGTGAAAGCAGCCTTCTTTTTCTATTGGATCTGCAGCATGCAGGTTTCCTCTGTGCACCTCCAGAAAGGAAGTTCCCCCCACCCCCGCCCGCGAACCAGCCAGCAGAGCACAGGGCTCATTCCACTAGAACCTGGAAAGCTCTTGGAGACACCACCTGTCCCTGAAGTCCCACTGTGGCATCTCAGCCCAACACCACTGGCAGCACAGGGCTGTGCCTTACCACTGCACAGCACTTACCTATTTAGAGCCAGGATCTTGGGTGCCTGATAGTAAACGTCTTTACAGTCCAGCTAAAAACTGCCAGCCTGTTCATTTAAAGTTAAAGCCCTTGTGCTTTATTGTACTGGGACTTCTGTTCTTTGTTTTACCACCACAGCCTGGAGCTACTGGAGTTTTAAACTCTGGCTCAAGCTGATGTCAGAATATTTATTCATCTTGAGATCTCTGGGCAGAAATAAATGAACCCGGGTTTATTTTATTACTAGTGCGCTAAGTTCAAAAGAAGGTGCAAAGTGCTTTGCACCTGGATATAATATTACTTTTTTATTTTATTATGTAACACCTGTCAGGATACATTTCTGCTTGGCAAGGCGGCACAGCTGGAGGCTGAGGCAGGTGGGCGCACAGCACCATCTTGTGGAGAGAAGGAAATTAAAACCTTCAGTAGGATAAGAGCATGAGTAATGAACAGAAACAATACAAATGAGCAATTGTTAGGCCCTCACTCAGAACCTACTTCTTGATGTTGTGCGTATCCCTACCTATCGCCCTGTCTTGGCTATCATTAATATGATCCTGACCTTTTGGAGCAAAGTAGTTGAGAAGGTGAAAATGAGACAGCTTTGGCAGTATCTCCAGATCCTGGCCGTCAGGTTGCAGTAGGGCCGGTGCTTCCATTTAGGCCAACTAGGCTGTTGCCTAAGGCGCCAAGATTTGGGGGCGCCAAAATGCGGCGCCCCCAATTTTTTTTTTTTTTTTTACAGCGGCTGCTGCACTGGGAGGGAGAGGGCGTCTGAGCCGCCAGCAGGCAGCCCAGGGGTTCCCTGGGTCAGCGCGCCGCCGGCAGCCCAGGGGTTCCCCGGGTCAGCATGCCGCCAGCAGCCCACAGGTTCCCCAGGTCAGCGCACCACCAGCAGCCCAGGGGAACCCCTGGGTCAGCGCACAGCCGGCAGCCCAGGGGTTCCCCTGGGTCAGAGCTGCCGCACGGCTCCCCGGGCCGGGCGGGGGAGCTGCCGTGGGGGGGGGGGCACCTCAGGGCAGGGGGGGAGCTGCCGCGGAGGGGGAGCTGCCGCAGGGGGGTGCCTCAGGGTGGAGGGGGGGCGGGGAGCTGCCGCAGGGCTGGGGGTGGGGCACAAGGTAGAAGTTTCGCCTAGGGCACGAAACTTCCTTGCACCGGCCCTGGGTTGCAGACCAGGAAATTGTGCTTATTTAATTGATCGGTGATCTCCTGTAAGTGATGGACCATGCAGATTCTTTTAGATTTGCCAGCAAGTTTTGGTATTATTAATCACCAGGGTTTGACTGGATTGTGAACGGTGGTAGAAGTAGATGGGGGTCACCAAGTAATGAAGGGTTTCATTCTTAAGTCTCAGAGGGATCCCGCAGTGTCAGGTAATTATATCACTTGAGAGCTCTGTCTTCTAGGGTTCTACGGGTTTCTCTGTAGTGAACCCCTCCTGTTTAATGTGTATGCGAGACTGCTGGAGAAGACAGCAAAGTGGTTTGAGCCTGTGATGCCATCAGTAAGTGTCTGACCTAGAGAACAATCTCTCTCTTTTGTTGGACCTTGTCAGTGTGTTACTTTTGCTTTCTCAGGGCCTGCCTGAGGTAGGGAGTTTGGTGAGAGTGAGCTAACGAAGGGTCACGCCAAATAGGAGGAGGTGATTCGGGCTGACTGGGAGAAGCATCTAGAGAGTGTGCTGGCAGTGACTGAGAAGATCTGTCCATTCTTTGTCAATGAGGTTCACTGTTTAAGAGTACTATCTGGACCCCAGATTGCTCCTGGAGTCCCAGGTACTGCCTAGAAGTGCCTTGCTTCATCTGGTATGATGACTGCAACTGTTTCTCTCACAGCTGCAATGTCCCCCATGTCTTTGTGACCTCCAGACAGTATTGCTGAAATGAGGGCTGCATGGGGCTACTGGTCTTTTGTAAACTGTAGCAGCCCACTGGTTAGCAGGATTGACCAGAGTGACCCCATTACACAAGGGCTCTGCAAACCACACTGGCTTCTTGTTAGCATTGTAAGGTGTTTTTTGAAAGCCTGATATGAGATGCATCCCAGCTCCCTGAGAGACTGCCCCTCTCCTCGTATGACTGCCCAGCACCTGGGAACAGCTGATATGCTCTGGCTAATATTCCTAGATCTCAGTGTTTGGAGCCCGGAGACAAGGCAGTTGCAGTGATGGGTTCTCAACACTGAAATTCATTTGCTCCATTGGTCTGACAGAGCCAAATAGACTCTCCCTACAAAATCTGGGCTTTTGATAAACGAAGTGTGGTAACCATTTTGATAATGATTTCAATAATATTGTTGACACACAAAAATGATTTTAAAAATTAATGAAATTAAAAATAGGCCTATTTTGAATCTAGCAAAACAAATCTTTGAATTTTTGGGGAGGGAAATGTTTTTTCTGGTCTTTTGATCAGGTGTAATTCATAGGGCATGTTGGGACACATGCACATCCTAAATGCACCAAAACTGAATCAACCCATCTGAAATGCCTGTCGCGGACTCCTGAATTTTTAAAAAAGAATTTTGGAGGTAATTGCACAAGGTTTTTTATGAGATATATTTGAATTTGAAAAATCAGTGGCATGACATTGCTCATACATGATTGTTTTTCTTTGGAACATCCTATCTCAAGAATGGTTCAGCCTAGAAATGCCAAGATTGGTTAATTTGGACCCCATCAGCAAGGATTTTTGTCTTTATTTATATTTGGGACGTTTGGGCTAATTCATTTTACAAGTTGTTCCATCTTTGGGGGCGGGGGGTCTTCAGCTTGATCAGTGAAGTCTCATGAGAAGGTTGTAATCTCTTTGAAGTGCAATGCACATATTTCTGTGTCCATCAACATCGATTGCAGACGGTGTTATAATAATTTCTTTAAGATATGCTGCACAACTTCTGTGATGCTGAGACAAAACAGGACTCTGAGGTGGCAAAATAGATATGGTGCAGGTGCAGGGAGGCCTGGGCTGCAGAAAGGAAGAGGTGCGATATTGCAATCAGTGAGCTGCCCTATAGTCTCAGGGGTGCTGAAAGCCGTTGAGTTAAACCCTGTACATCAAGCCAGGAGGTGCAGCAACACCCCCAGCACCTGTAGTTCCAGCACCTATGCATAATCTAAGAGAACTGTGTACTAAGGGGCCTTAGTCACAGGAGTACTTGCCATAAATGAAAACTTTATTTCCCTAGGACTCATCACCTGATCTAAATTAATGCAAAGGTTCCTGCCCTTGTCATAGGTTAGGTCAAGATCCATTGACTGCAGTGGCTATGGTTACACTGGTGGGAATGATAACTATCACAAGGACTCTCATGGAGATTCAAAATACTTCAGGGACTCTTGTGGAGTTCATAAACCCTCCAAAGATTCCTACTATTCTTATCAGTTCACCATAGACTGCTATAGTTTACAAACCCTGCAAGAAGGCCTTCTGAGATTATAAATTCCGAAGGTATCATGCACCGTTTATAAAGTCTACATGGGCTTCTGCAGAGGTTACAATAATCCCTACATATTTGCCATTGATGCTATGAGTAAGATTTGTTCTTTTAACTTATTGATAAATATTTCAACCTTCTCTCCATCCAAAGGAGTGTTCAGTTGGCGAATCTAATATTCCAATCAGATTTTCACAACTACAGAAACACTTGGAAAGCTCACATCTCGCATGCACTATAGCAGACCACAACTTTTCCTTGAGGAATTCCCCATCTCTCAGCTTGGGTCTCTGATCCAGGTAAACCCTCCTCTGTGATGTTCAAATGTTTGTAATGCTTCTCAGTGTTCAAGCCTTTGCAATACTTATGCATAGGTGCTGGAACTAAGGGTGCTACCGCACCCCGTAGCTTGAATTGGTTTCCATCATATACAGGGTTTATAGTTTGGTTCAATGGCTCTCAGCACCCCCACTATACAAATTGTTCCAGCACCCCTGGATTTATGTTCTCTGGACAGGTTTCCATCTAATAGCAGGATATGCATCCCCTTGCCTTGTTTCTTTCTCTGAATCCTCCCTCTCATTCAGGAGACAGTCCTGCCTCTGCCTGGTCTGACTCACCTAATCAGTCTACAGATGGTTATTACCACAGAGAAATCCTGGCCCCAACAATGTCAATGAAAGCTTTGCCATTGACTTCAATGAGGCCAGGACTGGAGCAGCTTGCTACCACCACTCTCAAAGTATACCTCAGTCTTCTCTCTATTCTAATCTATAACCATACATCCAAGACTCTCAGTCTCTGGACTGCTGCAGATCAGGTGGCATATAATGTGAAACACTTGCTTGGTCCCTGGAGGATGGAATCCCAGTCTACGTTCCACAAGTCACTTTGGTTGTGAGACTGAAGGAGCTGTGCTGCTCTTAATCTAGAAGGAATGGCTTCTCAATCCACTTGCTTGGCAAGAGAAAAGGTGCCTCTGTTGAAAGTGCGTGGGTCTGGAGATGCAAATTAAAGTGAGGGGATAGACTTGAAAACCATGCCTGGCCCAGTCTATGTGTCTCAAGACACAAAACAATGGAGAACATGAACGCACATGCCTGGGTTTCCACTGCAGAAAGAAATATTGTGCGTAATAAATAAGATTTAAGACTAATGTAGCTGTAACTATAGTAATTTCAGAGCTAAATGCTGGTAAATTTTTATCACACAGTAATACATATGGCACCAGCAAAGAGAGTCTCTGATTTCTTTAGCATATAAAGTACCACACATTTATAAAACCCTGTTCATATTCTGTTATGCTATTCAGCATGTGTTTGAAAAGCACATTAAAGTGTGGGGAAGTGTCCAAAAAAGTTGGATTGGCCTGTTTTATGACTGACAGGAAAGGCCAAGCAATTGTCTGAACTCCTGACATGACAATTTATTCAGATGCATTTTGGGGCCACGAGGCAAGGATTTCATCAGGAAGACTACTTCAGCTCATGAAATGTACAGGATGTCCAAAACAAGGTCTGAAATCGATTAGGCTTAAGTATTCAAAAGGAAATGATGTACATGACTGGCACAGATTGTATTGTCTTCAAACTGAAGCGTAGCCCGGCAACACTATGATAACTTACAATTACACGACTTTATGGACCCAGAATTTTTTTTTTCATACCAATAGTATGTATAAATCTCCATGCATCAGGTGAAAATATAGGACCAGATCCTCAGCTGGTATAGATCAGCATAGCTCCATTGACTATGCTGATTTAGACCAGTGGATGGTCTGGCCCATAGCTTCTAGATGGGCTACAAGGCTTCTTTCCATCTGGAATGTTACAATGTTGGTTGGTTGGTTTGTGGGGGAGGAGTAAGATTTTCTATAAAGTTTCCTCATTTGCACCCAATCCTGCTGTCATTGGCTTCAGTAGGCAAAGGATTGGGTCCAGTGACTTCAGTGGAGTTACTCCAAAATTACACTGATGTAACCCAAATCAGAATCTGTCTGACTCCTGAATTGCCCGGATAGCACCAGAGGCCAAGAGCACTTGTTTCCTTCTGTGCCTAGTGAGAAGCTTGCAACATTTTCTCTCTGAGGCAGACCTTGCCACAGCTAGCCAAGCCATTGTCATTTGCTTGCTTTCTATGGAGCTACGTGTTGAGTCCCCTCCGAAACTGAAACTAATGCAGATTGTGGCTGCCTACTTATTAAGCAGAGTCTCATGTCAGGAGCACATTAGAACACTGCTCTGGGATCTGCACTGGATGCCAGTAAGTTTGCAGATGGAATTCTAGGTATTGGTTTTAACGTATAGAGTGCTAAAAAGAGAACCTGAGAGATCACCTCTATCCACATGCCATACTGCTACAGCTGAGATCTATGAAGGTGCTTGCAGGGCCGGCTCTAGCTTTTTTGCCGCCCCAAGCAGCAAAGAAAAAAAACCAAACGATTGAGCTGCCGCCGAACTGCCACCGAAGCGGCAGAGACGGAGTGAAGGATCCGCCGCCAAAATGTCGCCGAAGACCCGGACGTGCCACCCCTTTCTATTGGCCACCCCAGGCACTTGCTTCCTTCACTGGTGCCTGGAGCCGGCCCTAGGTGCTTGAGCAGGAATGTCCTTATAGAAAGGGTCTTTTGGCGTGGGATTTTTTGTGAGCTTTTGAATTCACTGTCTCCTCAATCTGTTGGAGCCCAGATTTGCTAACATCCAGGGCAGACTACAAGATCCTCTTTTCTCCGACATGCTTGAGAAGGGTTGTAGAGGTTTCAGTGTTTGCTGTGTGGGTTATCTCATCTGCATTATTTTATATTGCAGGGCAATGAAGGGCAGCCCATTGTATTTGAGATTTTATTATGGAACTGAATGTTATGTTAGCCCTGAACTTGGTATAGGCACCTAATTATACTTTCACTAATTGAAAACTAAATATTGGGCACAGCTAGGTGAACAAATTTATCTTCAGATATCATTTCAGCCAGCTGGCTTGGTGATGAAGTAAGGCTTGCTGCCCTGCTATTCCCAGGATCACCAAACACCTTTTTTTAAAGATAGGTACCATCATTTGCTACCCTCCAGTTTTTGTAAGCAGTTTGGTCACTTTATTCTTAAATTCTTGAGGAACACTTTTACATATGACATCTGTTTACTTGCTACTTTTCATTTACCAGTCGGTTCCAGCACCTGCTCTTTTGACACTTCCCTTTTTTGACACTCCTCATCTTTATTACCCGGACTAGGCATTGTTCCAATTTTCACTCCAGTGGAGATTGATGCGAAGAAATTGTTTATCTCTTCTGCAGTGTTCTTCATTTTCCCCTTCATTTTCCTGGTAGTCCAGCAGACACTGATTCTTTTGCAGGTTTCCTGGTTCTAATGGTTTTAAAGAACTTCTTGTTTGTTTAGATAGCTTTTGCCCTTTGCTCTTCAAATTCCCTTAGGCATGTATATTATACTGTGATATAATACAGCAGCAGCAATAATCACAATATTTGAAAATAAAGGTATATTAAGTTTGACAAACGCTAATTATGCAGACTTCAAAACCTTGGTGTGATTTCTTCCTACCACCTTTTTACAGAGGAGTTGCAAAAGGTCCAGAAGTTGCATCATGCTTTTAGCGGGACTCCCTTGACTGCTCCAGATTTATTACGAGTTAAAACTTAATCAAGGAACCAAGAAAGGCTCATTTTTCAAATAGTTCCAGCATCATCACCTGAGAGATTCGGCTTCATTAAATCTTACTGGCATATCATTGAGAATGATCCCAAATTTTTACAGACTCCCAAAATATACTGTATTGAGGTGGACCAGAAACCTAAGGGATACATAGCTTTACTTTTTCTTCCAAACTGAAAAGAAATAAATTTGAGATCTAAATCCTCTGTATGGTCATTTAATCTATGGCAGATGTGCCCAAAGGTTCACATATCATCCAAAAGCAGGGCTTTCTCCCTATTCCTTTACAGGAAGGATGCATAACAAAGGGATTTATCAGTTGTCTTATCACTGATGGGCTTTATATCCTGAAGTGCCTCTGTGGACTGATCTCCATGGGTAAAAACAGCCATTACCTCAGCATTGGTACAGGTAAACAGAAAAATGCTGCACACAGGAAAGAGAGAATTCCTAACGGTCATTCACTTCATGGAGATAGTGATGCATCATGACATGAAATCAAATATATTCTGTGCATTTCAAAGCACAGGGGACCCACACACAAGCACGCTGAGTGCCCAGAATATGTGGTTTGTTTCTATGTAATAGCCGTGAGCTGGAAGGGTGTACTGGGTATGCAAATGATTACATAGCAGGCATCCAATTTTGCTTCAAAATTCCCATCTCTTGTACTGACAGGACCAATAGCTCTTGGGGGGTGAATTCAGCTATGGATATGCTCAGGGTTGGCAAACAAGTATAGTGTTGGCAGTGGAGAGGCAAGCTTTCCACACTAATATGCCTCAGGCCTGACCTGCAGAGACCACCTTCAGAGGGCAGGGCAGGCTTCATGCCTAGGTAGTCATTGTCCTCTCTGCTGAGACAACCAACATGGGTGCTAATCAGTGCCAACTGGGGTTGGGTTTTTTTGATCTAAGAATACTTGTCCGCTAGAAACCGCATTGCAACCCTGTAGTCAGGTGGTGGTCGTCCCTCCCCCTCTGGATTGGCGAGAGGCCAAACCGCCTCACTACGCCGTCGGGATCTCTGCCTAGTATTAGGGGAATTTGCAAATTAGGCTTTGGTATCATGACTGGCCTATTGGGGCCAAACCCCCAGATAGACAATTAGTTCCACCCCGTAGGCAGAAACAGGTTCTCCCAGGAGTCTGTATGCCCTGGTCCTTAGGCGGCGGCTGAACAGTCAACAGGCTACGATAGCCCCTGGGCTCTTTAAGCAGGGACTGGGCAAACACCGTACGCTATGACCTGGGGTCCCTTCAGCAGGAGCCAGAGCAATCCCAGCGGTCACTTAGCTCTGGTTCCTTGATGCAGGGACAGAGCAAACCCAATAGTCAATTAGCTCTGGGCCCTTGGACAGAGCAAACGCCCCAGGGCTCGGGTGTCCTAGCTGCGGCAGAGGATCAACAAACGCAGGCCTCTGGACCTGGCGAGGGGATGTTGCCACCCCAGGGGTGGGGTGGCAGGTGGGGCCCGGGCCCACCCTCTCCACTGGATCCCAACCCAGGGCCCTAAGAGTGGCAGAGTAGTCTGCCACTGGGTCAGCAGGGATTCCAGCTGCAACATGCCGACCGTGCCTCAGGCAGAGCTACAGCCAGATTGAGGTCGGTTGTCCCTGGGCACTTCCTCCCCGCCCCTCGAGATGTACCTGGATCAGCGGGGCATCCTCCGTCTCTTCTGGGTACGTGGCCAGTGGCAGTCCTGGCATGTCCGTGACAGACGCAAGTTCCCTGGCAAGCAGGGCACCACTGAGCTCGACAGTAGAGTCAGTGGCCAGGAGCAAGCAGGATCCATCTGCCTCCCTCGGTGTCTCAGCTCCAACTGAGCTGGAGGCCCCGCTATGTATACTTCCTGTTACCCACTTCCGGTGGGAGGGGCGAGGCAGGCCTGGCTCTGCCCCACTTGGGCACAGAGGGTGGCCTCCCCCTCTGGCTTGGAGGGAGGCCACAGCGCCTCATTACAGATCCCAAACTCATTTCACATAAGCTACAGAAGAGTTATCAGCTGGCAGAACTATTAGTCATGGCTGACCTAGGTTAGATTTAAACCATCAACCTGAAAGTTAAAGGCTCTATAGCCCATTTCCAGTCCCCGTAACATCAAGACCCACACAATCTACAGCCTCATACCTTGGGGTAGGATTTTCACGTGCCAGGTGAGAATTCTGAAACAAAGGAAGGGCATACAAGTGCCAAGGCTATTTGGTTGTAACACAGGGAGAGGGGGCTTCTTAAAGATGTGAAAATAATTCCAAGGTGTGATGGTCATTGTGAGCTCATTTCCTCTTTACTGTACCTGTTCCACCTAGGTTCTCTTCTGACTCTCTCTCTCTCGTGGCTTGTCCTTACATTCTTCAGTCACAATAGGGGCGTTAAACAGCAATTTCTGCCCCTGCATTCTGCACTGCGATTCCAAAGGCAGGGTGGGGATGTGATAATATTTGTACTAAGAGACACACAGGCATCCCTACATTGTCAAATGTGCTTATGATCAAAGGAGGGCTTCTGTACAAACAACAGATTGTGGTTTCATATTTATGCTCTCAATTACTTTTGTATCAAATGCATTCAGTGCAAAAAGAAAACTCAGTTTGTTCTGCCTCCCAACCTTGTCAGCTCAATCTGATATCTGAAAATCAAGTCACATTGTTTCCATTTCACATATCATTATTCATCATCAGCAATAAAAATTCTGAGGTCAGTACTTAACTGGAGGTGCGTGAGACAGAAAAGTACAAGGCTTCTTTTCCTATCTCTCTCTAAACTCTGTGGGGCTGACAGTAGTCCAGTTGGTTAGTCAATAAAATAGAAACATATAACAAGAGGGAACAAATATCAATATTGGCTACTGGTTAATACTGCGTGCCTAAAGACAAGACAGTACAGTATATTATTGTTGTTATCTTTAGCTGCATTTAGACAGGCCAAAATGAGGAAACTGAATCCAAACCCCATGGAACTCTGGGGAATTTTGGATCTGGACATGGATCTGAAATTCACAGGTTGGTACCATCTGGGTAAGAATAAGAACATCAAATCTGAACCTTCTCACATAAGGTTCCAGATCTAAATCCAAATGTGGAGGGTTGTGACTAGCTACATCATGACTGTGTTTGTTCTCTGATAGTATAATTAACTGTCTCAGCATTAAAGTGCTTTCACTTTGGCCACTGTGCCAATCAGATTGTATGTGTCAGCAAACCAAGTGATTGAACACCACAATTCAGCTATTCCGCTAAGCAAAAGATTTCTTCTGGCCTGAACGTTCTTGCACTGTTTGGGGAATAGAATGACTGCGTTGTTAAAAAGCTACAGCCAAGACTGTGCCACCCTTACTCACGTTAAAAATTACCTTATTCCTCCAGTACTTCCGTTCAATGTAATGGGAGTAAGGGTATAAAGGCTTTCAGTGCGCACCTAACTCCTCTTTATGCCTTAGGAAAGGTTCCCCTAAGGTATTACTTCAGCAGCTGGCACATTCTGGTTCTAAGAGGGTAGGTAAGGACTCTTTTGTATGGTTAGCACATTTGAAAACCTGCTTCCAGGACAAATTAAAGATAAGAAGAACTATAGAAATACTATAGTGACTACATATGCTAATTGGTATATTCAGGAAGGCTCTTTTTCTTTTAAACCAATATTAGTACGGTGATGGCCAGAAATATCAACCCTCTTACTGGTCCTGCCTTGGCTGCTGAATCATACAACCACTCCCACAATTCTCTGTACAAGTCATTTCCAGGATAATGAAATCTTTGGGTCACATTCTGCTCTCCATTAAAGGGATGCAACTTCATTAGGGTTGCCCTGATTGGAGGAGCTCAGAGCAGAATTTAGCTTTTCTCTGATCTGTAAAGGAATAAGGAGGAAGACAATTCTAAAGAACAGATTAAGATACAATTGAATTTCACTTTAGCCATGTAAGTCTTGGCTTTGCGAAGACTGTTTCAGATCATTGCATTTCTTTAGGCAGCCCAATAGGCCAAATCCAAGGATAAATGCAAAATCCTGAGATCATTATTCCCTTCTTCTTGGATTTAAATGGATGGAAAGTTCAATTCTGCTTGGATGGGATACAGTCCAAAATCCAGTGACCACCCTGCTGCTGCAGAATGCTGAAATAGGATGTTCTTAGAAATGTAAAACATCGTTTAACTTTTACAATATTGACCAGATAAAGTTCAGAGTGTCTCTTGCTTTAATTGTTTATGCCTTAGCAGTCATTTTTTCTCTGTGCTTGAAAAGTCTCTTGCTGTTCAATAATATAACAATGTGGGGTGCTCAGTGACATAGTCAATTTTTGTACTAATATTTCACATCTGGAAGCCATGCTTACCACCATGCAGAGTTCAGGCAGCGCTGTGCAAACTGCCTCACAACCTTCCGTCAGTGCCTATTGGTCCTGACCAGCATCAGCCTTGGTACTTCAGTCCTGGCTCGCTCCATAGAACAGACTGTCAACTAGGCCAGACTGCGCTACGTTCTTTGGAAGTGGACAAATGTCCACTGGAAACTAGGTTGAAATCATCAGACTGATTGTTGTTAGTAATCTAGATTGGATTGCAACTGAGACTTCTAGAGTTAAGAGATTTACTCCTCCACCCGACCCCCTTCCTATACGATTGCAAACCTTGTAATGTGGTTTTATAATACACCATTTCATACTGGTGTAAGCAGGGTCTGACTGAGTTCTCCCCTGACATCCAGTGATGCATGGAGGGTGGGGGGGAGGCTTCAGAAGCAGACTGTGTTTGCATAGACACACCTACTCTGCCTAGGTGTTCAGCAGACAGACCTGCTTTGCCAAAGTGATCAATTTGGGCTGGTTTGGGGTTACAAATCATTTTAGTGTTGAATGCAGGGGTAATGGAATATTGTTGTCTTTCTCGTATGAGTAAAGGGCAGCAGAACTGCACTTAGCTTGCCCTGATTGAGGGGGTCACCCTAAACTTAACCTCACCTGCTAAGCCGGGGGTAGGGATGCCAAATTCTACTACAGATAAAAGGAAGATGGGGACAGGTGTTTCTACTTGATGATGTGATGACTGCTTAAAGGATTCTCAACCCCAGCTGTTCCTCCCCCATATTCTTAATGTTTAATGCTAGTGCTGATTAGACTCAACTCCGAGTCCTTGTTTCTGTTCAGTGATGAGTAGATCTGGGGGCTAAGTTTTAGGCCTGATATGGGAACAGTATTGAGTGCAAGCCAACAAAGAGGCAGCAGCACAGAGGTTCCTCACTATCCAGTGAAATCACTAAGAGCTGAACTAAGTGGGGAAGCCCAAAATGCAGCATTGCAGAAGTGGCAGAAAGCGGCAAGCAGCAGTGAAATCAGTGGCAGAGATGAATGGCAGCAGAGATAACAGCGACAGTAGTGCAGGCATTAACCAATGCCCCCTCCCCGCTTCCAGGGCTGGCAGGTGGACCCATGTGAATGCACCTCTCAACTCTGGGTCTTCGCTGAGTAAGGACAACCAATGGTGAGTGGGGTGCAGCAGAGAGAAAGGGGAGTGGCGTGTAAAGGGGACATTTGTTTGGACTTTCACACCACGAGGTGGGAATCTGAGGCAAAGGATCCTGCCAGTACTGTGGGGATTGTGGTGTTTTCCCAAATGAATGCCAGGTTCTCTGTCCCATTTTAATAGAAGTTGTCTTTTGTTACATGCAGACTCAGTGTGGGGAAGTGTTGCCTCTTCGAGGTGCTCAGGGATAGGGCTTAGTTCTCTCAGATTACTGTGTGTGGTCTCAAGCCGGTTCTGTTTTGTCTTGTTAAAAGGAACCTCTAGATATTGAACCTGGCCCTTTTTGCTGCTGATTCCACCTGTCAGAAGGGTATCACTGGATATAACTACAGTATGTTTCCCAGATGAGCATATTCAGTAGAGTTGTATATACTGTATTTTGCAAATATGAATTTTTTTAAACTTTAAATACTATCACACTTTTGATTTTAAACAAATAGATGGGCACCATAGGATGAAAATAATCCTAGAGCCATTAAATGCATCCTCCTTCTCTATACGGCAAGACCATATTTCCCAAAGGAAAAACGGGACACCCCAGCCACTCGCCCAAGCTGCCCCCGGCCCCTGCGCACGGCTGTTGCTCGATCACTGGAATCCTGCCGGCTCCTCTGCATGGGGCTGTTGCCATCTCCCCACATACTGGAACGCTGCCTTCCCCCCAACCCTACCTCCACCCTCCCCCATGTGGGGCTGGCATCTCCACTCACACCCCTTCCTCCCTCCCCACATGTTCCTCTGCACCCCATTTTTTTTGACAAAAGTGGGCATTTGTCCCATTTGCTCTTGTCATGCCCAGTTTTGCCAAAAAAGTCGGAATGGCTGGGACAGGGCTTAAAAAAGGGACTGTCCCACCAAAACAGGCTGTGTGGTCACCCTATCTCTATAGTAGGTGAAATTTGCTTTCCACAGGAATAGTCAGCTGAATTATGGTAAACTTTCTCCACCTACGTTGCAATTTGCCAGGAATCCAAGGGCCGTATGAAATTTAATACAAAGGTGCAGCATAGATAGGTCAGAACTACCAGCATGAAATGTTCCATCTCAATCGAGCGGCTACTCAGCTCAAGCTGGTGCATTGTATGCTGAGAGTTTAACCATTTGATCTCGCTAGGATAATTGTTACACTCTCATATCCACACCCACAAAAGCGTTCCCAACAGTGCATAGGGGTTCTAACCAACATTTGGATTAGACTTGCTTTGAACATGGCTAACCACTATGTGGTCATCCCCAAGCCAATTTCCAATGGTGTAGTGCCAGCATGCATGCGAACTGCTGGCATAATAATGGTGAAAAGCCCTCCTTCTATTGTCCTGTAATTCACCACTAGTCACTAGCTAGGTGGCCTGTCTGGTTTACTTTCTGCACACCACTGTCCAGGGATCAAGTTTGCCGAAAGTCACCTCCCTGTCCAAGTAACACTGCACACACTGTGGCGCCCCATAGCACACTACTTTTACCGCAATACTTTGGTGTATGGCTGTGAGCGACTGGCTGAGATGGCCATCACTCAGTGCTGCAAGAAGGCAGAGAAACTGGCAATCCTATATAACAAGCCTGGACAATAACAATAGGGCTGCACTGTGAGAGTTGCGGGGAGAGTTGCACTGTGTCGGCTAGCTGCCATGAGACATCAAACACATTCCTAGAAATCTAGCAGACACTAAACTTAGCCATTCATTTTCCCCAGGCTCAGGAGTCATATAAAAAAGTTCTCTTAAAGCAAGTGCTCCAGGCTTGCAATCAGTTTTTGGGTCACTGCATGTTTCTGTCTTTCCCCACCGAAGCTCACAAAACCTTGCCATTCACAGAACTGGTCCTTTCATATCAGCTGTGTGAACAACTTGACTGCAGTGTTATCTGCTTTTCCCTTGCTCTCTGAATTCTTTCTCTCCCTGGGATTTTCCACCAAGAGATGTTTTTGAAGGTCCTGTTTGCCTGCATTATGCAACCTCTGTTAGTCCAGTTAGCGTGATAAAGACATGCCTCTCCAGTGTCAAATTAATCTAGCATCCCTGTCTACCTTACTCCTTATAAGTGCTGTGTGTAAATGTTAGTATCTCCGTACCATCGCTGATCCAAGAAGAAGCTTTTTGCCTTGAATCTGAACTGTGATTGTTACTTTTCTCTTATTTCTTGGTATTTCAAGGTATGGGTGGGCTAGTGCTCTGGTTATGAATGATTTTGGGGTTTGTCCTTTGTACTAGTACTATGGATAAGCCCAGATCCTGGTGTGATCAGGGGTGAGAGCAAGTTCACTGCACAGTTAGGAATCCCAGGTGTTTAAATTCCTCAGCAGGCTCTGGTACACAGGTCACCTTGATCAGAGGACCCTGTAACACACTGTACTGCCATGTAAATCTTCACCACAGCAGCAGTCACCAATGGCCTGCCTACCCCAGACTTGTGCCCTTTAACTATTTAGGCAACTATTATTCACAGGGCAATCACTGCTTTCTTCACAGCCAGGAGAGCTCTCATCCTCATGGGCAGCTGCTGCATTGGCAAGGTGCACTCATCACAGAGGTACAGAAAAGTTTCTTTCCTCTTTCTGAAGTCATTTCCTGGAGGTGCTCAGAGGGCCTTTTAATATTTCCCAGAAGCCACTGCTTAGGGGATCTGTGGCAGGAACTGTGGAATGGGTTCTGCGGGGGCAGGGCACCTGCAACTGAGCAGTAAAGGGCAAATGTATTCAGAGGGCAAAACTGCAATCAAAACAGCATGGCTAGTGCAGGCACACTGCATGGTTGGCACTTACCTAGGTGTCATCCCACAGCTCAGTTACCAGTGCTTCCATTCTCTAGTGGAGACAGCACCACTTAGCCTCATGCTGCACTTCAGCCACCCAGCACTCCTAAGTAAAGGCCCCTCTTTTTTTATAAACACATTTCCCCTGCCTATTTCTACTATTTCTTTTAGTAGCTAATCCCAAATTCTACTGAGCATCTGAAAGAGAAAGCCTGTCTTGATTTGTAGCCCAACCTTTCCTCCTGTTTCCATTCAGGTCCACTCCTAGTTGTAAAGCCAGCTCCCGGGAGCCTGAGGAGCCCTTGGCATTAATCCTTGAGTGATCCCCTAGGATATTTAAACACTGACATGAGGTTCACCCTCCCCCTCCCCACTGAAGTTTAAGCAAGTTCAATCCAAGGGGCCTTTACTCATAGGAACAATTTAACCATGGGATTGAGGTTATAAATTCAGTCAATCCCCACAGAACAGCGCCAAATTAAAGCATTAAAAAATAAACCATCAAAACAGCAAATTTAAAGCTAACCAACCACATTATAATTTAAAACAGTTGCACACTGGCAAGCAATTTCTTTCTCATTACTCCTTTTTTCAATAGGATAGATTTTGGGTTAAAAAACTGGTAAAAAAAAATGTGGATACCTAAATAGTTCAATTTCTTTAGTATTACACAATCTGGACTGAGCTGAGGGTTTTCTATGGCAATTTATTATGAACAATCCTGGGTTATTTAAGCAGCTAGGATTGCATTATATAGACAGAAAAGGAAACTGTAAAAATTATCTACCCAATGAGAAATAATTGCTCCTTATTAAGCCCACTTGTTATCACCACCTAGGACTAAATATTTTTAGCAACACAAGGCAGTAACAAAGTATTCTCTCTTCGGCTCCCTTGAGTCACTTCTACTACATATGGTAGATTTGTCTTTGCCTGTTCAGCCTATTTCCAGGAAGGAGCTCTCCCCTGATATAAGAATTGGAATAATTTCCAAGCAATTTAAACTTCAAACACTGCAGGGGTTACTAACTTATGTAATTGACTTGAACAAGTTTTATATACTTGCACATTCATTTTACTCCCTCTTGCCTATGCAACTGGTGTGTGATTTTGTCATATTGCTTCTGCTGTCAACATGCTGCTCCCATAACATCAGAGCAAGCTTGTCTACACTGACTGTTTTGTAGATCACTATCAGAACATGGGTTCTGATTTCAGACTGTTTAATGTATGTTCACCATACAGTTGTACAGTACAACTTTAGGCTCTTCTTCCGCTCCCATTAATGTCAATGGCAACCCACCCCTCCCTTTTGATTTCAATGAGAATGGAAGATCTTTGTTTGTATAGTATCTCATCTACAAACCATATTCCCAAATGCTTTACAGAGTTAAATAATCAAGTCTCAGCATTCATCAATAAATGAGAGCGATAGGAAAGGGATTGAGCTGTAAATTGCCTAGAGGGATACTGCCAGGCTGTTGCAGATGGCAGGAGCTGTAGAAGAAAAGGCTCCCATACTAAGAGTTGTGAAACAGGACAATGAGCAGACTGGTGTTAGAAGAGAGGAGAGGGAGAGAAAGCCTGAGTGATATGGAGGACAAGTCCAGACAGAGTCAAGAATAAGGAGGATGGTTTTGAACCATACACACATTTAGTTATCTATGGAGTCATTTTTTTCTATATATTTCCCAGAACCATCTTGAATGTCTGCTCCTGGACAGAACCCCACAGGAAGTGGGGCATAGGGGCAATAAACCATTTTGATAGTTACTGCCAAGGAACATGGGCTCATCATCCCAAATGAACACATCTATGCCAACTCCTTGACTCAGTGACTCAAATTTTCACCCATCACAGCACTGTGGGCTATAGTGTGTTTTATGCCAATATTCCAATCTTCAACTGTGCAGAGAAGACTCACTTTGCAATCACAAGAGGGCCAAGAAACAGCCTTTTCTAAATTTATGTACCTTTCCACTGGAACTGTCATTGTGATGCTGAATAGGAGAGGTTGGTCCAGCCAACAGAAAGAGACATGAGATTCCTTCAACTGGTTCACTCAGCAGAACAAAGTAATATTGCTAATGGTAGTGGAGCAAATCCAGAACACAAGATCTAATATTTTCAGGACAATTCCACTCCACCCTCCATGCATCACATTCACAGTTTCTGGGGTCACCTTTGACTGTTAACCTTGCCAATCAAAGGAATGAAAGGCCGTATTCTGGGATAAATCAGAAGTAGCTTCATAGAAGTCTGCGGTAAGGAAGCTGGCATATGTGAGATGAGAATCAGGACCAAAATTCTTTAAGCAACTGCTTAAATTGAAGTCGTCATTTACATAAGAATGGGTACAACTCCCAGTCAATCTACAATAATGTGATGGGCCAACAAACATTTTCTTAAATTATATATCCAAGCAATCATTATTTCACTTGGAAAATTAACACTTTAAACATGCCACACAGTATTGTTACTAGGACTAGTTACTACTAGTTACAGCTGATTTATTGGCTGGCCATGACACAGGCAGCCAGTCATATTATTTGATTTCTACGGTGTATATACTAGTTTCTTCTGAGTTAGGAAATGGAGCAAGAGAAATCACATTTTTCAGCAAGTGAGTGCCAGTAGGATATCTTAGAGAGACAAGCTGGATGAGGTAATATCTTTTTTGGACCAACTTCTGTTGGTGAGAGAGGCAAGCTTTCAAGCTCAGAGAGAACTCTTCTTCAGCTCAGAGTTCTGTGTAGCTCGAAAGCTTCTCTCTCTCTCTCTCTCTCCACCAGAAGTTGGTCCAGAAAAGATATTACCTCACCCACCTTGTCTCTCTAATATCCTGGAACTGACGCCGCTACAACAACAGCGCATACTAGGATATCTTATTAAGTGATCCTCCTGGGAAAAGCTGTTCTGGGCTTCTACTGAGAAGGTTAGGTGAAAACAAAAGCAAACTTGTATGAGATATAATTTTAGGAGGAGAATAAAGCCTGGGAGAAAGAGGATCTTTGATTGACTCCAAAGTTTTTTTTTTTTTTTAAATAAACCAGCAAATATGAAGTCTTATATCCTCTATAGAAATTATGGAAAGCACAGTTTGTTTCCTCCTGCTATTTGCAAATTACAAGTAATGTTAGGACTTATTCTATGAGATGTCTGGAAGTCTACAATGTTACGGGGAATGTAAAAGAAATACACAAAATAAATATACAACATATTTGCCAAAACATGTTTTTGGATGGCATCTGTTAACAATACACAGCTGAACAGTTTTAAGAGCTATGTAATACTAAGTCTATTAGTCATTTATTAAGGACCTAAAGGGTAAAGGGATGTCAATTTCAGTTACACTGCTTTGTCTCAACTTTTTCTACGTACAGAGTTATGGCAGGCCAGTCCAATAGCATGTTCCCAAATATTGATAAACTGCCAAAATGCTCTTAATGGACTTAGACTGTGCCTTATAACTGTACAAAAGACATATTTCAAGTAGGCTGGCCAGGCATTTCAAGTGCCATCTCCCTCTAGCTGAATTAGCCCAGATTTGTTCCCAGGATCTTTCTTCAAAGGTAATATAAAGCTCTTTATTCCATACCCCTTTGAAGGTCTTTAACATTTAATAAAATTACTGACAGAGACATTAATGAGAGTGAGAAACAAGATGGGCCTTTTGAAAAACATCTTGGGATACACTCTTAGTGAGAGAATTTTTTATTCCTAGATTCCAAGGCCAGAAGGGAACCACTGTGATCATCTAGCATGACCTCTTGCATACCATAAGCCGTAGAACTTCCCCTTAATAATTCTGTTTAGATGATTAAATAATTTTGTATTGGAACTATTTTAAGGTAGACAATCCAGTCCCCACACACGGAAAGCTGGTCTTGTTTATAGGCAGCAATAACGCTAACTAAACAAATATAAAATGAAAAATGGGGTTATCAGGTCATGGGATAATGGAAACTGGGCAAAGCTCAAAGGCTTTGGAGGGCCACAGTGAGAGGGCTTTTTGTCACATTAATCTATTGGCATTTTTCTAAGCCAAACAATGGAGCTGCAGGGATGATCCCATAGGGCAGCCCTGACTGATGTGCTCTCCAGCAGGAGGCCGACTCGCTACGTATGTACTCAGGATATTAGCCCAAGGTGCCACCTGTGCTGTTGTAGCCACACTGCTATTTTAGTGCGCTAGCCCGGGCAGAGTTAGCACACGTATGTGTGTCTAAGCTGGGAATCACAGCTCCCGTCCCAGCAGCTGGGTAGATGTACCCTTAGATGTAGGGCAGTACTGTAGATATTATTAGAATCTTTTAATTGGAGCTTCTTTGTGTCCTGTTGTTCCATTGGTATAAAACTAGAACTCCCCTTTTATTTCAATGAGGGCCTATTTTTGTATACAGGTAATACAATATAGCCATATCATTAGCTGCAGTCCTTATAAAATACAAGGTATCTATGCTCACATATCAGGGCAGTACCTATATTAAGGTCTTACCCTTTGATATTTTTATTCCCTGGAGTATATTATACTAACCCTCATTAAACCAATTTTAAAATATTTTCCATGAAAATTCAACACTGGTTATAACCATCCTAATAATGTCAATAGGGAAATTGCAGCTACTATTTATTATAATATAGTTTGACAGTTAATGACCATTTTATAATTGAATTATGAAGACACTGGTTCTGATCTTATGTCTGTTTTATAGCTGTGTAACTCCACTTGCTTCAATGGCGTGCACTTGTGTGAGGCCACATCAGCTCTACATGTCAAATGATGATAGCCTTGTAACTGTAATGCAAGAATTGGTTTGGGGCAAAACTTAGGAGGAAATTCCAGGAGACTATGGTGACAGTTTTCATTCCTCTGATTTTGCTGTACCTTACAGAACATAAAGCCTGATTCTCCTTTAATTGACAGTGGTATCAATCTGGAGTGAGTTCAGTGAGTCACTGGAGGTGCATGGATATAAATGAGAGGAGAATCAGGACAATAGTTTCTATCATGAATGTCATGTTTATAGTCTTTCCAATTTTCTATTAAAAATGAATACTATTTTCCTCTTCTCCCTTCTATCCCCAAGTACCATCACTACCAAGTAATAATGTTTCTCAGGAGATATAATTAAGTAGTGCCATCCAATTATTTTCTATCAAAGATCTGAAATAATACCAACAAGGTATGTACTGTTTTCAATATGACAGCTCGCATTGCTAGAATGAAAACAAATTTACGGCAAAAAAATTAAAACATTTACATTCTAACATCTCCAGATTTTATTAGGTGTTTTCTATACAGTCATCTGGTATGTTTAAAGAGTGAGCAACCATATAAAAGGAAATATGGTCATAACTGATTGAAGTAATAAAATCCTGAAACTAAGTAACATCTCATAATTCATTACACAGCATATATTAGATTTCATTACATCAGTATATGACTTAGTAGTAAATTCTCCTGATGGTCATAAACCTCTCAGGTGTTGTCATCTGAAAAATGAAATAATAATAATAAAAAAAAGACAAAGCCAGGATATTTCTAGTAGTGCCTTGTAAGGTTATGGTATAGACCCACCTAGTGTCAGGGTGAAGAACTGGCATGTAGCAGGACACAGCAATATTAGGCATAACAGCACATTCATATGGTTGGGGGGCGGGGGTTAGGGTTTTTTTATGTTTATGTTTAATGTTAGGATTAAATACGTCTATAAATTAAAGATGATGATGGTAGGCTGATAGCATCAAATATCCAGAGCTATAAATTATTAATTGGTGTATTCCTGATAATTAATCTACTCTTCATGATCTCTCTATTTTAAAATATCTGCTGCAGCTTGAACTTTTGTTCAGCTTGTACCTTTCTGAAGTTTAAAGAGACCTTGGAATGCCATGATAAGGACAGATTGGTGTCAGCAGGTCCTGCGTTCCAATCCTAGCTCAGCCATTAACTTGCTGCTTGGACTTAAGCAAGTCACTTCATCTTTCTTGTCTCAGTTTCCCCTGCTGTGAAATGAGCATCTTACCCACCTACCGCTTCACTGGTTGATCTCAGTACGTTGTTTTGAACGTGTATAGTGTTAAATGCTGAGTGTTAAGTTTTGATGTCTAATTAAGGATGTAATGAACTTCAATGCTTTGTTGGCCTCACCTTTCTGAAGCCTGCTCATTAAAGCTGTAGCACACTATTTATATTTCACTACATAGCTGCTACCTCATTCAATGTTTTCATTTACTCTTTGAAATTTGTTTCTTTATTGGTGCCCTAAGCAAGACTGATTACTCCCTTTCACCTACTAACCATTGCAACTCAGCAATCCAAAGCATCCGATTTTTTCTTCCAGCATGGCCCCGCTTTCAGTGCTCAGACATACACAGCAGGTGTCTTCACATTCAACATACGCCTAACAATCCTTTGCAGCAACCTCTAACAAGTTGGCACCATAGAGAGTGGAAAAGCTTCTAGGGCGTGCATGGGAGCTGAAGACACCTGTTGTACAGGACTGAACAGAAACAGGGACACCATTTCGGGGATGGGGAACTGGGTAAGAACAATCTCCATCAGAGAATCAGTGCTGAGGTATTGATTGCTGCTGAGTCATTACAGTAAATCCAGTGAGATTCTGGTATCCCAATGGCAAGAGTAGACTAATCAGTTAGCCTATTTAGTCCTCTGACTGGATCTATACACCAGGGAATTAATTGTTTTGTAGGTTTAACAGGTGAATCTTATTTGATTTTCCCAAAGACTTTATAGATTCATTTCCCTGAAAGTGTGATTTTCTTCTCCCATTTAACAACGTATCATTACATTGCAGTACCAAGTGACAGCTGTTATACGTCTAATAGTATGGAGACTCTATGGCAGATTCTGATCTCAATTATGTGTGTGTAATTTTGTTTCTTTTGTTGTTTGGGGGATTATGCATCATATTTCTTATACACATTTGTAGTGCTTTAGATGAAATGTTCAACAAAAACCCATTGGATAATTTATTGATGGCAATGTGATAGGGCCAATCCACCTGGAGCGCCCTCACTTGCCTTCCTTGAAACTCCCCAGAAATAGTCCAAAGTATCTTCCCAAGTATAATTATAGCCCTGTGGGGTTCATTTATTACAAGAGTCCTGTGCATATAAGTCATAACAAAAGTCCCACAGCCACAGTCCAGAATTCTATCAGCATAATCCAAACAGTGCATGCAACATATAGCTCCAGCACGGTCCTCGTACAAGGACAGTTCTCTAGCTCCCCAGCAGTGAGAGCCAGCAGGCATCTCCCTCTGCTGCTCTCAGTCTTCAGCCTACTCCAAGTCTTGGCTCTCTAGCTCAGGAAGATCAGCAGGCTAGCCCCTCCCTTGGCTCCCTAGCTCTCAGCTCTTCACAGTCTCCCAGCTCTGGCTTTGACTCAGGAAGGTCAGCAGGCCAACCAACCCCTCTGCTGGCTTCCTGATAACTCTCTGTAGTCCTCCCTGGACCACGAGAGAAATTTTCTGTCCTCTGACACATTCCCCAGAGTTCTCCTCACTTTTCCTGACCAATTTTCACCAGAACCCCTCCCTGCCTGGGTCTCTCCCTGACTTTTTAGAAACCCAGGTGCTGCCCCACCCTCTTAATTGGCCAAAGTGGGAGCACCTGCTCTGACACAGGGGCACTAGGCCTGCTTCATTTATTAGGGGCCAGCACCCTGAGATGGGCTTTGTTACTACCCTGCAAGCTTTTAAGCTGTTGGATAGAGGATGTTGCGACACGCTTTTCCTTTTCAACTAGACTCTTGGGAGAGAGATTCAGTGACATAACGGGACACTTTAAAATAGAACAAGGCCATAGTTGGAGTCTGTTGGAGGGGTTCAGCAGCAGAAGGTCCATGGGGGAAGCAGCCAATTAAACAATGTAAAAATGCATGAGACATGCTGATCCCAAACTCCTGTAGGCAGAAAACGGACACAACCTCCCCTCCTTCTGGGAAACATGCTGGAGTCTAGAACCACTACAAAATTCATCTGTGCAGTGGGGTGGGGCCATGTAAGGACTGTGCAACCACTGACAGCAGGGCTCTAGGGAGGCCTGACTAATCCAACACTGCTTTCCACTCTTAAAACTCCAGAGGAAGGATGGCAGCACCTGACCGCTGTTGGGCAGAACCCCACAGAATGCAGGGAAAAGGGTGTATGTGGGGGAAATAGACACCACCTTGTGCTAGTTGAGGTGAATCTGGGCCATTGTGTGTATAAATACCAAACTACGGTGCTAAACATTTACCTTAATTATAGACACAAACAATGACAACGAAGGGGACAGCAGCTGCTGCACAAGGTCATTGGTCTTCTGACTTAAACAATATTTTATTCTGAAATCACAAAAGCGAGTGAGATGCATGTGAGGAGGGGGAACCCTACAAGCATCTATGGTTCTGGTGCTGGATGCAGCCTTGTGCTCTGATTTGTCTGTTGTTACAAATCAGCATCCTTGGCTAGAGATGACAGTCTCAGTAAATCTCTAAAATCTATTCCCTGCCCCTGTAGCTACTCAGCTTTTCCAGGGTCCAGACCAGTTTTGCACCAGCCATCAGACTATCTAGCCATGATGAATATGACACGTTTTGAGGCAAGCACACTGCACCCTACACAGGTAGGCTGGCTTCGGAACCTGGCCTTGCCAGAGTAATAGTCACAAAAATAGGGCCTGGTCCTTTACCAATGAAATCTAAGGAATTTCCCCCCTACAGCTGGCTCCCAACAGTGATGTTTGCTGCTAACTCCAGGCCAAGTTCAGTAACTTTCCAAGATATTCAGGCTTTTCATTAACTGAAGAAAACCAGCCACCTGCCCACATTCAGCACAGCAGCTTCACGTCTGTCTGAGGATTGAGTTCCATTATGGAATTTTTTTTAAAAAAAAGCTGCCACCAAAAAAGACGGTTACTCACCGTTGTAACTGTTGTTCTTCGAGATGTGTTGCTCATATCCATTCCATTAGGTGTGTGCGCGCCGCGTGCACGATCGTCGGAAGATTTTCTACCCTAGCAACACCGGCGGGTCGGCTGTGGAGCCCCCTAGAGTGGCGCCTTCATGGCGCTGAATATATACCCCAGCCGACCCGGCGCCCCCTCAGTTCCTTCTTGCCGGCTACTCCGACAGTGGGGACGGGGGGCGGGTTTGGAATGGATATGAGCAACACATCTCGAAGAACAACAGTTACAACGGTGAGTAACCGTCTTTTCTTCTTCGAGTGCTTGCTCATATCCATTCCATTAGGTGACTCCCAAGCCCAACTTAGGTGGTGGGGTCGGAGTGAGACATTGCTGTGTGCAAAACCGCTGATCCGAAAGCAGCATCGTCTCTGGACTGCTGCACTAGTGCATAGTGAGCTGTAAATGTGTGGACTGATGACCAAACCGCTGCTCTACAAATGTCCTGGATCGGAACTTGTGCCAGGAAAGCCGTCGAGGAAGCCTGGGCCCTCGTGGAGTGAGCGGTGAGGTGCGGTGCTGAGACACCTGCCAGGTCATAGCAAGTCCGGATGCAAGACGTAATCCAGGAGGATAGGCGTTGTGAGGAGACCGGTGAGCCTTTCATTCGGTCGGCCACTGCAACGAAGAGTTGCGTCGTCTTTCTAAAGTGCTTTGTGCGGTCAATATAGAAGGCCAGGGCCCTTCGTACGTCCAGGGAATGCAAACGTTGATCCTGGCGAGTGGCATGTGGTTTGGGATGAAAGACCGGGAGAAAGATGTCCTGGTTGATATGAAAAGGAGAAACCACCTTAGGGAGAAAGGCAGGATGTGGACGAAGCTGCACTTTATCCTTATGGAAAACTGTATAAGGGGGCTCGGATGTAAGCGCCCTGAGTTCAGAAACGCGCCTTGCTGAGGTGATGGCTACAAGGAAGGCTGTCTTCCAGGATAGGTACAAAAGTGAACAGGTGGCCAGTGGCTCGAATGGAGGACCTGTGAGCTTGGAGAGAACCAGGTTGAGGTCCCACGTCTGAACGGGCTGACGTTGTTGTGGGTACATCCGGTCTAAGCCCTTGAGGAATCTAACGACCATCGGGTTAGAGAATACCGAGGACGCGAGTTCCCCTGGGTGAAAGGCCGATATAGCGGCCAGGTGAACTCTAATTGAAGATATCGCCAACCCCTGCTGTTTTAGGGAGAGGAGATATTCCAAAATGAGAGGAATGGGTGCCTGCAACGGGGACATGGCTCGTTGTTCGCACCAACAGGAGAACCGCTTCCACTTGGCCAGGTACGTGGTGCGTGTTGAGGGCTTCCTACTGCTCAGCAGAATCTGTTGGACAGAGTGCGAGCATTGCTGCTCTGCCTGGGTGAACCATGGAGCAGCCACGCCGTGAGGTGGAGTGATTGCAGGTCGGGGTGACGCAGCCGGCCATGGTCCTGAGAGATGAGATCCGGACACAACGGAAGCGGGATCGGTGTCTGAACCGAGAGTTCCAACAGTGTGGTGTACCAATGTTGTCTCGGCCACGCTGGAGCGACCAGAATTACCTGTGCCTGGTCTCTGCGCAATTTGAGCAGTACCTTGTGGACCAGAGGAAACGGAGGGAAGGCATAAAACAGGTGGTCTTTCCAGGGAAGGAGAAACGCATCCGAGAGGGAGCCCGGAGCTCGACCTTGTAGGGAGCAGAACACGTGGCACTTCCTGTTGTCTCGAGATGCAAACAGGTCTATCTGGGGAAACCCCCACTTTTGGAAGATGGAATGTATGATGTCCGGACGGATAGACCACTCGTGCGTCTGGAAGGACATGCTGAGTCGGTCCGCTAGAGTGTTCTGGACTCCAGGGAGGAACGATGCCGTGAGATGGATTGAGTGGGCGATGCAGAAGTCCCACAGGCGAATGGCCTCTTGGCATAGAATTGACGAACGTGCTCCTCCTTGCTTGTTGATGTAAAACATGGCCGTGGTGTTGTCGATGAGAACTAACACACATCGGCCACGTAGGAGGTTGAGAAATGCCTGGCACGCCAGGCGCACCGCCATCAGTTCCCGAACATTGATGTGCAGGGCTAGCTGGGGTGCAGTCCACAGGCCCTGGGTATGGTGTTCGTTGAGATGGGCGCCCCAACCCAGAGATGAAGCGTCTGTGACCAGGTGCAGAGAGGGTTGTGGGGCGTGAAATGGCATCCCCTCGCAGACCACATTGTGATCTAGCCACCAGGTGAGGGAGGTCAGGACCGAGATCGGGACCGTGACCACCATGTTCAGGCTGTCCCGATGTGGTCGATATATTGACGACACCCAGGTCTGGAGTGGGCGAAGCCGAAGTCTGGCATGCCTGGTTACGTACGTGCAGGAAGCCATGTGACCCAGCAGGGTAAGGCACTACCTCACCGTGGTAGTTGGGAACGCCTGGAGCCCTTGAATGAGGCTCGTGATGGTGCCAAATCGGTTGTCTGGCAGGATGGCTTGTGCACGTCTGGAGTCTAGAACTGCGCCTATGAATTCTATTCTCTGGGTAGGTTCTAGAGTGGATTTGTCCTTGTTGAGTAGGATGCCCAACTCGTTGAATGTGTGCACTATTATGTGGACGTGAGCTTGAACTTGCTCCTTGGTGCGACCGCGTACCAGCCAGTCGTCTAGGTACGGGAACACCTGTATCCCTTGCCGACGAAGGTACGCTGCCACGACAGCCATACATTTCGTGAACACTCTTGGGGCCGAGGATAGGCCGAAGGGAAGGACTGCAAATTGGTAGTGCACCGCGTTTACCACGAATCGCAGGAAGCGTCTGTGAGGTGGGTAAATTGAGATGTGAAAGTATGCGTCTTTCATGTCGAGGGCGGCGAACCAGTCTCCAGGATCGAGGGAAGGGATAATGGCCCCCAGAGAGACCATGCGGAACTTCAACTTTACTACGAATTTGTTGAGTCCGCGCAAGTCCAAGATGGGCCGCAGACCTCCTTTGGACTTGGGGATCAGGAAGTAACGGGAATAAAATCCCCTGCCCCTTAACTCTATCGGAACCTCCTCTATGGCCCCCATGGCCAGGAGCGTAGAAACCTCCTGTATAAGAAGTTGCTCGTGAGAAGGGTCCCTGAAGAGGGACGGGGAAGGGGGGTGGGAGGGGGGGATAGAAGAAAACTGGATAGCGTATCCCCTCTCCACCGTGCGGAGGACCCAACAGTCCGAAGTTATAAAGGGACCAAGCGCGGTGGAAGTGGGAGAGACGATCCTGAAAGGAGGGGGCTGGATCCTGGGGGATGACTGGGGCGCCGTCCTCGACCGCACCTTCAAAAAGTTCTGTCTAGGACCTGAAGGTGGTCTTGGTGGCCCCTGGTTCTGACCGGGTTGAGGGCCAGCCCATCTTCTCCTACCACCTCGCCCTCGCCTCCGGGCCGAGTCTTGTCTCTGACGAGGCGGGGGGGGGGGGGGGGGTAGAAGCGCTGAGGCTGCGGCCTAAATGGTCTGCGCTGAGGGCCCACAACATGCATCCCCAGGGAGCGCATGATTGTTCTCGAGTCCTTGAGGCTCTGCAGGCGAGAGTCCGTCTTGTCCAAGAACAATCCATGTCCCTCAAAGGGCAGATCCTGTAGGGTTTGCTGCAGCTCCGGAGGCAAACCCGAAACCTGAAGCCAGGAGATCCTGCGCATAGCGATACCCGAAGCCAGGGTCCTCGCAGCTGAGTCTGCTATGTCCAAGGAGGCCTGCAAGGAGGTCCGAGCCACCTTCTTGCCCTCCTCTACCATGGCCCCAAACTCTTCCCTGGACTCTTGGGGAATCAACTCCTTAAACTTTCCCATAGAGTTCCAGGAGTTGAAATTGTAGCGGCTCAGTAGCGCCTGTTGGTTTGCCGCTCTAAGTTGTAGCCCTCCGGCTGAGTATACCTTACGGCCAAACAAATCGAGCCGCTTAGCCTCTTTTGATTTAGGCGCTGCAGCCTGCTGGCCGTGGCGCTCTCGTGCGTTCACTGATTCCACCACCAGTGAACACGGTTGGGGGTGGGTATACAAGTACCCATAGTCCTTAGATGGGACAAAGTACTTCCTTTCCACCCCTCTCGCTGTGGGTGGGATAGAGGCAGGAGTTTGCCATATCGTATCCGCATTGATTTGTATCGTGCGGATCAGGGGTAACGCTACCCTCGATGGGGCATCCGCTCCAAGGATATTCACGATCGGGTCGTGCACCTCCACTATCTCCTCCGCCTGCAGGTCCATATTACGGGCCATCCTGCGCAGAAGATCCTGGTGAGCCCGAAGATCTATTGGAGGTGGGCCTGTGCACGATGTGCCCGCCACTGCCTCACCCGGAGAAGAAGAGGAAGATGCCTCCGGTGGAACAGGATCCAAGGGCTGGTCCTGGTCTCTCTGTTCCTGGGCTGGAGCATCACCTGCGCCTGGGTCCAGGGCGTCAGGTGGTGCGGACACAGAAGCCTCCATGCCCCCTGGCGGAGGCCGCGAAATGGTGGACTCCGGGGCCCCTCTGATGGAGTGACCGGAGCGAGAGGTCGAAGCAATTGGAGCCCCTTGCGCCTGATGGTACGCCCACGGGGTCCAAAACGACCAGTGAGATGGGCCATGAGAATGGTCCTCTGCCATCTCCTGCCAATGGCCCAAGTCCTGTTCCTCGGCTTGCCCCTGAGGGGGGTATGCCGATCTCGAGAGGTCCTCCGAGGAGTGGGACTCCGATCTCGATGGCCACGGCGGTGCCGAGAGTGTCGAGACGATTCCGATCGGCTGCGGTGCCGCACGGTGCCGGTCCGGAGATGATCTATCTCTACGCGGTGCCGGCGATCGGTGCCGGGACCGCGACCGGTGCCGATGACCTCGGTGCCGGGAGTCGGATCTGGACCTCGACGAGGACCTGGAGTATGCCCGGTGCCGGGAGCGGCCTCTCGACGTCGAGCGTCGACCGTAGCGGTGCCGAGAACTACGTCTCGACGTTGATCGGTGCCGACGATCATAGCGGTGCCGAGAGGTAGAGCGGTGCCGCGAAGAAGATCTTGGCCGCGAGTACGACCGGTGCCGAGGCGATATTCGGTGCCGGGACTGCGAGCGGCGTGGGGACCTGCTTCGGGACCTGGATCGGTGCCGAGGTTCCAGCCCTTGCGATGGAGGGCGCATCAAGGCAGGTTTCCCCCTCGACTGGACCGGGCGAGTCAACGGTGCAGTCGGTGCCGGTGGTTGAGGCGGTGCCGGCTCCGTGAGAGCTATTAAGTCTCTCGCCGCCGCGAAGGTCTCTGGAGTCGACGGGAGGCACTGTATCACCGCCGGTCTCGGTGGAGACGCTATCTGCACCGGACTCAACGGCCTCGGCGCCGGAGTCGACGGTGCTGGAGGCACCTGTTTCCGGTGCTCCACCGGCGGACGCGGCTCTACCCCCGGCACTGGGGGAGCCGGCGTCTTCGGCACGGATGTCCCCGTCTTATGGGCTTTTTTATGCCCCGGGGATAATGACCGGCGCCGAGGCACTGCTTGCAGTGCCGACGAGGTCCGGTGCCGGGGAGGCTTGTCTGACGCCACTCGCGTGGTCGTCATAGCCGGTGCCGCCGGGGCACTGCGCACCGAGGTGCTAGGTGCCGGGGCCTGACTTGTAGATGGAGCGTCCGGACTAAGTGCCGCCTCCATCAGGAGTTGCCGGAGCCGAAAGTCCCGCTCCTTCTTGGTCCTTGGTCTGAAGGCCTTACAGATCTTGCACTTGTCTGTTTGATGGGACTCTCCCAGGCACTTCAGACAGGAGTCGTGCGGGTCGCTCGTGGGCATAGGCTTAGCGCAGGAGGCGCACTGCTTGAAGCCGGGAGCGTTGGGCATGAGCCCGGCCCCGCGGCCAGGGGAGAAAGGGTAAGACGACCCCCTTAATCCCCTGAACTACTTAGAACAACTAGAACAACTTTTAAACTATTTAACTATTTAACTATAAACACTAGAACTATAACTATAACTATAACTGTGATACAACAAACTAAGCTAGGGAGAGTGGAGAACAGCTAAGCAGCGCTCCACAGTTCCAACGACCGTCAGGGGCGGTAAGAAGGAACTGAGGGGGCGCCGGGTCGGCTGGGGTATATATTCAGCGCCATGAAGGCGCCACTCTAGGGGGCTCCACAGCCGACCCGCCGGTGTTGCTAGGGTAGAAAATCTTCCGACGATCGTGCACGCGGCGCGCACACACCTAATGGAATGGATATGAGCAAGCACTCGAAGAAGAACTGGAGGTTCTGCCAACAGAAGAACTCGAAAGTGCCCTGAAGAGAGCTGAGTTTGGGGTGCTGAACAGCAACGGACTTTTGCCTTGTTTTTGGACTGCAAGCACTGAGCTGGTCCTTTGCAACAGGAGTGGAGGGCTTTTACTACCTCCCAGGACTGGGCCCACGCTCAGTGAAAAAAATGTTAATTGAAGCCTCTCAAATGAAGCCCTTCGGAGCGCTATGTGCTATTTGGGATGGGGAGAGGAAAGGAGACGAAGGTTTCTGTCTAACATTATGATATTTGGCCCAAGGCTCAGCTATGCAGAGTTTGCTCTAGCTTTGCATTACCCAAGGATTGCCTAGGGGAATCCTTGGCTGCCATTGCAAGGCAAAGGATTCAGCCCACAGTCTCTCTCTAGAGTGCCTGAAGCTTAAGTGGTGGAACCTGTAGGACAGCAAAAATCAATGCACCCTGTAGTGAGTCGGTGTGGCTCCCCTCCTGCCCAGAAGAGGGAGCCCACGTGCCGGCACCAGAGTGGGTGGGACCACCACCGCCTGTCCCCGCCCCCCGGAAGTCAAGGGGCGGGACAGGAAGTATAAAGGCCGGCCACCAGAGCTCAGTTGGGGGGCCAGCCACCACAGGGAGCAGACGTGCGGCCGGGAGCTCCCGGCCAGGAGACCGTCGAAGACCCTAGCTGGCCTGAGCTACCCCGGGCCCGCTACGAGGAGGAGCCGCCGGAGCCCGTTCACGCCCGCCACTGGGAGAACCCCTGGGAACCGAACCCCGCTAACTCTGAGGGTGAGACTGGACCCGAACCCCTCAGCCCCTGCTGCTATCCAGAGGAGCCGCCTGAGGACCATTGGCCGGACTTCCCGGCAGAGCTACCAGACTTGCCGCCGAGCCCGGGCAGAGAGGAGCCCATGCAGGTGGACTGGCCCGATCCCGGCGCAACGACCGAGGTAGGCTGTGAGGGGGATCACGGAAGTAGCCCGGGGGTAGCCGACCCCGGTCCGGCTGCAACTGAGTGTGAGCCTATGTCAGTGTGTTGCGGCCTGGATACCCCACTGACCAGCAGCGGCAGCAACCGCTGTTAGGGCCCCGGGCTGGAACGCAGTGGAGTGGGTGGGCCTGCGTTCCCCCCTGCCACCCTCCGTACGGGTGGCAGGCTTCCCCCTCACCCAACGCTCGGCTACAGAAGCCTGGGCCTTGAACTATTTGCCTGCTCAGCCCCTGCAACAAGGGCCTGAGCTTAACTGTGTTTGCCCCGCCCTGATCCAGGGCCTGGGCTCTGAACTATTTGCCTGCTCAGCCCCTGCAACAAGGGCCTGAGCTTAACTGTGTTTGCCCCGCCCTGATCCAGGGCCTGGGCTCTGAACTATTTGCTCGCTCAGCCCCTGCAACAAGGGCCTGAGTTAACTGTTTGCCCCGCCCTGATCCAGGGCCTGGGCTCTGAACTATTTGCCTGCTCAGCCCCTGCAACAAGGGCCTGAGCTTAACTGTGTTTGCCCCGCCCTGATCCAGGGCCTGGGCTCTGAACTATTTGCTCGCTCAGCCCCTGCAACACGGGCCTGAGCTTAACTGTGTTTGCCCCGCCCTGATCCAGGGCCTGGGCTCTGAACTATTTGCTCGCTCAGCCCCTGCAACAAGGGCCTGAGCTTAACTGTGTTTGCCCCGCCCTGATCCAGGGCCTGGGCGCTGAACTATTTGCTCGCTCAGCCCCTGCAACAAGGGCCTGAGCTTAACTGTGTTTGCCCCGCCCTGATCCAGGGCCTGGGCGCTGAACTATTTGCTCGCTCAGCCCCTGCAACAAGGGCCTGAGCTTAACTGTGTTTGCCCCGCCCTGATCCAGGGCCTGGGCGCTGAACTATTTGCTCGCTCAGCCCCTGCAACAAGGGCCTGAGCTTAACTGTGTTTGCCCCGCCCTGATCCAGGGCCTGGGCGCTGAACTATTTGCTCGCTCAGCCCAGCAAGCAAGGGTCTGAGCTAACTGTGTTTGCCCCGCCCTGATCCAGGGCCTGGGCTCCTGAGCTTTATCTGTGGTTGCTCCGACTCTGCACCAAAGAGCCGGAGTTTCAGGACTAACTGACTGCTTATTCCCAGAGTAGTGAGTCGGTGTGGCTCCCCTCCTGCCCGGAAGGGTCGAGCCCCGGCTAGGACCTACTACACACCCCTAGAAAGAAAATACTTTAAGAATATAAATAAATAATTTAGTGCAGGCTTAGATCTTGCTGGGCATAAGTAAACTTGCACGTAGCTTGATTTAAGCACAAGGTTAAACTGTAAACAAGGGTGTGATAGGCTGTGTGCTGGAGATGGTGTTTTTGGGCTAGTTGAGAAAAGTAAACACGCTGAACTGATAAGCTTGAAGTACAGACACAGTAAGGATGCAAGTGATTGGTCCTTACCCCAGCCATATGATGTCCAAACCAATTAGATAGGAAAGATGTATATAAACTGTGCAGTGAGAGACATGATTTGGAATTGTGGTGGTATTACCCTGTACCTACCGCCCCATGTCTGGGCTTGGGCCCTGTGGGCATAGAACTGTTACATACATAAAGTAACATGAATGATGAGTGGGCATCAAATTCAGTTTTTGGATCTCAGAGAACTAGACAAAAGTACTTTCCCAGAACTTGACAATGGCTTCTGCATAAACAGAAAAGGTCTCAAAGGGAATCCCAACATTCAGCAGCTCCATTATGACAACCATGGATATTTTATCAAAATTCCTCAGGAGTTTATCTGTTTTAGTTTTCGTTAGGGTGGAAGTGGGATTTAAAACAAACATTTGTTTCCTGTTAAAGCAGTTTAAAATAATCCATTGTTTCTGGCTTTGCTGTTTCAAAATTTAGTTAAAGAAATTAATACAGGATTTCAAGTGAAGGGCAAGATGATTTAAGAGTGTGAAAATTGAATTCAAGTTAAATACCATTAAATGGCAGAACAGCATTAATTTAGATTACCTTAAATCAACACAATTTAATTGCAAGAAAATGAGAAACAAACCAACCACCTGTGAACACTTTGGTTTAAAGTAACTTGCCCAGGATTTCATAGCAACTCTGTAGCACAGGCAGGGATAGAATCCAATTTGCCAGGACAACATTCAACTGACTTAACCACAGGATCAGCACCTATCTTCCTATAATCCCCTGCCTCATTCACTACACACCTTCCAACTTCTACAACGAATGAGGCAAGGGTCCTGCAGACAGCAGCCTCATCATTACACGACCATGATTCGTCTCCAGAGCACCGAACCTGGGCATTGAATGAGGGATCTTGTGGAAAAATTGCATTTGATCATGCAATTGAAGATGCATAATACACACAAGGGGGCTGGACTAAGGTTCCAGGGGCAACCATAAAACTGATTTTCTAACTTTTGAATGCTTGACTTTGCAACCTTAGTATTCTTTAATTTTTTTTAAAATGTAATTTCCTAATTTTAAAACAAAAACTGAAAAAACCCAAATGGCCTCATGTAGAGCCATACTGATCCCCATCTTGGGTCACCAGCAACAAAGACCTCTACATTTGAGTTAGCTGAGTAACTGGTAGCAGTAGTAGGCTGTTCTCTGTGTGGACTACACATTACCACTGGTTTTCTCAGTTATTTGCTAACTGCAGAGGAACATAAACACTCAAGAATCCTGGATTAAATTCCAGGTTTTGGAGAAGAGTGTCTTTAAGTGGCTAAAGACCCTTCTGCTTCTAGGCTCCCAGACTGTCGGTTCCCCACCCCTCTTTGGCACTTGTTTTGTATCCTATCTTCCACTCCCAACAGCCCAGAACTTGGCCAAATTTACACACATTTTTATGGAGACAGCACAAAGGCACAACCCTCACAGCAATGCAACACATTTGCCAAATTTCAAATCATTACTCCACAGTAATGAAGGTAGTAGAGGTTCTCAACTAAATGACTAAAAGAATTTTTAAACAAGGGCAGAATGTGTTTTTTCCTCTAACATCAGACAGCTGAACCATTTTAGCTGAAACTTTCCAAAATACTTCAGCCTGAGGCAGACATACACAATGGAAAATTTCAGCCCAATGGATTAGTTTAACAAAGTAATAAGCAACTGAAAACAGGTTTATAATGGAAAGTCAACCTTAGCAATAGACAGTACAATCACCTCTGCTTAATATGGTTTCCTCCCAGCCACTCTCCCAGCATAGAACTTTATAAATTCAGTTTTCCCTGCCAAATAGCATTTACTTTGCTTCATTGTTTTAAGGCAGCTCAAAAGGCCTCCTCAGTTTTTTACAACATAAGTGTAGATTTTGTGAATGTTGCAGACATTTATTTATTTAAAGAGTCAGTGATTTCAAGTGTCCATTTTTAGGATCCAGTTTTCAGAGCGTGGGTGACTCAGCACTTTCTAAAAAGAGTCAGGCCACTTGAAGGTATCTCCCTTTGAGCACTCAAAGTCACCACTCACTTATGAAAACCTTAGCCTCCAATACTTTATGGACCAGTGGTAGGATTAAGATATTGCACTACCAAAGTCTAATAAAACTTTTCAATTAAATTGAGACTATTTAGACATCTATTTAACGTCCACCTACAAACACTTAAATTTAAAAAAAAAAAAAAAAAATTAGACCGTCAGAGCACCAATCCCACTTCTGAAACTCCCAGGAAAAGCAGACTAGACACTGCTGATACTTCAGACTTTTTTTTTTTTTTAAACCATTGATAAGCTTTCAGGTCTTTTTAGATGTTTATAAAAAGGCATGTCCATCTTTCATTTTCAGGTCTGTAACAACAGGAATGTTTTTAGTCATACATTTTACTATGACTTCAGGGAAGCAAGAAAAGAACTGGATCCTTTGTTGAAAGAATTTGTAAGGGGCTGTGGCAGATGGAATTGTGAAAGCAACTTTTTCCAAATTCCTAGTCTGAGATGATGGCCACCACCCATCAGCAAATTATGTGGACCACTTATACATCCATTTTTGAAATACCTAGCTCTTACATAGTGCTTTTCATCTATGGAGCTCAAAGCACTTTACAAAAAGAGCATGATCCCTATTTTACAGATGGGGAAACCAAGGCACAGAGGTAACGTGCCTTGCTGGAGGTCACACAACAGGCCAGCAGCAGAGCTTGGAAAAGAACCTAGGCCTCCCATGTCCCAGACCAGTGCTCTAGTCAGTAGGCCAAACTAATCCTACCACCACAAGACTTGGCTTGCTCCAAGTTTTCATAGTTAATTTGTTTTTACAGCATAATATGTAATCCTCTTAGCTTTGCCCTGCCTCCTTTTATCTTTCTGCAGATCAAACATGTGCTATTTCTTAGTGTCTGCATATCTTGCTACTATCTGGGCAAGACTTGTGCATGTCAACAAGGTTGCATGTGCATGGAATTTTGAGACAGCCTTTGGAGGAGGGGGGGGAAAAAAAACATGCAGGAAAGCATATGGTCCACTGTCAGGTTTTAATTTTAACACACCCACATTTGAGTTCCACCTCCTGTCTGAAGATACTTTCTCTGTGCCTAAACTGTTCATGTATTAAACACGTAGACATTTGTACTTGAGATCAGCAGCTTGCACAAAGACTTACTTTGGGCAGAGGGAGGAAGGAGGACAGATGCCATTTTTAAAATTAGTTTCTAGAAAGGATATCAGAGTAAGTCACTGTAACCCAGTAACACATGGTAAAATTTCAAGAATTTAGAATAAGAACCACACATTGTTACCAAAGACGACGACTATTCTAAAGCGTTGTTCAGCATTTAGTACATGAAGGGAGTGACTAGGACATTAATAAAACTGAGGCAATCATCTTTATTCTGTGATTAACAAATCACTCAAATTCCATTCCATTCCTGTAGTATTCCATGTGCTTGGGTGTACACACACAGTTACATAATGCTGTTGAATAAGCACTCAAGCATGCATCATAGTATTCCTGTCTCCAGGGAAGAGAGGCGATGAAGGGTATAAGCCTATCACTCCATGTATAAGTATCCCTTTTATAAATTAAATAGAGGAGCTGGCATAAACACCCAAAGACTTTTGCTTACCTACCCTCCCAGCTGCAGGAAGCAGCTGTACTATGACGAGTATGAATCAAGAGGCTGGAATGAAGACTACATATTCATGTGAGGATATGCAATGTATCTGATTGTAGGAAAGGTCTGAACACTGGTTTGTTATAATTTACAAAAAAGTTTCCAACTAGATTTTGTACTTTGACATGTTTATTTTAGTTGGACTGACAAATTCAGTGAACAAAATGTTTCTTCAGCCTCAGATTTTCTTCCCAACAGATTTTTATCATAACACTAAAATATTTGTTAGAAAGAAATGCAGCAGTTTACATGAAGCATCTCCCCAGCAGTTACTTCTTGTCCCACTCTTCTCTTTCAAGTCGTTCACGGATTACCTCTTTCAGATATGGTTCGAGATACTTTTTATCCTGAAACAGAACAGATTTTTTTTATTTTTAAAACATGCAAGAAATTTCCCATTAAGTGCAGCTCTAACTCTGCAAGTGTGACTGAAAATGGCACACGGGTTGTGTGTTTCTCAAATTCATATCAAACCTTGCCTACTTTAAGGGGCAAAGGATGAATTTTCTAGCTCCAATTTCTGCAAATTCAGCCTGTCATCTGATTGCCAAGCTGTGTTCTATCTTCTCATGCCTCATCATCATCAACAGGCCAAATCATGCTTTCATGTGCAGCCCCACCATCTCCAAGTTATGCCCTCTTGCAGGTCTTCCATAGCAAAAGTTCAGGAATTTTTCCAACTCATTGCTCAATACCCAAAGTGCTCTAGTGACATAGCCAAGCTTTGATCATCATCCTGCATTTTAGAGACCCTCTTCTTCACATGGTTTTAGCTATTTTATGGGTGAACTTGAGTTCCACATGATCAACAATTCAAAGGCCAATTAAAATGGTTGAACTAAGCTCTTGCTATTTTATCTGTAGAATAAAATTTCTTTGTATTTTAAAGCATTAAATGCCCTTCTTCCAATCCATTCCTTGAGCTGCAGCAGTAGTGTCCAAGAAATAGTTTCACAACTACATGCAACTGTTGTGAATCTGTTCAGCTATGTTTAGTCACTTGAGCAATCTATTATCTGTAGGATCCTATGGATTTAAAAATATATTAGTCTTGTCCATAAGCGATTCTAGTCTTCCTTTCTCCTATACCTCAAGTTATTTTTCCTTTGGATAGCTACTTCTCCAGTCAGTGCAACAGTGGTCAGTCTTGCACACCACCTTTCCAATACTGACAGTTTGCTTGAATCCCTTCTGTTCCTGAAAGAAGCTCCCAAACACTTAAAAGCAGGTCATGAAAGACCTGCCCATCTCAGATAAGAGTTGAAGATGCTGGATCTTAATGTTAGATTCCAAAGCCAGAAGGGACCATTGTGATCAATATCCTGCTGCAGACATTTGGGGGCATTTTTAAAAACCTTTTAAAGTCACACCAGCTTTAGGATAACTAACACTGGTTTCCTGGCCAATTTCTTGTTTTGAAACAAATTATCCTAACTAAACCATGCAACACAATGTTGTACAATGAACAACTCCTTTTTGTATTTTGTAAGTATGCCAGGTGATTTGGCTTCAACAATCAAGATTTTTATTCTTTTAGCCACCATATATCTCATACAGTACAGTTTAGGAGAAACTGTCTCATGAAATGTGGTACTTTCTTATACATAAAAGAAAAACCATGCAAAACATAACACCTTGCATACTTTTATAAAGTATCTTGCATTCATACAAGATACTTTATAAAACATTTTAATTTGCAGTTGCAGAAGTGCTAAGAATTATTAGACAAGTCACTGTTCTCCACTAAAGAGGAATGCAGACTTCTGTTAAAACACAGCAATAATACATAACTATAACTCCTGGGGGCATTCTGTGCCAAAAAATAAAAATTCTGCGCACAATATTTTAAAATTCTGCAAATTTTATTTATCAAAATAACACTACATAAATCACACCATTTCAATTATTTTGGTAATTTATTTCAAAATGTCAGCAAATATGCCTGTAACAATACAGATGCACACAAAAATTCCCCCAGGAGTAGAGAATTAAAGAAACCCCTATGACAACCCAGTTCCTGTTTCTCTGCCCCCTTCTCGCCCAGAGCCCAGCCGGGGGGGGCCGGGCACCCACAACTCCTCCCCCCAGGAGCCCAGCCATGGCGCCTCCCCCAGCCCAGACACTTGCCCTCTTTCTCCCCACCCCCCCCCTCCCCCCGAGACCAGGGATCCAGAGGGAGAAACAGCCTGATGCTTGGTCCCAGGCTTGCATGGAGTTTCCTGTGCGCTGTTGCCTCCTTCCCTCAGGGCATGCTGGAAATTGCAGCTGCCAGGAACCCTCTAGCTCCCTCCCCCAGGCAGCGTCTCTCCTATGTGTGAGCTAGGCTCTGCAGGGTCCAGCGGCCCCTAGTGGAGGCCAGCAGCACTGCAGCCCATTTCTGTGGGGGAAAGGAAATTCTGTGCGCACATTAATTTCTTCAAAAAGTACGAGGAGTACTTGTGGCACCTTAGAGACTAACACACTTGTTTGGGCATAAGCTTTCGTAGGCTAAAGCCCACTTCATCAGATGCATGCAGTGGAAAATACAGTAAGAGACGTACACACACACACCATGAAAAAAATGGGTGTTGCCATACCAACCCTAACGAGACTAATCAATTAAGGTGGGCTATTATCAGCAGGAGAAAAAAAAAAAACTTTTGTAGTGATAATCAGGATGGCCCATTTCAAACAGCTGACAAGAAGGTGTGAGTAACAGTGAAGGGAAAATTAGTATGGGGAAATAGTTTTTACTTTGTATAATGACCCATCCACTCCCAGTCCTTATTTAAGCCTAATTGAATGGTGTCCAGTTTGCAACAATGTTTCCTCAGCTCTCGTCCCCTAACGCCCCTACTCTACTTGCGCTACATTGACAACATCTTCATCATCTGGACCCATAGAAAAGAAGCCCTTGAGGAATTCCACCATGATTTCAACAATTTCCATCCCACCATCAACCTCAGCCTGGACCAGTCCACACAAGAGATCCACTTCCTGGACACTACAGTGGTAATAAGCGAAGGTCACATAACCACCATCCTATACCAGAAACCTACTGACCGCTATATTTACTTACATGGTTACAGCTTTCATCCAGACCATATCACACGATCCATTGTCTACAGCCAAGCTCTAAGATACAACTGCATTTGCTCCAATCCCTCAGACAGAGACAAACACCTACAAGATCTCTATCTAGCGTTCTTAAAACTACAATACCCACCTGCTGAAGTGAAGAAGCAAACAGACTGACAGAGCCAGAAGAATACCCAGAAGTCACCGACTAGAGGACAGGCTCAACAAAGAAAGTAACAGAACGCCACTAGCCATCACATTCAGCCCCCAACTAAAGCCTCTCCAGTGTATCATCAAGGATCTACATCCTATCCTGAAGGACGATCCCTCACTCTCAGAGATCTTGGGAGACAGGCCAGTCCTTGCTTACAGACAGCTCCCCAACCTGAAGCAAATACTCACCAGCAACCACACAACAAAATCACTAACCCAGGAACCTATCCTTGCAACAAAGCCCGTTGCCAACTCTGTCCACATATCTATTCAAGGGACACCATCATAGGACCTAATCACAGCCACCACACCTTCAGGGGCTCATTCACCTGCACATCTACCAATGTGATATATGCCATCATGTGCCAGCAATGCCCCTTTGCCATGTACATTGGCCAAACTGGACAGTCTCTATGCAAAAGAATAAATGGACACAAATCAGACATCAAGAATTATAACATTTAAAAACCAGTCGGAGAACACTTCAACCTCCCTGGTCACTCAATTACAAACCTAAAAGTCACCATTCTTAAAAAAAAAAAAAAAAAAAAAAAGCACACCTTCAAAAATAGACTCCAATGAGAAACTGCAGAACTGGAATTAATTTGCAAGCGATTAAATTAGGCTTGAATAAGGACTAAGACTTCAGTAACTCAGTCAGAGATTAGGGATCTATTACAGGTGGGTGAGGTTCTGTGGCCTGAAATGTGCAGGAGGTCAGACTAGATCGGGGTGGGCAAACTGTAGCCCAAGGGCCACATCTGGGAATAGAAATTGTATGGCGGACCATGAATGCTCAGAAAATTGGGGTTGGAGTGCAGGCTCTGGGGTGGGGCCAGAAATTAGGAGTTCAGGGTGCGGGAGGGAGCTCTGGGCTGGGATCGAGGGGTTTGGAGGGCAGGAGGGGGAAATCAGGGCTGGGGCAGGGAGTGGGAGAGGGGCGGGGGTGCAGGCTCTGGGCAGCGCTTACCTCAAGCAGCTCCCAGAAGCAGTGGCACATCCCTTCTCCAGCTCTTACACAGAGGCGCAGCCAGGCAGCTCTGCATGCTGCCTCGCCCGCAGGCACCATCCCTGCAGCTCCCATTGGAGTACTGGAGGGGGCCATTCCATGGCTTCTGGGAGCCAGGTGGAGTAGCCCCTGACCCTGCTCCCCATCTGCAGAGCCGGAGGGGAGCCATGTGGCTGCTTCTGGGAGCCGCGTGGAGCGGTGCCAACCCTGCTCCCCAGCTGCAGCAGGGTAAGCCCCAGACCTATGATATTAGAGTCTATGAGAACAGCCTTCTGCTGTCTGTCTGCTAATGTAGATGGTCCTAGAGGTCAAGCATGCAGCAGTGCTGAAAGCTCAGGATTCAAACCCTGATACACGATTGTGACGGATGTTACAGTTTCAACCAGAATTTGGGTTTAACCTTTCCTTTTAGAAAAGGCTAAAAAATTATACCGAAAATATATTAAAGAACAATAACTCAATCATTAGATCACATACTATCAGAATGCATGTGCACACAGGAGAGCAGAATTAAGGTTGTACAGCAAATGTAAATATGGCATTTTCAAATTTCAAGTGCTCGACTTTGCTACTCAAATGATTTCTGTTTACTGTATGTGATGACCATTCATTACATAGGCCGACTCTGCATCAGGATTCGGACTGCAGTGTCATATGCATAGCCATATATGAGCACCGCGACAATATCGTCATTGTCAGCGATGGATTACCGATATTAATATATATAATAATTAGAGTAGCTGGATTGCAATTTTCGAGCAGTTACACTGTAGTTAAGTTTTGATATCTATAATCACTATTAATCATGTAACAAGGAAGTTCACTACATGACAGATCACTAAATTCACACTCTGAATGCCCTAAGGAGGGCTGCACCAAAAAAAAAAAAAAAAAAAAAATCTGTGCACGATATTTTAAAATTGTGCAAGCTTTGTCAACAAATGCGGAAGCTCCAGCATGGCAGTGGGGAGCACAGGCCACTGGCTACACGGAGATGGGAGATCACCCTGCAGCTTCCCACCACCCACCCTGGGAATACAGACTTAGTGGTGATGCTGCACCTGACCCCAACACAGCACAAGGCCTAGGCCTGCCCCGTGCACTAAGTGTGGGGCAAGCTGGCTCAACCAGGCAGGATCCAAGTGTGGAAGGGGTCAGAGTCAGGGGATCCACATGAAGGGTGAGAGGATTCTGTGTGGGACAATCTGGGTCTAGGCCAGAGGTGAGCAAACTACGGCCCACTGGCCACATCCAGCCCACGGGACCGTCCTGCCCAGCCCCTGAGCTCCTGGCTGGGGAGGCTAGTCCCCGGCCCCTCCTCCTCTATCTCCTCTCCCCCGCAGTCTCAGCGCGCTGTGCTGCCAGCACTCTGGGTGGGGGTGGCAGTCAGGGGACAGAGAGCAGTTGGATGGGGTGGCGGTCAGGGGATGGGGGAACAGTGGGCGATTGGATAGGCGTGGGATTCGGGGGGGGGCTGTCAGGGGGCAGGAGTGTGGATAGGGGTCAGGGCAGTCAGGGGACAGGGAGCAAGGAGGGTTGGATAGGGGTCCTGGGAGGGGGTGGTCAGGGGGCAAGGAGCAATGGGGGTTAGATGGGTCAGGGGTTCTGAGGGAGGCAGTCAGGGGGCGGGGGCCAGGCTGTTTGGGGGAGGCACAGCCCTCCCTACCTGGCCCGCCATACAGTTTCACAACCCCGATATAGCCCTCGGGCCAAAAAATTTACCCACCCCTGGTCTAAGTAGTTCAGTGGGGAGATGGGGGGGAAGGGGAGGGGATCTGGATGCACAGAGGCTCGTTGGGGGGGCTCCAGGGGCAATGGGACTCTGCAGGAACTTCCAGGTGAAAGTGGCTGGGGCTCAACGAGAGTTCTGGGTACAGCTAATTGGGGGTCAGTGGCTTGGGGGTCTGGATGTGGTGGCTCAGGGTGGTGGGGCTCATCAGGGTAGGGGTTTGAGTGCCGGAAGCTCCGTGGGAGGTGGTCTGGGTGCAGGGGTTGGGGTCCAGAGGCAGGGGTGGAGGTTTGGATATGGAGGGTTAGGGGGTTCTGGATGTACAGGGTGTCGCTTGGTGGGAGAGTCTGGATAGAGGAGATCCAGATGCATGGGGGTTGGGCAGATGGGGGAGCAGCTCCCCATCCAGTGACCCCTCCCCCAGCAGCTGAGGAGCAATGGGGGCAAGAAGCAGGGGAGGATGCTGAGCTTCCTGCAGCTGGGTGAGGTTTCTGGGGGTGGGTCTGACACAGCCCCAGACACTTCTTGCAGGGGAAGAGGAAGTCCCATCCTCTCCTGCCTCCAAGCCCAGCGGGAGCTAGCCACTGATCCTGGCTCAGGGTAGGATCTGCTGGCTGGAGTGTCCCCAGCCCTGCAGTAATTTACCTCTCCACCAGTTGCTCCAGGTGCCTGAAACGATGCACTTGTGCAGCTAGGGAATGGTGTGCGACTGCTCTTGCAGCTTCCCTTTGGCTTCCTTGTCAGAAAGTCATTTTTCTGCAGGGAAGCAAAGAAATCTGCAGGGGACATGAATTCTGTGCACGCACAGTGGCGCAAAATTCCCCCAACAGTAACTTAGTATAACCTTCCAGTTACATGAATGAGAGTCAACTGCATACAGCAAAGTGTCACAGCACTGCTAGACTAAGTGTGACACATTTAAGACACTTAAAAGGAAAGAAAGTTCTATGGTAATCAGATATTTTAGTCATACATAGGTATGAATTTTTTAAAGAGTTATTTACTTTACAACTGGAATCTCTCACATTACATTGGAGTTCTCCTTTAAACAATTTCCCCCCCTCCCAATGTCCCTATTTTAAGAATAAAATCTTTGGTTCAGAATAGCATTCTGCAAAATTAAAGGGGTTTATCAAAAAAAAAAAAAATCAAGGTATGCTCATGTTATCTGGAGATTTTTACAAAATACAACATTAGGCCTTGTTTGGAAGATGGCATTTTCTAACTGCACAGCAGTAAATATTCCATGTTTATAATTGCCGTTAAGGATACTCAAGCTTCTAAGTAGAGTGTTGTAAATGGAACTTCCATTTATAAAAGATACAAAATTGTATTACACTGACCAAAAATACTGTTCATTAAATGCACCCTGTAAGATACAAGTGAAAATTTTAAGTATCTCACAAAGATTTATACACTTGCTCAACTTTACGCATGTGAGTATTCTATAGACTTCACTGGGACTGTGCACACATATGAAATTAAACACATGGAAGTCTTTTCAGGATCAAGGCTTAGTAGGCTGTCTTCTGTCCAATAAGAATTCATTGTTTTCATTTAATAGGACATAGCCAAACTTGTCTACAAGGACTGTATTCACATAAATGTAAGAAAAACATTTAAAGATGAAAACAGATAAATTGCCCATATTAAAAAAAAATGAATGTACACGTACCTCTTCATATTTCACCCATTGTTCTTCAGGAAGAATTTGTTGTTTCATACTCAAATCAAGGGCTCTCTTGATGCGAAATAGTCGTTCATTATAAACATTTTCTGGAAGCCTCTTCAGCGCTGCTTTTACATCATCATTTTCATATAGGGTATCATCTCGCATTAATCCTGTAACAGTAACATTTTTCAATATCATTGAGTTGCCAGTCCTAGTGTTAATAGCTGTCAAAATCTTAGTTTTAGTAATATTTAATGGAAATCATTTTTCTACAAAGCAGGTTATTAAACACTGGCACACACACATTATATATATACACACACACACACACACGAATTGTAATTGTGTTTTCTTTTCATAAGAATGAACAGGAAGAAGAAAAAAATTAGCCCAATGAAGAAAATCACTGAAGTCCATTAGTATGTAGTGTCTTTCCCTCTACAGTGACCTTGTGTCTTCCTACTTAGTAATTTAACTTATCTTTTAAAGACCTGCTGTTCCTGAACTATGTTGTATTAAAGATTTTTCTGGACTTCATTTACTAAACAGGAAGCCACAAGGTCACTGTAGAAGGAAAGACACTACACACACAGATCATAACAAAAAAGCAGCATTTCATGTTGATTCAATTATTCCCTTCAGAGTGCAAACTTGGAGTTTGTAAGATCTCATCCCATAAGGGGTCATAGTACCCAATATTTCTAGGTTGATGCGTTATGAAAGAGAGCAGAGGATGCTTCAGCAAGCAGCATGACAAGCCGATCAGTTTTAATAAGGAGAAGACTGACCAAAAGAATCAAGCAGAAATATCCCCTCCTCCAAAAACCATCAATCCTTGACAGTCTCAATACTGTGAGCAGCAATGATCCCTTGCTGCTACATAGAAAATAAATGAGGCAGGACAAAGTTGTTCACTTTCAAGGCAGAAAGTACTCCATCTATACTCTATAAATGACTACAGTTTTAATCCTAATTGAGAGTTCCTCAAGGTAATATTTAGCTACTGCATCCAAGAAGACTGGGTATTTCTTGTCTGCTTCAGTAATGTTACAGCAGTGTATAAATCAGTACAGTTTATTAAACTACTAAACAGGGTCTACATAGTTTAATGGATTGCTAATGAGATATAGGGTCTCTTCTATAGATTATCAGTTCAAAATGAGCCCAAGTATCATTGCCATCTGATGGGTGTTTGGTGACCAATATGAAATGAGATATCCCACTCCAGTTCCTACTGGACATACGTCCACCATTAAAAAATACCAGCAAAACTAGTAGGAATATCTGTTAATAGTTTCAGCAGAAGTGATGAACAGGCCTAAAAACTCTGAACAAACATCTCACTCCTAGAGGGAAAACAGCAACGGTACAGGAGAGAGCTGGTACAGCCACTCTGTCTTTTCTGTGGATAAATAGACAACTTACTGTAACTTTTACAATTAAACTGACTCAATGTCAAAAAGAAGGCCATTAACTTGTGACTATGCAGATTCCCTTTTATCAGTGAATAAACATAACCAGCCATTCAGAAACTAGATTAGTTGGTACACAGTTCATATGGACTAATGCTGAACAAATGTAAGGAAATGCTATCAAGGCAAGGTCCTGATTTTATGCATGAAAGAAATGTTGTAAAGCTGTTTCCTCATAAGCACTGGAGAAGCACATCATCTGCATAACATTTTCTTTCAACTTCCTTTCCTATTTCTACAGTTCATAACACCATAACTACGTACTCCAAGTGAGTTGTAGTTAATTCTTAAGAGCATGTTTCCAGCTTCTGTTGCTTTGTTTTTCGGGGAATCTTGTTGTGGTCAGATCTAGGTCTCATGGATAAACTCTTGGTGATCTCAAGCATCAACAGGACTCAGATCAGAGCCTTCAAGAGGTGAACTTTACAGTAAGATCTGAAAATAATGACGATTGGACTCTTGATAGCCTTTGGGACAGGTTTCCAGATCATTGGGGCTATTTTTGTGAAACTTCTTGCTCCAGCACCCTTCAGTTTATACTTGGGCTCTTAGTTGTAGAGAAGCAAGTTATAGCAGCTACCATAATACATTGCAGAAGAGGCAGATTGTTCATCATTAGTTAGCAAGTATCAGTACTCAAGCTATTACAAACATTTTCACAACTGCAATAGAAGGATGTGGCTAACATTGATACACAAGATGGGCTTTAAATTGAATACAAATACATTAGTTTTGAAATTAACTTTAAAAATCTAGAACGGTTCTTTACACAGGCAATGGATGCACACAAATGTTCGCTGTTTTCAACTCTTAAATTAAGACACCTACCAAGTTTGTTGAATCCAGCTGCGTTGTAATACCATTTGCGAAAGCCTTCTAACAGTCGACCACTTGCTGAAACTGAAAGCGATCTCTATTAGTTCAGGAGTAAGACAAAACTTAACACAAGCAGCACTAGTTAAAATATCTCTGAAGACTTATATGCCAGCTTTCAACGTACACCATTTGTCTAGCTACTACTGAGACACACAAGCTCGTGAACATTATAGCATAACTAAAACTGGCAATTAGACATCATTTTAGAGCATTGATAAAGAAATTTAGTTGAGTTTTTACAAGCCACTTTAAGATCACAAACTAAGATTTCTATGTTAAAGAGAACCTAGACCAGTTTAAGTGATGTTTAGTAGAGAACAAAAGAAATTATTTTCAGTGTTTAATAAAATTGGGCACCCATTGCTCCCCATGAGCCCAAAAGTATATCAAGCTCCAGAATGGAAATTGACAGCCTCAGATTTCACCGGGAAAAGGAACAACAGATAAATATTAACTTAAGTTTTGCTTAACAGAGTTTGGGGGAGGGGAGGATTTTTGCACGAAGTTAACATTGCACAATACAAGAAGAAAATGATTAAGTGAGGCACAGGTGGAAAAATACTTGTACTGATCCAACAGCAAGCTTCTTTAGAACTCTATTTCTACACTGTTTGTTACAGCTTTTTATACTACCCTCATCACTGAGCACCTTCCAGTAGTGCATTAAGCATTTACTAACATCTGTCATGTTTGTTCTCATCCTCCTCTGAGAGGCGCCTACAGTGGAGCGTCTTATTTTGGTAGGCTTGTTTTTTTTTCCTTTTTGTTCCTGAGCTAGTAATCAAAAAGAACACTAACAGGGATCACAATAAGTGATATTATAGGATAGTTTTACATACTATACCTGTATCTCATTTACATACATTACTCCATCTCTCTGGCCTTGCTCAGTGAAAAGAATTTAGTGCTTAAATAGACACTATCAACTTGAAATTTAGTCAGTTACACAAAAGGAATTAAAAAGAGGTTCAGGTACTACATCACCCCTGACACTGCAAATTTTTGTGATTTTACAATCACACTTGCACATTATTCCTAGAAGAATCCTAAATATAGCATGGCAATAGAGAGGTTTCCAAGGAAGTTAATTTTGTGTGGGATAGGCAAAAAAGGAGAGAAAAAATGCTGATGAGTGCCTTAAAATACATGAAACATATGTTGCAGAGAGTATGAATGAGCAGTTTTGAAGAAACCATGAATAATAGAAAGATAGCAGGTGTACTATGGCAGTTAACCAGAGGAGTTCACCAGCAAAGGAAGACAGAGCAATAAGGTGATTTCCCCCCATTCACACACACTCTCCCAAGTTTAACCTCAGGTACTCTACAAGGAAGAACCCACAATGGAAGGAAAACAATGGGTCATCAACTCCACTGCTAACTGTTTCTCTTCCTGTACTCGTAAGTCCTGGCCAGACATGCATCCGGACCCTGGAGGCTTCTACTCAGGTCCTGCTCTTGATCTGCTGAGAATGCAGCCTGCATATCCCTGCTAACAAAAGCCAGGCAGGGAAATCCAGCGTGAGGTGTGTCTGTTGGTGGACTTTCTCACAAAGCATGACACACCCAGGAGGAGGTGATTTGTCTGTGTAGCATCTAGGAGCACAAGGACATCAACAGGATGCTCATGAAAACATCAAGAATGGAGGATGCTAGCTGACTGGAGAAGATTCCAGCCCTACCAAAGGAGGAAGGGGAGCTGGCTGCTGGCCACATCACGCAGTAGACAGTGCTCAACTCTCCACTTGCGTCCCCTGTCAATCAAGGTCAAGAACCAGTATGCTGTACTGGCAACATGACAAGAGGAGCAGATACCAATGACTGAAGGAAAGGAGCCACCTGCTCCCAAGGCTGGAAGGCTCACAGCCACCACACCCAAAAGAAGGAAACAAAAGGTGGTGGTGATTGGGGACTCATTTCGGAAGAGGATGGAGGCATCCGTCTACTGACACGACTCAACATCCCAGAAGGAGCACTGTCTGTAGCCCACATCTCAGATGCTATGGAAAGGTTGCCAAGGTTCATCCATCCTTCTGATCACTACCTCATGCTTCTCATTCACATGGGTACTGATACCACAGGTATGACCCTGAAAAGATCAGCACTGACTACTGGGCTCTGGGAGCAAAGGTGAAGGAGTCAGAGTTGCAGATTGAGGGTAAAGGGCACAGTCAGGGACATGTGTATGTTGAAGATGAATGCATGGCTGTGCAATGTTGAAAGGAGGGCTTTGGCTTCCTCAACCATGGGATGTTGTTCAGGAAAGGAGGACTGGTAGGAAGAGATAAGGTTCACCTGACCAGGAAGGGGAAGAGCATTTGTGTGCACTGACTTGACAACCTAATGAGGAGGGGTTTAAACTAGGTTCGAAGGGGACCCATGACAGAAGCCCACCGGTAGGTACAAAAATGAATCCTACCAGAAGTGGAAACAGACAAATTTCTAAAAATGCGTACAAAAGAATAGCACAACAAAATGAGAAAGGCTAAGGCACAAAATGAGTTACAGCTAGCAAGGGACATAAAAGGCAATAAGAAGAGGCTGTTAATATATTTACAGAACAAGAGAAAGTCAGGAAAGTGTGGGTCCACTACTTAGTAGGGAAGGAGGGCTAGTAACAGATGACATCCGGAAGGCTGACGTGTTGAATGCCTATTTTGCTTCACTCCTCACTAGGAAATCATGACCAGATGCTTAACACAATTAGTATTAACAAGGAGGAAGGAACACAAACCAGATTTAAAAAAAAAAAAAAAAAAAAAAAAACAGAACAAGTTAAAGAATATTTAAATAAGTTAGATATAATTAAGTCAGCAGCACCTGACAAAATTCACCCTAAAGTACTTCAGGAACTAGCTGAAACAACCTAAGAAGATTCGAGAACCCTGGAGAACAGATGAGGTTCCAGAGGACTGGAGAAGGGCAAACACATTACCTATCTTTAAAAGGGGGAACAAAGAGGACCCAAGGAATTCTAGACCAGTCAGCTTAAATTTGATACGGTGCCTGAAAAGATAAAAGATAACAATCCATTTGTAAGCATCAGGATAATAGGGTTATTAGTAATAATCGTGATCAAATCATGCCAAACCAAACTGCCGTATATACTCGTTCATTAGCTCATGGTAAGGTAAAAATAGCAAAAGCTGTATGACCCTTTCATAAGCCGACCCTGTATTTCAGGGGTTGGCAAACTTTGGCTCCTGGCCGTCAGGGTAAGCCGCTGGCGGGTCGGGATGTTTTGTTTACTTGGAGCATCTGCAGGCATGGAGCCCCTCAGCTCCCTGTGGCCGCGGTTCGCCGTTCCCAGCCAACGGGAGCTGCAGGAAGTGGTGCCACTTCCACAGCCACGGGGAGCTGAGGGGCTCCATGCCTGCAGATGCTTCAACTAAACAAAACGACAATGTATTAGATATTCAATTCAATGATTCCAGAGTTTAAAATCATCAAATTTTCGTGTAGACCCATTTATAAGCCAACCCCCGCTCTTTGATGCATCACTTTTTTACCAAAAATATTCAGCTTATGAACGAGTATATACAGTCATTTCCTCCTTTGATAGGATTACTGGCCTAAATGATGAGGGAGAAGCTATAGTTGTGATACATGTTGATTTTAGTAAGGCTTTTTTGACATATTGCCACATGATTTTTTATTAGCAAACTAGGGAAATGTGATTAGATGATACTACTATAAGGTGGGTACACAACTGATTCAAAGATTGTACTCAAAATGGTTTGCGGTCGAACTGGGAGAACATATCTAGTGGTCCTTTTCAGGGGTCGCTCCAGGGTCTGATACTATTAAACATTTTCATTAATGTCTCGGATAATGGAATGGACAGTATGCTTATAAAGTATTTAGATAATAGCAAGCTCGGAGGGGTTGGTAGCTCTCTAGAGGACAGGATTAGAATTCAAAGTGACTTTGACAAATAGGAGAATTGGTCTGAAATCAACCAAATGAAATTCCAGACAAGCACAAAATTCTACACTCAGGGAGGAATCAAATACACAACTATAAAATGGGGAATATCTGGCTTGGCAGTAGTACTGCTGAAAAAGACTGGGGATTATAATGGATCACATATTGAATACAAGTCAACAGTGTGATTCAGCTGCAAAAAAGCTAACATTCTGGGGTGTATTAACAGGAGTGTCATACGTAAGAAAAGGGAGGCAATTGTCTTGCTCTACTTGACACTAGTGAGGCCCCAGCAGGAGTACTGCATCCAGTTCTGGGCACCATGCATCAAAGAAGATGATGTAGACAAACTGGAGACAGTCCAGAAGATGGCACCAAAAATGATAAAAGATCTAGAAAATGTGATCTACAGTATAAGGAAAGGTTTAAATGGCTGAGCAGGGTTAGTCTTGAGAGAACCCCAACAGGAGGGGGAAAAAGGGGACCTGATAGTCTTCAAATATGTTAAAGGCTGTTATAAAGAGACAGTGATCAATTGTTTTTCATGTCCACTGAAGACAGGAGCCGTAGTAATGGGCTTAATCCACAGCAAGGGAGATTTAGGTTAGACATTAGGAAAATCTTTTTAACTATAAGGATAATTAAATTCTGGATAGCTTCCAAAACAAGTTGGGAAACCACTGTCCCTGGAAGTTTTTAAGGATAGATTAGAGTTGACAAATACCTCTCTAGGATGGTCTAGGACTCTAGGTATACTTGGTCCAGCCTCAGTGCAGGGGATGGACTAGATGAGCTTTCCAGGTCCCTTCCAGCCCTACATTTCTGACTGTATATGAAAACACTGTACAAAACAGAAACTTATATGAGGAAGGGATGAACTAAGTGCATTAGGTCAGCCACCCAACACCAAGACTATTAAACCATCTCACAAATACCTCTGAAAAAGCAAGTTACCCAAACTTCACAAAGAAGCAAAACATTACAGAACTGAATTTACTTTGAGTCCCAATTCCCCAGTCTAACTCCCCGCGCACACTGAATTCCCAGCTGGAGCCCCTTGTACCCCCCCGTCTGGCTCCGCCTGCCCGCACTGAGCTGCCCCCGCTGAGCCGTTTGCTTCGGGCTGATGGGGCCAGGCGCAGAGAGAAAGGGGCCTCTCCCCCACCCTCTGGCACAACGGCGCACGGAGCCCGGCATTGCCATCTCCCCAGGCTCACCCGAGCCCAGGAGACCCAAAGGCCGGAAAGGACACACAACTCGCAAAGGCCACCGACTCCTCACCTGGTGCCCTCGCCGCCATCTTGACCTCAAAAAGAAGCGCAGGCTTCTGGGTAAACTACCGCTTCCCCGCGTCACGTGACCCGTACGGGCTCTTTTCCGTTTGCGCAATGCGCATGCGCTCCGTGCGGCACGTAACGTAACTCGTGCCCGCTGCGCCGAGGGGGGGCGAGGCGGGTAGAGGAGCTGGGGCTGCGTCTTGTGGCAGAGCGCAGAGCTCCCGGCTGGGCCTCGCCCCCGAGGAGGCAAGCGGGGGGTTCCCCAGGGCTACTGCGATCCCACTAGCTCCCCGCTACGCACCGCGGCCCCCGCCCGGCGGCGCTGCTACCCCCGGCTGTGGGCGCGACCCCGGGGGTGCCCGGCGGCTCGGCAGTGCCCAGCGCTGCCCCAACGAAGTGCAGCACCAAACTCCCCCCCCCCCCCCGCCCGCTGCTCCCTCTCCCCGCTAGCGGGCCTGGGAGGCGCCGCCCTGGGCACAGCAGAGGCGCGCGAGGAGGCAGCGCTGGGGGGGGTGACCCGGGGCGCGTCACTCATCCGCGCGCAGGAGCCGCTTCGGTGGCTCGTTCCTTCGGCCCGGTTCCGCGCTCCCGCAAGCGGGGCAGGCTGTAGCCAAGCGCGCGCCAGCGCAAGGCGCTGTACATATTCTCACCGGGTGCTGTACTGCAGCAGCACTTAGGTGACCAGCCTCGGTCAGGACTAGGCACCACCCCAACAGAGCGAGAGCCGGTCCCTGCCCCAAAGAGCTTACAATTTAAGTAGGCCAAACAGACTGAATTTGATTGATCTACTGTCAGGGCCGGATTAACTTTTAACTTTGTGGGCCTGGCGCCAAACATATTTATGGGCCCCGATGGGGTAAGGTGCAGGGGGGCGGGATGGTCAGTCTCCAGAGGGGAGGGGGGCTGGGGCAATGAGGGACAGCGCAGCGGGAGCAGCTCCGCTCTGCGCAGCCCAGGAGGCGGGCTCTGTTTACAAAGCTGCAGCTGCCAGACGCACAGTAGCCTGCCCAGCCCTGTGTTGCCAGCACACCCCTTCCCCTTGAGGGCAGGCCCCCACCACACTACTCCCGTACCCAGTGCCTCACCTTTATGCCCAGGGCCCCCTCCCCCAGAAACCTCCACCACAGAGCTCTATGCCCAGCCCCCACCTCCCCTGCTGGCCTCCCCCCACAGCTGCACAGCACCCTGCACACGACACTGCTCGCCCAGTGCCCGCCACCCATAGACCTCTCCACTGCCCACCACCTTCCTCACGGTCCCACCATCACAGCTGCCCAGCACCTCATATTCCTGAGGGGATTCTGCAAAAAATTAAAAATTCTGTGCATAATATTTTAAAATTCTGCTAATTTTATTTGTCAATAATTAAATGTGGAGGCTCCAACATGGCAGTGGGGAGCAGAGGCCACTGGTTGCATGGAGGTGGGAGCTTACCCTGCAGCCTCTCCCCACCCCAGGACAGGGACTCGGCAGTGGGGCTGTACCCGACCCTGATACAGTGCAAGGGCCTCCCCAAGAAATACTGTAGAGCCCTGCCCCCCTGTGCCAGGCACACCAGGTGTGGGTAAGCAGGCTCAGCCCGGCAGCAGGATCCAAGTGCAAAGGGACTTAGTGTGGAGGATCCAGATGGGGGTAAGAGAGTTCTCTGTGGGGCAATTTGGGTGCACAGAAGCTCATTGGGGGATTCCAGGTGCAGGGGTAATGGGACTGCAGGGGATCCAGCTGAAGGTGTTTGGGGCTCAGCAGAGCGGGTCTAGGTGCAGAGGAGGTGGGGTTCATTTGGGTAGGGGTGCAGGTGGTTGGAGCTCAATGGGGAGGGTGTCTGGGGGAGGCTCATTGGTGTGGTACAGATGCAGGGGAGGTGGGGCTAGTCAGGGTGAGGGTTCGATGGGCCTGCTTAACAGGGGAGCCCCAGCTTCTGCCAAGGGGATGCCGCATGCTCGGCTCCAGCTTCCCCCCTGCCCCCGATTTCCCCATCCCCTTTTCTTCCCAATCCCATGCCTGTTATTCACCGCTCCATCTCCTCCCCATGCTTTGGGGGCATGGAGGAACCACCCCCCCCAGCATGAGCTGGGCGGCAGGAAGTGGAGCGACCTGGCCCCAGCCCACTCTGATCTGCTCCCTTGGCTCCAAGACTTTGGGGGTGGGGGGAACTGCCCCCTAGCACTCACCAGTGGGGGCAGGGCTGGGAAGAGGTGGGGCAGAGGCAGCTTTCCTGGCCGGCTCCGTTGGCTGGGGCCCCTTCTGACTCTGGGCCCAGTGCCATGGCGCCACTGGTGCCATGGTAAACCTGATACTGTCTACTGCCAAAAACCCACAGAGTGAAGAACGGTGCAGTATGGATACACTGCACAGCAGGGAGACCTTGTTAGTTTTGTGTCTTGCCCCTCTCATGCCAAGACATGCGGAGGCGGGGGTGGGACATGGCCAGCTGACCTTTTACTGGGCTTAAAATGCCCCTCCCCCCATGTTGTCAGTATAATTGAGGGATTAAAGTCTCTCCAAAAATAGAGAGTGATCAAATATTTAATAGAGTCAGGTGATGGCAGCATGCTGGCTACACAAAAGTGGTGCGCCTGTATTTTGGACTCATTTGAATATTTCACTTGCTTAACGAATACATGACAGTTCAAACAACTGAAACAATGTAGGAAGCCAGTCTGAAGGCCTAAGGTATAGCCCCTGGAATTCAATGGCAGACGTTCTAGGTTCATAATCCTGTGATAGATTTATCCCCTATGCAAGAACTGGTGAAATTCTAGGGCTGGTGTTATGTGGATAGTAGAGATTATCATAATGGTCTCTTCTGCCCTTAAAAATACAGACGTTCCCCGATTTATGCAAGCATTATGCCTTGCGTAACTCGAATTTTGTGTAAGTCGGAAATGTATCTCCAACCATTACGCCCAAAAAAAAAAAAAAAAAAAAAAAAAATTTCTAGCTTACGGAACTTTTTCCATAAATGCAGATTTACGTAAATCCGGTCTTGCGTAATCCAGGGAGCGTCTGTATATGAAAAACCTAATATATCTTTCTAAATTATACAACTCAAAAACTACTCAAAGTGTAGATAATTCCACCATTGGTTCTTCTTATACTAGCCCCCAACACGATACACATTGACACACAAAAGTATTAGGATACAACTACTATGAATTATTAGCTATTATTTTAAATTACAACTTTATTTTGAAACATTGCACATATCAGAGGTATTGAGAATTTCTTCTGAACTGGAAAAGGTCACGAGCATTATTAATGGCTGACCAATTTACTTAAGCAGTTTAATTCACTGGCTAGGAATAGGAAGAACTTGAGAAAGCCACGATGGAACAAGTTTTAAAAGAAAAGCACACTAAATTAAAACAAACATCTTTTCTTATTTCTATGGAGACTCCCTACTTCAGTACTGATCCTAAAGTCTGGTCTACAGCAGAAAATTAGCTCAGTTTAATGACATTGGTTAGTGGCATAATTAAGCAGAACTAAGGTCACGTCTACACTACAAAGTTAAGTCGACTTCATGTAAGTTGACATCAAGCCTCTGATTTAAGCAAGTCAATCTTGCTTGTCCACACTACACTCATCGTGCGGGTGGAGTGCATCCTCACTAGCAGGGTTTGCATTGGCACACGGAGCACTTACACTGTGGGTAGCTATTCCACAGTGCATGTAGCCGAGTAGAATTTTGGGTTGGGCTTGCAATGCCTTATGGGACCAAAACATTGTTCCCTGCATGCTCTCCTGTCCTCCCTGTCCATGTCCAGGTTCATGGACAGTGTAATCCTCCATGCTCTGAGCTCCATATTGTCACTCTCGCAGGCGCACATTAACTCATTGAACATGTCCTCCCGAGTCTTCTTTTTCCGCCTTCTAATCTGGGAAAGTGTCTGTCCCAGTGTGGAGGATGTCCCGATGGACAAGGTTTCAGCTGCAAGGAATACAAAGCACAAGGGTAGCATTGACAGTGGATACATTGTTTCTGGTGCAAGGTTAATTTTTTTAATAAAAAAAAATCCACCCCTCAATACACTTCACTGCAAGCCACAACGTAATCACAACTACTGGCTATTGCAAGAGTCAGTGTGCTGCTCCAGCCAGGGTGAGTAAAGCCAAAAGACATGGGCGAGAGGTCTTGTGCTGGTGCTTTTATGAACACATCCTTGGGATCACAGGTTGGAATTTGAGAAAAATCCCCTTTCTCCTAGCAACCTGGGTGGTGCTTGAGGACAGACACCAGTGTAAAGCCCCCCAAATAGTTTGTTTTTTTAAAAAGTGGCACCGGGTCGGGGAGGAAAGGAGACAAACAGGAAGCCACACACCCCGCCTTTTTTTCCCCTAGTACTGTTCACAATACATGGTGATCCCTTCCAACAACCATGGCATGTTTAGGAAAGCATGGTTGTGTGACCCAGATTTCACCAAACGGGGCAGATAACACTGGTCTACAATTTTTGAGAAGTCGTCTGCTACAGAGATAAAATGTGCTATTTATTATGTATTTTGATGTGCTGAATTCAAATATGACAATTAAAACAACTGATTGGCTACTGTTTCTAAGATATTTAAGTTTTTTCATTTTACGTCTATGTATATTGTGTAGATAGAGTTTTAATCATAAATTGTAAACCTAGGTCTTTTCATGTGTTTATGGTTGCTTTACATGATAATATTTCACCTGTCCTGTTTATGTAACACTTTAAAAATCAGCAAAAGGGTTATATAAATAAAATTTATTATGAAACAAAAGGCAAAAAACTTATGTACATAGTTTAGTCCTATTCAGTGTCTACTCGGCGCTTCTTGGCTTGTCTCTTGTATTCATTAAATGGAGCATCTCTTGTCACTGTCCAGCAATAGTCTGCAAGCATTGATGGGCTCCATTTGCCCTGATAGCGTTTCTCCATTGTTGCAATGTCCTGGTGAAATCGCTCGCCGTGCTTGTCACTCACTGCTCCGCAGTTCGGTGGAAAAAAATCTAGATGTGAGTGCAAAAAATGTATCTTTAGTGACATGTTGCAACCAAGGCTTTTGTATGCCTTGAGGTTTTCCACCAACAACCTGTAGTTGTCTGCCTTGTTGTTTCCGAGAAAATTTATTGCCACTAACTGGAAGGCTTTCCATGCGTCTTTTCCTTGCCACGCAGTGCATGGTCAAATGCATCATCTCGAAGAAGTTCACAAATCTGAGGACCAACAAAGACACCTTCCTTTATCTTAGCTTCACTTAACCTTGGAAATTTTCCACGGGAGGTACTTGAAAGCTGCTTGTGTTTTGTCAATGGCCTTGACAGAGTTCTTCATCAGCCCCAGCTTGATGTGGAAGGGTGGTAACAAAATCTCCCTTGATTCAACAAGTGGTGGATGCTGAACACTTTTCCTCCCAGGCTCCAATGACTGTCGGAGTGGCCAATCTTTCTTGATGTAGTGGGAATCTCTTGCACGACTATCCCATTCGCAGAGAAAACAGCAGTACTTTGGGTATCCAGTCTGCAGACCAAGCAAGAGAGCAACAACCTTCAAATCGCCACAAAGCTGCCACTGATGTTGGTCATAGTTTATGCACCTCAAAAGTTGTTTCATGTTGTCATAGGTTTCCTTCATATGGACTGCATGACCAACTGGAATTGATGGCAAAACATTATATACTGACCCAACAGCATATCTTGAAAACTAGAGCCAATCAACAATTTTAAGCATCATTTTCGTTCTCAGTGACCCAGAATTAGTAAAGTTTGACTACATTTATTTCAGAAGCATTTTGGCTATAGAGCAGTGTTACTTGTTGAATTGTTTGTGGTTTAAGGGCTAGCATTCAAAACTTCCCCCATTTCCCCTGGGTGACCCTATGCGATATCACTCCCCTGAGGGTAACAGAGGCAGCAAGGGAGCAAATGCTGCATGCATCTGGGTGCAGACCTGGTCCTTATGCTGCAATGCTGTGTGCTGCAATTATGCCAGCAGAGTTAACAAGCATGCGGACAAGGGGGATCCAGTGGGTATAGTGTATTTAGATTTTCAGAAAGCCTTTGGCAAGGTCCCTCACCAAAGCTCTTAAGCAAAGTAAGCAGTCATGGTATAAGAGGGAAGGTTCTCTCATGGATTGGTAACTAGTGAAAAGATAGGGAAAAAAGGGTAGGAATAAATGGTCAGTTTTCAGAATGGAGAGAGGTTAATAGTGGTGTCCGCGGGGATCTGTAATGGGCCCGGTCCTATTTATCATATTCATAAATGATCTGGAAAAAGGGGTAAACAGTGAGGTGGCAAAATTTGCAGATGATACAAAATTACTCATGATACTTAAGTCCCAGGCAGACTGCAAAGAGCTACAAAAGGATCTCTCAAAACTGGGTGACTCGGCAACAAAATGGCAGATGAAATTTAATGTTGATAAATGCAAAGTAATGCACATTGGAAAACATAATCCCAACTATACATATAAAATGATGGGGTCTAAATTAGCTGTTCCCACTTAAGAAAGAAATCTTGGAGTCATTGTGGATAGTTCTCTGAAAACATCCACTCAACATGCAGCAGCAGTCAAAAAAACGAACAGAATGTTGGAAATCATTACCTGCATCTGTAACTTTCACTCTATGCATCCAAAGAAGTGAGGTTTTTACTCATGAAAACTTATGCCCAAATAAATCTGTTAGTCTTTAAGGTGCCACCAGACTCCTCGTTGTTTTTGTAGATACAGACTAACACGACTACCCCCTGATACTTGACACTATGCAAGGCACTAAATTTAGCCGTATGGAGTGGAAATCCATCAACCTCAACAAAAAACTTGCACAGATACAGACAGACATCATCTTCCTCTCCAAATGCAAACAGATGGACATCATACCAAATGGACTGAAGGTAAAAAATCCATTGTAATCAACATACTACACTGACTATGGTGAGAAACTGTGCTACACACTCTCAAAGAAACTGAGGAACCACCTGATCAGCATCCTGTACAGCAGACAGGAGAAGATCAAGAATGAGCTCTCAGAACTGGAGACTCTCATACAATACCAACCTTCCACACAAACTTCCACGAGGCTGGACTTTACAAAAATGAGACAAGCCATTTACAATGCACAATTCACTTCTCTACAGAGGAAAAAGGACAGTAAGCTATCTAAACTCCTACCTGCCACAGGGGGCTACAACAGTGGTACCCTCAACTCATCTAACAACATTATCAATCTTTCCAACCACACACTTAGCCCAGCAGAAGAGTCTGTCCTATCTCGGGGACTCTCTTTCTGTCCCACCATCCCCACGAACACGCTACAGTTCTGCGGTGATCTGCAAGCCTACTTTCGTCGTCTCCGACTCAAGGAATATTTTCAACGCACCACTGAACAGTGCACTGACCCACAGGAACCCTCTTACCAACACTACAAGAAGAAGAACTCTGCGTGGACTCCTCCTGACGGTCAAAATGACAGACTGGACCTCTACATAGAATGCTTCCGCAGACGTGCACAGGCTGAAATTGTGGACAAACAACATCACTTGTCCCATAACTTATACCTTCAAGTCAGTGGCACTGCTATTAGCCAGGATGGGCAGGGATGGTGTCCCTAGCCTCTGTTTGCCAGAAGCTGGGAATGGGCGACAGGGGATGGATCACTTGATGATTACCTGTTCTTTTCATTCCCTCTGGGGGACCTGGCATTGACCATTGTTGGAAGACAGGATACTGGGCTAGATGGACGTTTGGTCTGACCCAGTATGGCCGTGCTGATGTTCTTATGTTCTTAATACTGGAGTGACACAGGAAAGTGTTTTACCATGGTGAATGAAATAAGTCAGCCCTTCCCAGAAACCTTCTGCAAAGGATTGCAGAGTACCTCCATGAAAGCTTTCTAGAGATCTCCATGGAGGATTCCTGGGCCACCCCCGTGCACATAAACAGTCTTCTTTGGAGAGCACCCTCGGTGTAGCTGGAGTGGCCACCGATACCCACTACACCTCCTTTTTTGTTCAGATTAAACAAACAAAAAAATAATAGCATGTAATCCCTACAGTTTGACTGGAAATGTGCACTCACCAGGGATGTCTTCCTTGGCCTCATGTTCCGCTGTCAACAGGTCCTGTGAAGGGATGGGCTCCAGGGTTAAAAACAGTTTTTGGCTGTAAGGGAGAATAGATCCTCCGCTTGCCTGCCTCATGTTCTCTTCTATTCCTCCTCCTCCTCGTTGTTGCTTGAGGTTGCCTGGGGCTCCTGGGAGGTATCCACGGAGCATTTAGGGGTAGTGGTGGGGTTGCCGCAGAGAATTACATGCAGCTTCTCATAAAAGCGGCATGTCTGTGGGGTGAAACTAGAACAACTGTTCACCTCCCTTGTCTTGTGGTATGCTTGCCGAAGCTCCTTTATTTTCATGGGGCACTACTGCGTGTCCCTGGTGTAGCCCTTCTCCCCAATATCCTACGCAAACTTGGCATAGATGTCAGCATTTCTTCTACTGGATCGGAGCTCTGCCTGCACAGAGTCTTCTCTCCACATAGCAATAAGATCAACCACTTCCTGCGTACTCCATGCTGTAGTGTGTTTGCGGCCTTGAGTCTCCATGATCAGCTGTGCTGGCAAGCTCTCCACACAGATCAAACAGGAAATGAAAAAAGTTCCCGGGGCTTTAACAGAGGAGCGGCTGTTTCCTGCATACCTGGCTGATGTGCAATGGAGTTTAAAGTGCTCTCCAGCGTGGTCACAGCAGAGGCCTGTGAGACCTGAAGGCCAATTCATTTGAATTACACAGTGCGGTGTCTACACTATCCCCATGTCGACCCATGGTTGTCAAATCAAGTGCTACACCTCTTGCAGAAGTCGACTTTACAGGCCACTTAGGTTGGTGGAAAGAACTCGGTAGTGTAGACACATACATTATTAGATCTACTTAATGCAGCTTATGTCGACCTAAGTTTGTAGTGTAGACCAAGCCTAAGTCCCCAAGAAGACAGCAATAGGTCAGTGGAAGAATTCTGTCAACCTAGCTATTGCCTCTTGGGGGAGGTAGATTACCTACACTGGTAGGAGAATCCCTCCTGTTGGCATAGGTAGTGTCTACACTGAAGTGCTGCAGTGGCACAACTGTGCCCCTGTAGCATTTTAAGTGTAGAGACGCCCTAGGGAATACATATTAGCTTTACCAGCACAGCAAAAGATTTATCCTTTCCCCTCCTTACCAAGGATACTGACACCACATTGTTTCCAGAGCCCTGGGAGTCTGAAGAAGCCCACTCAGCTCAGGACTCCAGCTCCCTTCCCTAATTCCTCCCTCCCCATCTCCCACAAGTAATCAGAATTGGGGTCTTCCCTGTCCCAACAAGGTCTCAGGCACTGCAGCGAGGGTTCCAGGGCTGAGGGCCTTCCTCCTCACATTGGCACCCTGGAAGGTATAGAAAAGTAGACTTAAGGCAACCCCAGCAACTATAACCATCATTTTATTCGAACCCACCCTCTTATGCATGCTCCATTTAAAAAGGGTAGGTACTTGCTAGACCCCAGGCTCAGTCTATTCTGCAATTCCACAGCAGAATCCACTCCACCCTGCAGAATTGTGCTCCAGAATCCATTTTGATTTATTTTAAATCAATGGCGATTGCTCTCATGATTGTGACACTGAGCCAGAAAGGGTTAAGCAACTTGCAGACAAAATTACTGAAATTCTACTTTTTAAAAATGTAAATGATAATTCGGTCTATTCCTTATAAATAGCTAGCAAAGTAATGTTAAATAGACTGGTGCTTTGAAATGTAGACTTGTATTGTTAAAGAATTGGAAGAAGACAGTGATTGTAGTAGTCTAGTTTACCTATATCGTTAGAGATTAACAGTGTCACCAGATGGTTCCTGTCCGTCACTATGTTCTAATGAGGCAAAGATCAAAGGGGAATATTAACTTTTAAATGAACTGTGAATGTGGTAATATTGTCTTTATTTCTCTTTGAATTATGTAATAAACTATCTGTAAATGGCAGAAGATGGAGCTTTTTTTTTTTTTTTTTTTTAAACTGGTGATGCTTAGGAAATAGGCCTACTTCAAAGCCACAATGCTTCACCTATTTGCCTGCTGTCAAGAAGCTGCCAGAGAACTATAAAAAGAACTCTGGGGCACTGATCCTGTTATCTCCGATCTGCTTAGGCTTCATCATGGAAAGTTTGAGTCCAAGACTTTGGTCCCCAGCTACAGTCTGGGTCATCTTGATATTGGACTATAACCTATGGAACTTATTTTGAAATAACTTTTTGCAACTCTAAAGCTTACCATCTCTCCTATGAAACTAAACTAAGAACTTTATTCATATCTGTCTATATAATGATCTTTTAAACTATACTCTCTCTTTTCTTTAATACATTTTCGTTTAGTTAATAAGAATTGGCTGTAAGCGTGTATTTAGGTAAGAACTGAAATATTCATTGACCTGGTGGGTAATGTGTTTGATCCTTTGGGATTGATAGAATTTTTTATATGATGAAGATTTTTAGTAATCCTCATCATATTTGACTTGGCTGCCTGGGTGGGAGCTTAAGGCTGGATTGTTTTAAGGGAACTGTGTTTTTGGTTTCTGGGTAACCAGTGAGGTGTTGTAGAGGCTGCTTTGTTGCTGGATTGGTGAATCTAATTATTAGAAATACTATCATGTGCTGCAAAGAGCCACTTGAAGCTCCTGATCTTCAGTCTGAGTATCGCTGCTTTAAAGGGAGAGAACTATTAGGGAACATAGGCTCCAAATTTTAGCTTTTAAAATTGCATTTTAATAAATTTGAATTAAAATATCTAGTTTTTAAACTTTTCTTAAAATATTTATAAGCCAAACACTACATCACTATGCTAGCATGAAGAATCATACTGACTGTAGACAAGATCAGAAAGTGTCCTGTCTAGTTTAATTTACTTTATGCATTTTATTCAGCTTGGCAAGTAGCATGGACAATGAAGGTGTTTGTTTTTTATAATTCTGTATTAATGAATGCAGTCAGTTTAGATCACTTCCATCTGAATATATCTATTATTACATTTTTCAACATTACTATACCTGAAAGTTGTGGGGAAAATATTTGTTTTTCAGTTAACTTTGTACACACAACAGCATTGGGAAGAGACAAAAAAGACAGGAAAATGGATTGTAAAACTACACAAATTGGCAAGTGAAGTATCAAAGTATTTCTAATTATTTTGTAAATGGACTAAATTTCAATTTGCTATCCTTTGGTACTTTAAAAATATCAAAGAACAGATTTGCTTAGCTGTCTAGCTACTGTTAAGGTGAACACTAAGGTTACTCTAAGAAAGATGTATACTCACTGGAAGGTGTTAAGAAGTCCCTTTGGTGTGAGAGCCACCATGTCAGAGCATGTATAGGCGGTGCAATAGAATTGAATAGAATAATAATCTTCCTGCTCCAGCATTGTCTGTCTCATTCAAAAAGTGCAACTGTGTCCATCCAAGCAAACTAAAAATAGGATCAGTTTTTCATCTTACAATACACAAGCAAAATGTGGGTGAAAAAGTAGCAAAAAATCAATTTTAACATGTTTTATAAGTTTGTGTGCTTAGTTGGCTGCATTGCCAATCATGAATGAATATTAGGATTTTATTTCAAGAGTTATGTCAATAATTATACATACATTTGCTTAACCCTTTTCTATTAAGAAATCCATATTTAAAATAAATTTAAAATATGTATTAGTCTTTATCCTTACACATTGCAGTAATTTCATAAGCAATAACTTTTTAAACCAGTAAATAAGCAGTTAAGAGACAGAAGAGAGCAGTTTTTGTAAAACACATTTATTTCATAACATTCTCTCTCTTTTTACATGTGTTACTAATTAAAGTGTTTTTAAGAATTTTTCAAAGTCCTTTACTGAGGCCTTGGCAACCTCTGTACAAAACACCTCATCGGGCATGGATACTAGTTTGTCCAGAGAGATGTAGCTGGGCTGTGCTGGGTCATACTGTGCTCTTCCCAAGAATGTAAGAAACATATGTCTTTCTTTGACTCTTAATAGCTTTGAATTGAAAACCTAGGAAACAAAAGAAAAGGTTGAGTTTTATAAGCTTCAGGCTCTATAAGTACATCTAAAACTAAAAGTTTTGCAACTAAAATAAAAGTTCTGAATAAAAATGAAAGTTTTGCATCTTCCCCCTTCATTTTTCGAAACCATTCCTCATTAAGTATATGAGCTAGATCCTACATTACACTCGATTTTATTTTTAAAATTAGCACTGTTGGAATTAAACAAAGAATCAATAAGTGATGATGAATCTCTAGAAAGTAACTTCACACAGTGGATTCCATTTATTAGCAACTGCTTGGTTCTCAGCAAAATGTTGTCATTATCTGGAAGTTGCCAATAAGTAGAAGGTAGGTTTGCAGAGCTGCAGCCAGGGAAGAAAGCATTGGGACATGCCTTCCCTGCCTGCAGCACTGCAAGCCTGTCTGCAGCTGGTGCATGCAGGATGAAGCCCAGAGAGCACATGGAGAGGTACCATGCCTCCCCATGGACTCCCAGTGCCTTCACTCCCCATGGAAAACCCCAACATTTGGACTGTAACCTCCCTTGCCCTACCCACAACCTCCCTTCCCAGTCTGCAGCGCCAGGACTCCTGTAGGGGCTTCCCCAGTGGGCAGGGATGCAAGCGCCCCAGACTGTTAACTCCTGTGAAGGCAGGGGGCTGCCACCAGAGAAGGAAGCTCTTTGATGTGCTAAGCCTGGGACTCTAGTGCCAGGTCAGGATGCACCCTGGAGAGCGCAGGAAGAGGTACCGCACAGCCCTAGGATTTCCTTCCCTGGCTGCAGCCCTGCAAACTTGCCTATGGATGGGGCCCTTATTCCAATCAATCAATTAAATAAAAAAATAGTAAGCAACATGCCTATTACCAATATCCAAATCCCATTAATATTAAAGGTAATGGGATGGAATCAGCTCCCATTAACTGAAAATTATTAACATCGGGTTTGCTATTAAGCAGCATCCCCTGTATATGCTAACCCATAAATCAATGGTACTTTCTAACCTGGAATACTGTGTTCAGTTCTAGTCAGTCACCTTATTTAAAAAAAGGTGATAGCACAAATGGGGGTTCAGAGATAAGCAACAAGAATGATTGCAGGCAAACAGAAGCTTCCATGTGAAAAGAGATTCAGACTAGAATTGTATCTTAGAAAAGAGACAAATAAGAGGGGACGAGGACATGCTACAGTACAAAATAATGAATGGTAGAGTGGTGGTAGATTAGGTACAGCTATTCACCTTTTATAATGCAGAACCAATCGGCTATACGAAACTGATAAAAGGTAGTTTATTTCATACAGTACACAATTAGCTTGTGGAACTCATTTTCACAAAATAACACTGAGGCCAAGCGGTCGATAGAATTCAAATAGGGATTGGGCATTTATATGGATAAGGTATCCAGAGTTATAGCAGTACGGATTAAAAAACAAACTCAAGAGTTTTGGGAGGAATATAATTCCTCATGCTTCAGAGCATCACTCAACTTCTTTAAGGGGAGTAAAGAAACTACCTGGGGGCAGATTATCTAGAACTGCTGACTGCAGGGCTTCTTCCACTTTCCTCTGAAGAGGCTGGTATTGGTATGGTATTCTTACTCTGGCCACTCTTGGAGACAGGAGTGGGGAGGGATAGCTCAGTGGTTTAAGCATTGGCCTGCTAAACCCAGGATTGTGAGTTCAATCCTTGAGGGGGCCATTTAGGGATCTGGGGCAAAAATCTGTCTGGGGATTGGTCCTGCTTTGAGCAGGCGGTTGGACTAAATGACCTCCTGAGGTCCCTTCCAACCCTGATATTCTATGATACTGGACTAGATGGTCACTAGTCTGTTCTGGTATGGCAGTGCCTATGTTCCTGCCCCCCAAAAACTTACCATCTAAATAGGACATGGCACTAAGTGGGGATCAGAAACAGACAATAAGGGAATAAGAAGGAAGAGTGTGACAATTAAGACTATTTTAATGGTTAATAAAAATGTCATTTTTTCTCCCCTCACTTCTCATAAACAGAATGACAAATAGAGAATTTTTAGGAGAAATCTGAATGAGGCAAAGGAGGGGCTTGGTGAAAGATTTGGGGAGGCCGTTCCCAGCATAAGGGGTAGCATGAAAGAAGGAAAGGAGATGTGAGACGAGAACAAGAGGCATGAAAGCTGATGATATTGGCAGAATGGGGAGGGCAGAGAAGACACAAAGAGAAACCAGGATAGAGATCGATCTATCTTCTTTCATATGGCATTGCAATGCTTTTTTGTCATTGGATAAGTGAAGACATCAGTCTTCTGTTTGCATAGTAGCTTGGTCAGGTATTCAGATGTTGCAGTGGAGAGAGGCCCCTTCTACACTGAGTTGGAAAACAGAGATATAAGCCAATGTTTCAATGTTTGCCCTGAAAAGGGCCATTTCACTGAAGATTGTCACTTGAGTTGCTTTTCGGACCACAAGGCTGTCAATGGTGTTCGGTCGCCATGTTGATGGCTCCAATCATGCTGAAGCACGGGTAGGACCACATGAAGGTTGCCATCTTCCTCCCTACAGAGTATCATGGATGAATGATGAAAGGCCTTAAAAGTAAAGACATGACACTTAAATATTATGTGCAGCACAATGGTGAGGCTGTGAAGCGTCTTAAGAGGGGGATGAAGTAGTGGAAGCAATGAGTGAAAAAAGGGATTTTGGATGGACTAAAAGTGCGTGCTAAATAGATCTGAGAGAAGGAGCCTGTAGTAGTCCAACCAGGAGCTAATTAGGGTGTGGACAAATAATCTGGTCATCAGGACAGAAGGAGCAGATTTTTGCACATGGCCTATATGTTGGGGGGGGGGGGGAGGGAAGGGAAGCGTCAAAGATAAGCCCGATTATAATTAAGGCTGCGATTTAGTCTCAGCGGTCACAGAATCTGTGACTTACAAAGACCTCCGTGACTTCAGCTAGCGCCAGCTGGGAGCTGCAGGGTCCCCTGCCGCCTGCGGAGGCAGGGAGCTGTGGGCGAGCCCCGCAGCTACCGCAGGTGACAGGGGGAGCACTGCAACTCCTGGCCACCAGGGTGGCAGGAGGGATACGCCACTACCAGCTGCTGCGGGCGGCAAGGGGGACCCAGCAACAGGAGGAATCCCTGCTGCTCACAGCCACCCCGGGTGGCAGGGGGGATCCACACTGTCCCATGCACCATGGGTGGCAGGGGTGATCCACCGAGCTCTCGGCCACCACAGGCAGCAAGAGGGAACCCCAGAGCTCCCGGCTGCTGGGGGGGGGTGGGGAGAGGAGGAGGAGTAAGAGAGGCCAGGCCCTCCCCCCTAGGCTACCCATTTTGTCATGGGTATTTTTAGTAAAAGTCAAGGACAGGTCACAGGCTTCTGTGAATTTTTCATTATTGCCCATGAGCTGTCCGTGACTTTTACTAAAAATATCGGTGACAAAATCTTAGCCTTAGTTATAATCCTAGGTGGCAGGGAGGATGGTGGCATCAATTGTTGTGGAAAAGAGGTAGCTGAGAGGGCTTGGTAAGAAAGTTTGTGTGTTCGGTTTTGCATGAGGCTTGAAATGGTGATGATCCATTATCTAAAATGAGATGTTAGAGAGACAAAGATGAGACTCAGCTGCTGGAGACAGTTTATATTTGTGAATCATCAGCATAAAGGCAATAGTTAACAGTGAGTGCATGGGCCCCACCAAGGATAGAGCACAGGCGGAAAAGTTGACGTGTCAAAGAACTGAGCTTTCAGGGATTCACAACAGACAAAAAGCCTTTCTGCGTACATTTTGAAGAATGGCTAAACATGTAGTTAGGAGAAGAACCGAGAGAGATGGAGTCATGAACCTAAGGGATGATGTGAATAGTACCAAAGGCAGGAAGATGAATATGGAGATAAACACTGAGGCCATTGGACTTAGTGTTAGAGCAGTGGGTCTCAAACTTTTATATTGGTGACCCCTTTCACACAGCAAGCCAAGTGTGACCCCCCCTTATAAATTAAAAACACTTTTTTACATTTAACACTATTATAAATGCTGGAAGTGAAGTGCGGTTTGAGGCTGACAGCTTACGACCCCTCTCCCCCCCCCCATGTAATAATCTCACGACCCCGTGATGGGTCACGACCCCCAGTCTGAGAACCCCGTGTTAGAGAATGTTGAGAGGGAAGAGTGGAGATACAGGCAGTAATGGGAGGTCACACGAGATTTTGTCATTTTATCTTGGGGGGAAAAAATGGTCATCAAGATCCTGGATGGAGGGAGAGACACAGAGAAGAATCCTCCCCAACAGTCTGTTAGTTTACCTTTTTGTTTGGTCTTGACTTCTTAAGATTAGCCATCCCATGGCTTTTACTTCAAGATTTAGAATGTTAGACTCAGTGTCATGGCTACAATCATTTAATTCCTTCTTAAACTGCCCTTTGCAGGTTTAAATTGCACGTTTTTCTTGTAAAAAGTTGCCATGTTCCACTCAGAGATGACTGCATTTCAGCAGTGGCTAAAGTAAACCCGAAATATACTGTTCATTTTTAGGATGAAAGAAAATGTAAGGCAGTAGAAAAAAAGTTAATCAGGAACTCAATTATTTGTGCAATACACCTCAGTAAAGATTTTAAGAAGTCAAAGAAGTACACTGATGTGTGACGACATTTTGTTGCTTGCCATATACATTCTAAAGGCAATACAAGAAATTACATTCAAGCTATTTAATTATATTAAAAACTTCTGCCAGCTAAAATACTTAACTTAGAAACAGAGCAAATCTGAAAGAAGTCTTTGCTGCATTTTTAGAACTAGTTAAATACCTGATGAAGAGGGTTTGGATTTTTTGGATTGGATTTTCCAATAATTTAGATTGAACTTTCTCCAGTGTCCTTCCTATTTCCCATGAAAACCTTAGGTCCAGTGGTACTCAGAACTCAGTGGTTCAGGAGCCAAATTAGCGATTAACATTACCCAAAAGAACCACAGTAGTGTGAACTCATTGTTTCATTTACTATTTTTATATGTATATATTATTCTCACAACAAAATGACCAAGTATTCCACAATAATAATATAGTGAAAGCATCCTGATTGGTTAATAATTAAATCACAGTGTTTTAGTATCATGTGCTGCAAAGGGGAGACATTAAAGAACCACTTGCAGTTCCCGAGCCTCAGGGCACGTCTTCAGTACCCGCCGGATCGGCGGGTAGCAATCGATCTATTGGGGATCGACTTATCACGTCTAGTGAAGATGCGATAAAAATCGATCCCCGATGGCTCCGCCGTTGACTCCGGAAATCCACTGCGGCAAGAGGTGGAAGCCGAGTCGACAGCGGCGTGGCAGCGGTCAACTCGCCGTCGTCCTCACAGCCAGGTAAGTCGACCTAAAATACACAACTTCAGCTACGCTATTCACGTAGCTGAAGTTGCATATGTTAGGTCAACCCCCCCCCACACCCCCATAGTGTAGACCTAGCCTCAGTCGGAGTATCGGAGGTGCAGATGATGAAGGCTCCAACAACAGTGTTCAGTATAGCAGGCACTTATCTATATTGTAAATCACCCAGTAGAGGTCACCACTGTCATAACCATAGAAAACAAGATTATTATGTTCACTGGACCAAGGAAGAAAAAAGTACTAAATGAGCTCCCAAACTGAAATCTTTAGCACAACTTCCTGTTGCTCCACTGAACTAATCATGAGTGAATTATTACTGATAAAAATTGTTCAAATTTAAGCAAAGCCCCAAACTACTTTTTGCTGCCAGAGATCACTTGATCTCATGTGGATTCTTGCGGTTGTATAATTTTGCCCTCAGTGCTAGCTCAGTGAAGGAAATCAACCTGCTTGTTTTGACGGCAATTACACTTTAACCTACAATTCTTAAATCTCTTACTTGAGGGAATTTAGTAAGGATGTGGTGGGGAATGCCCATTACATTGTGCAGGTAGTCAAAAGTCTCTGTTAGCTTCCTTTTGTTTGCAGTTAAAATCTTGGGGATTTGCGATACAATATGCTGAATTTCATTACGTCGAAAACCAAGTTCAACCTGGCACACCTGAAAAAAGAAATAATAAATCAGCTACGATAATTTGATTTTTCTTAACACATCACTGAAACTTGTTATATTTAAAAAAAAAAAGCTATCTGTACTACTAAGATATTGCAATCACTGGTCATCTAGCTGTGGGTATCTAAACTATCGCGACCACCATGTTTAGACTGTAAACTGCTTAGGGACAGAAACTGAGTTGCTTTATGTTATAGACCACCATGAACACTGATGGTGTTCAACAAAAAGGATATAAACACACGTGATCTGGTAGGTTGCTGAATAATAAAACTTTTGCACTTTCATACTACAGCACAATCAAACTGAGGATCTCAAAGCACTTTACAAAAAAATAAATTTAATCTTATCTCAGGTCAGGTAGGAGAGTTGTTATCCCCATTTCACAGATGAGGAAACTAAGCACAGAGATCAAAAGATTTGCCCAAGGTCACACAGTAGGTCTGTTGTAGCGCCAAGTGAACATCCCAAGTGATTTAACTGTATTCATACTTACATTCTCGGGTTTTTTTTAATTGTACAGTACCTCCTCACTTAAAGTCATCCCAGTTAACACTGTTTCGTTGCTGATCAATTAGAGAACATGCTCGTTTAAAGTTGCGCAATGCTCCCTTATAACATTGTTTGGCAGCTGCCTGCTTTGTTCACTGCTTGCAGAAAGCGCAGCCCATTGCAGCCGACTGGTCGGGGCTTGGAACCAGGGTGGACTGGCAGTCTCCCCCCCCCCCTCCCATCAGCTCCCTGCTCCCCTAAGTTCCCTGTGCGGCAGCTGCCCAGCAGGCTATCAATTGCCAGGCAGTTTAGCTGTCCCTCCCCCCACTGCCATATGCTGCTCCTGCCCTCTGCCTTGGAGCTGTTTCCAGGAGCCTCCTGCTTGCTGTGCAAGGAGGGAGAGGGGAGAAGAGGGGTGCTAATCGTCAGGGTGTCCCCTTCCCCCCTGCTCCTGCCCACCACTTACCCCTTCTCCACAGAGCAGGGGAGGGGACACAACAGGGCTCAGGATGGGAGGGAGCTTGCTGGCAGCAGCTGCTGTCTCAACTTGCTGATCTACTTAAAAAGGCAATGTACTTAGAGTGGGGTCAGCGTACTTAAAGGGGCAATGCGCATCTCTCTCACACACACACACACACACAGGGTGTATCTCTGTCTGTCATGCTGTCTCCCCTCCCCCCATTTGTGCAGTCTTGTAGAGTGTGAGGCTACATGAACAATGTGTTCACCCTTGAGGGCTCAGCCTAGTGCTAATTCATCATTTAGCAGTAAGGCATTCCCTGGGAAATATCCCACCCTCTTCCACCCTCTGACTTCCACCTCAACCAAGCTTCACAATCATCATTGTTGCATACAGTATTAAATTGTTTGTTTAAAACTTAAAGTGTGTGTAGTCTTTTGTCTGGTGGAAAAAATTTCCCTGGAACCTAACCTATTTACATTAATTCATATGGGGAAATTGGATTCACTTAACATCGTTTCACTTAAAGTCGCATTTTTCAGGAACATAACTACAACATTAAACGAGGAGTTATTGTATTAACTATAAAAAGCAACAGAGGGTCCTGTGGCACCTTTAAGACTAACAGTTAGGTGGACCCTCTGTTGCTTTTTACATATTCAGACTAACACGGCTACCCCGCTGATACTTGTATTAACTATGTCTGCCATCCCAGGCCTATGACCCACAATTTCATTAACAGTCATCCTTTTATGCCTCCACCTCCATCCTGATTAGTGGTTGATGACACAAGGGACAACAAACCAAAGGAAACACAAGAAACAATATTTCTTCTGATAGCCTGAGAAGATTATTGGTTGGGTGATAAGGGGTGAACGAAAATAGAGGGAAATAGTCAGACTTACCTCCAGAAATACTATCCCTGCACAATATAACCACCTCCACTTGCCCAGAAGCAGAATTCCAAGGCTGGGTCTACCCTACAGACTTATATTGGTATAACTACATTGCTCAGGTGTGTGGATTTTTTTGTTATCCATACTCTGAGCAATGTAGTTATACCAACCTAACTCCCTTTAATATTCTTGGATGGAGATTTTCTGGGCTCCCTGATTTAGTTCCAATAAACTGTTTGAGTTTGACTTCCACCTCAGACGTAGTAATTTCTACATCCATATCCTCGTTTCCATTAGCCACCCTGCCGCTGCCGCTAAGATCTTCATTAGCCTTATTAAAAACAAAGGCAAAATATTTGATTTGGTGTTCGGCCATGCCTAGATTATTTTTAATCTCACACACACACACCATCCTCAGTGTTTAGCGGTCCCACTTCTTTCCTTTTCATTTTATTTATATGGCTATAAAACTTTTTATTATTGGTTATAAATTCCCTTTGGAAGGTCCAACTCTGCTTGGATTTTGTCAGTTCTCACTTTATCCCTACACTTTCTGACCTCCAAGAGGTAGCTTTCCTTGCTGATCCATCCCATCTTCCATTCCTTGTAGGCTTTCTGCTTTCTTTTAATCACCTGTTTGAGATGCTTGCTCATGCAGGTTGGAGGGGTGGATGTCTGTTTACCTGGCAGCAGAGCTGCTGGCCAGAGTGGTCATCTAGGCACTGTGGGATATCCTCTGGAGGCTAAAAGCTGTGTAAACAGGAAGAACGTTTCTTCACTTGCACATCACCACAAAAGCATCACTGGTAAGAGCTGTACACCTCTTGTGGAGGTGGTTTTCTTTTTGCGATGAAAAGTCTGAGTTTTACTGCAAAAAGTCATTGGCAAGTGTAGACGCTCCCATGGGTTTTGTGCAAAAAAGGGACTTTTTCCGCTTTAAATGGCAAGTGTAGACATGCCCTCTGTCTTATCCATTCCCTCGCTTCTAATTTTTTTTTTTTACAGTAAATCTCATCATTAATATACAATGCTACTCCACCACCTGTGTCTTTATTTCTCTTTCCTAAACAGCACATACCCTTCAATACCAGTACTCCACTCATGACTACTATTCCACCATGTTTGTTATCCCTATATATCTGGTTTCACTTCCTGCACTAATAGTTCTAGTTTCTCCATTTTGTTACCCAGGCTCCTGGCATTACTGTAGGAACATCTTTTTATTGTCGCTGCTTAGCTTCACCGACATTCCTCACCCAACTGGGTACACAAATCTATTGCCAGTATTGCCTACCTGACTGGTAGCTTCATTGGTATTGGCACTATTTTTTCTTTTAATGTCCATTCTCCTACCCACTGCTGTTCCTTTATCCATTGTTGTATCCTTTCTTGATTTTCCTCCTTCTCAATGTTAAAATCAGCTGTGGAGATTACATGAGCATACCCCAACTATCTCCCCTGAGTTTCTAGTTTAAAGCTCTTGTAATCAGTTTTGCCAACATCCATCCCAGAAGTTTAATTTCCCTCACTACTCAGGTGGAGTCCACCCCATGAGAACTGTCCTCTGTCCATGAATGACTCCCAACGGTCAAACATCCCAAAGCCCTCCTTCTATTACCACTACCTGAGCCATCAGTTGATCATTATAATCTTGTCTCATCTTCATTCTCCTCTAGGGACAGGTAGAATGTCACTGAAGATCACCTGAGCCTCCATTTCTTAAGCGTCTTCCCCAGCCTGGCAGAGTCTCCCTTGATACGTTCCAGCAAGCATTTAACTGCATCATTTGTTCCCACATGAAAGACAATCAGTGGATCCTTTCCTGCTCCCATTAGGATCCTCTACATCCCATATCTTAGCTCCTTCCAGACAGCACACCCTTCTGTTCTCTGGATCAGCTCTGGTGACAGGCCTGGGTCTGGGGACTCCCTGCTAAGAAGAACAATCACATAGACCTCCATTTCTTGGTGATAGAGTGATTCTCCAGCCTTCCTCCTGTTCTTTTTGGATGCAAGTCCTCGTGTCTTTTATTCTCCCTTACAATCTTCTGCAAGTCATCCTGTATCCTTCCTGGGGCTCTGAACTCTGGGTATCTCCATTGACTCTTCCCCTCTTCTTATAGGACTAGCCATTCTTCTCTTCTTCCTTGCCCTCCCACTTTCAGTTACTGCCTGCCATGCCCCTTCTTCATTCACCAACTCCACAAACCAGTTCCTGAGCTCTCTCTCCTTCACTAGCTGGTCTTTTCCTTTGCCTGGTTCTTGTAGTCACATGCTTCCTCTGGCCACTTTTCTCACCCAGTAATCTCCCTTTACAGTTCTTCAGTCCAGCTTCATCTGCAAGTCTTGACTTTTCCCTTCAGCCTGCTCTTGCCTTCCCTCCATCATCTGCTCGAATCCTCTTCGAAACTCAGCCATAGTTTCCACCTGCACCTCCAAACTTCAGATCTTCTTTTCCATCAGCTCTATCAGGTGGCACTTCATACAAACAAAGGTCTTTTCAGGTATCCGCTCCAGGATCGTGTTCATCCTGGAGCTTCCACATCCAGTCATCTTCATTGTCTCTTCCATTGCTTGGGTGATTACCACTGCTGCCTCTGTATCTGTCACAGCCTTCCCACCTAAAATCCTGCCAATCTGACTGGGGGGAATGGAGTGGTGTCACCTTCCTCCGCAGCATGGGACACAGGTCACTTGCAGGTTTAAACTAGTGTAAATGGTGGATTCTCTGTAACTTTAAGTCTTTAAATAATGATTTGAGGACTTCAGTAATTCAGCTAGAGGTTAGGGGTCTATTACAGAAATGGGTGGGTGAGGTTCTGTGGCCTGCAATGTGAAGGAGGTCAGACTAGATTATCATGATGGTCCCTTCTGATCTTAAAGTCTAGGATTATCCCCCACCCCCCGACCATGTGGACAGTGCTACGTCGACGGGAGAAGCTACTGTCTCTCAGGGAGGTGGATTAATTATGCCGATGGGAGAAACTCTCCTGTCAGCTGAGTAGCATCTTCACTAAAGTGCTATAGCGGTGCAGCTGAGCCGCTGTAGCACTGTAGACAAGCCTTTACTGAGGAGACAACTTAAGAAGTCGGGGTGTTCTCATGAAAAACTGGATGCTCCTCAATCCGGTGAAGCCAGCCAGCTCTGCAACAGACTGAACTTTTTTGGGAGAAAAACTACTTTATTAGACAGGAAAAGTAACTACTATTAAGTGCAGGCCAAGGGTTTCTTTGATTTTGTTTTGTATTGTAACCTTTTGTTTCCATCACTTCATCTTGTTTTTAGTAGACTTTCTCCTTTCTTAAATAAACCTTCTGTTTTACTAAAGTTGTGTTTATACAGGAGTGGTGATTTAAGGTAAAACTAGTAAATTGGGATACACTGCTCCTTTTGGGGCAAAGGACCTGGCATTTCTGTGATTAACTAGTGTCATGGGCTGGATACCACAGGGGAATGCTTCAGACTGTGCAACTCAGATGCACCAAATCTGCAAGGCAAAAAACAGGGCTAGTATAGCCCAGAGAAGAGTACTTGGGTGGCTGAAAGGCTGGTAGTGTTAAGGAGCTAATACCCAATACAGACAAGACACCCTCATGGCAGAGGCAGGAGGACTCTCAGTCCCGGGTGCCCTGAGAACCATCAGACCATCTAACAATTGTCCAACGGAAACAACTCTTGTCCACTACCAACCTAGGCTGGATTTGAACTACTGATCTAAAGTTTCATAGATTCTAAAGCCAGAAGGGACCTCTGTGATCCTCTAGTTTGAATTTCTGTACAACACAGACCACAGAACTTCCCCAAAATAATTCCCAGAATCTCTCTCTCAGAAAAACAAACAAGGAGTCCGGTGGCACCTTAAAGACTAACAGATTTATTTGGGCATAAGCTTTCATGGGTAAAAAACCTCACTTCTTCAGATGAAGTGACTCTCCATGCATCTGAAGAAGTGAGGGTTTTTTTACCCATGAAAGCTTATGCCCAAATAAATCTGTTAGACTTTAAGGTGCCACCGGACTCCTTTTTGTTTTTGTGGATACAGATTAACCCGATACTTCTCTCAGAAAAATATCCCATCTTGATTTAAAAATGGTCAGTGATGGAAAATCCACCACAACTCTTGCTAAATTGTTCCAATGCTTAATTACTATCACCATTAAAAATGTACACCTTATTTCCAGTCTGAATTTGTCTAGCTTCATCTTCCAGCCACTGGATTGTGTTATACCTCTTTCTGTTAGACTGAAGAGCCCATTATTAAATATTTGCTGCATATATAGGTACTTATAGACTGTAATCAAGTCTGCAAGATTAAAGACTATCTCACTTGCAGTCCCTGAATTATCTAGCCTTCAGGGGATTTATTTCCACAGTATTACTAGATTTAATTAGTGACTAATCAGAACTGTTTCTTCCCATCCACAAAGCTGAGGACAGCAAGACTATGTACTTCATTAGACAGACAGACACAAACTTGGGCTTTTCAAAAACATTCATTGCGACACATTGCTTGCACGGATTGGGGATTCAAAGTTCATTAAAAAGAAAGTGCTATTAATTGAAACAATCTGCTCCTTTCCAAACCTCCTCCCTCACCACACCCCTTCCAGATTGGCAGATTTCCAATGGTCAGGAGTTTCAGAGCAGCTATTCCAACTCAAAACAATAGATTTTTATTCATTTATGGATTATATGGTAATAGGATTTCTCAAATTGAGTTACTGCACATCATGCTGTTGGCCTGGCTGGTGTGACAGCACAATAATTAAAGCAATACACAACTTACATTTTCAAAGGGGAAAGAAGTCCTTATGGAATTGCAAGTTATTTATCCAACAATTGTTAATAATGACCATCTGCTATCAGATAATAGGTGTCAAATCCACTTTTTGGCAGCTCAGCTTCCTACCAAGAGAAGATAATCAGCTGCATATTTCTTGCTCCTAAATCCTCAGGGATAATTACTATATTTTTTGCCAGCTTGGGTTAAGAAAAGATAGTGGCCCAATCTTTCACTGTTTACTCAGAAAATGATACCTGTTCATGTCAACAGGACTTTTAACTGAGTAAATTACGCCCAGAGAATCCTCTAAGTCCAAAATTTTAAAAAAACAAAACAAAGTGCTATTGCATGTGTGCTCTGAAACCTGAATGTTAAAGACCAAAACAGTTTTACTAGAAAGATCCTTAAAGTGGTTTTAGATGTACATATAAATACATTACCTCCTGTGTGGAATTTACATCTAAGGAATTTTAAATCTGTATTTTAATTAGCATAGCTATACGATATATTGACTTATGAGATGGTTTTTAAGTTTACCTGCCAATTTTCTTTTATGGGCTCAAGACTGCCAGTCAGTAGCCTTGGAAGACGAACTACTAAATCCCGGGTCTATAATTTAAAAATGGGAAAGATTATTGTATTGAAACCACAACTGTTAGAAATCCATCCATGTAAATCAGATACATATTTTAAATTCAAACTTTTTTTGATTTTTACACACATATGCTCCTGAATTTCAACTCTAGTCTGAGGAAATTAATTCTTTCATTTGAAAATTCATTGTATCTCCAGCACCAGGATTAACGAGTCTGAAGAGAAAGGAAAAAATAAGAGGAAAGGTACTAATAAATAGCTGGAGTCAAATTTCACCATTCAAAAAAGGATGGGATTGAAAGGTATGGCGAAACAGCAGGAGGATGGGATTAAAATAGGCCTACAGACAAAGGCAGATTGAACTCCATATTCTTTGACAGTTCTTAAGAGTTGTTCTTTTGTTAAGATAGCCAGTCAGTTCTGAAACATTAAGGTGCTGGTCGCTGTATGGACTTTATCACCTGGTACACTTTATTTCTCCACCATAGTCTCCTAAAGACTTTTAGCAGCATATCCTTTTTCTATGTTATCATGAGACAAATAAGAATTTAACCACCAATCAGAGACATGTGTGACACATATCATCATGATTTTGTACTATTTGGATTTTCTTCCCCTTCCCACCATTCTCAAGGCTCTATTCCAGTTATCTTTCTAGCCAAAGAGCAGAGGACACCCTTTGGAAGCTGATAATTAAGGAGCAGCCATTGAATGAAGTAATTAACTCAACTCCTACATGCTTCAGAAGACTAAATGGACTGATAATGCCTTGAAGACCATAAAGAAAGGGACCATGCATCTAATCTGGTCTCCTGTGCAACCATGCAGAGTACATCCAATAGGTTTCTGGGCTAAGCACAGTGTTAGGAGGTTATGCTGGTATGGTATTTGTATACTATATGATGTACTTAGGCCCTCATTATATTGCAGCATTTTAAAAAAAGATGAAGTCAGTTGTTTTATTTATTGTTTTAACAGTAGGATCAATCCTCTGATGCTGCATCAGATAAAGCTGTATACGCATTTGACACTGTTCACAGATATACTGCCTTCAGAGGCAGTATTTTGGGATCCTTAGTGATAAAGATTCAAGCTACCTGCCTGGGGGAGTTAAAGTCAGGACTTCAGCAACAGCATGAGAATGACAATCAATAACCTTGCACGTACACTATAGAAGTATTTTGAGGTTATCT